>NC_072376.2:162885000-163240000 GCF_028885625.2 Pongo pygmaeus | reverse complement strand
ATTTCACATTATTACTTTTTTATCTTGAATTTATATTTTCATTCTACTTCCCCCAGATAATTTTATGTTAACTTTAAAAAATTGATTACCCTATTATGCTTTTCAGCCATAAAAATGTGTTTGCAAAATTAAGCATATGTATTCAATTTAAATTTTAAAATTTCCTATGACCATAAGGCTCAGCTTTTAAAATAAATTTATCTGTATTGAGTGCTTATTACAAATATTAATGTATTTATTTAATTATATTATAAAGTTTAATAAATGTTTATATAAAATGAACATTTATTACAAATACATCATCAGCAGGTCTATCTTACTTGTTTTTGTAGATGGAACCTCTGAGCAATGTTATACTCCCTTAGGAAAATGATGGGAAAGAGCTTTGTTTCAACTGTACCACTCAAATCTTTGAACTCTTTCTGCACTAGTGGCAATTCATATAGTGATCTATTATTGAGTTATTTTTATGGTTTATTATTAAGTAATCTATAATGTTAACAGTCTATCATTAAAACTTATTTTTAATGATCTACCGATTGACAGCATGATTGGATCCTCATTCCATTTTATTGAAAGCAGTAAATTGGAAACCACCTGACTTGCAGAATGATTTGATACTTATACATTCACTTTTCAGTATCACCTCAGTGTTTTGAATTGTCCCTTTATTGGGGGCAAGAAATTATACTCTGGGGTAAAGCACATAGTAAGATTCTGTGTGGAAGGGAAAGTCTTTATTTTATCTAGTAGAAGAAGGGCGTGAGAAAGAAGAGGTAAGAAAGGAAAACTCACAGGAGAGTTCTCAGGCAAATCAATTTTAAGCAGTAGAATATATTCAAGTTGAGGAATTAGAAAATTACTGGTTTTAACTTCTGAACCTGTGTATCTCTTAGGAAGTCTTACACCTCCAGGGGTATGCATACCCTAGTTTGAAGACTGCTTATCTAGATAAATATACTTTAGCTGGATGGGGGACTTGGGAATGTTAAATTACAAGTAAGCACTTGCTTAGAAAATAGTTCATGTGTGTGCTGAGGGGGCATCAAGCCTTTGCCAATGGGTACTTTGTGGTCACTCAATTCAAAATTATGTACATGCCCACATCTGTTGAGGTCCTCCCAAGAGATCATCCCAATCCCCCAAGAAAGTTCAGCGAAAGTTTATATCATAGGAGCAAAAGTCACATAAACACTGACAAGAATAAACATGTTTACAGCTCTCATGTGGAATAAAGTACTGCAGTAACCAGTGCAGAAAGTACCACATACCTTGTTTTAATTGCTAGGTTTCTTGGAATTAAAAAAAAAAAATTGTATCACACAACTTCATTGCAATGGGATACTTGATTGCAGTTGGTGGACACTGTCTCTCTGTAATAACACTATGATATCCATAAAAGCTTTTATTATGTGCCAGCAACTTCTGTTTGTTAGAAGGAGAGGGAAAAAATGATTCCCAACTAGGATTCTGCCCTTTTCACTACTGCTGTCGCTTTCTAGCCCATTAATCCTCCAAAAGCATATGAAGCCTCCATTATCAAACAGTTATCCAATAATCTTAAGTGGTTGTGTCCACAGACATTAGCAGAATTTCTGCAGTGTTGCACATGTATGTGTACATGTGTGCCGTGTTGTATGTGCCATGAGGGCAACAGATCCATCAGTCCTGTGTCCCCAGTGGGTCCCAGCAAGCACTGGAGAGTATTTTGAATACTTTTTTTTCTTCTGTTTTACTTTCTGAGCTTTCTATTAAACTACCCACATTAATATAGTTGTTACATACAATGAATAGAATATAAATATTTTTCTATGTTTGATTTTTCAAAAAATTGAAAATTATGGTGAAAAGCTTAATAATCAGATGCAGAAGTCTGTTTGTTCTGATTTCTGGTACAATCAAATTTCTTTAGCAGCAGAAGAATCCTTATTTGTACTGGAGAGATGATGGTGAAATAACCCTTAGATCACTAGAAACAAAGCTTTCTATTTGGTTGGCCTCAATGCCAAAAAAGTCATCTCAGTGAAGATTCCGTTTCTGATAATGGCACATTCGATGGTGTATTTCTGGGCGATTATTACTCTTCCCATGTGCTCGGTGTTGCTCTATGTCTGACCTTTTTCTTTGTGACAAACCCCATCTCAGGTGCTCTGTAGCACTTTGAAACACACTGCCAAGGCTGTCTTGTTTTATTGCTTAAATAAGGAGTAAGAAAGTGGCAGTCTGCTGTGCTTTGACTTTTTCAATTACAGGAATCTTTAATAAACAGTCATTCTACCCTTTCCTTACATGCAAGTGCAGTTGTAAATAGGGGAATGGGAGTTCCCATCTAGTCAAATTAAAGACCCGTTCAAGCCAAAGTAGTACAAGATGCTACAATATTTCAAATGTATGACATTTAAATCCTAATATCTCTTCCTTGTGACAAAATGTTCAAGGTAATAGATTGTCACAACATGAACCATTCTCATGACAATAAATGTAATGAGATTGTCAGAAACACAAACCTAACTATGATGCAATCTGGAGATTGTAATCTAGTTTGGTTCTGCCCAAGAGCTAGAAAGCATGTTCTGTGAATTGTGTTCTATTTTTAAATTGTAGTGTGTTATTCTTTCTTTCCTCTAAGCAAAATTTTTAACTGAGATATTGAATTTAGCTACCCACATTTTTCCAGCAATTGGATATGTTTTCCTACTTGGTTTTTCAATTATTATACTTAAAATTAAGGATCAAGTACTCTTATCTGGGAATGTGTCTCCTCTTCTCCCTCACTATAGGATTTCTTTGCCCATGTGGGTTTAATAGTTGTTTTTCCTCCCTATTCTTACAGCCAGCAATACAGGAATGCACAGGAGGCAAATCACTGACCTTTTAGACCAAAGTATTCAAGTGCATTCCCAGTGCTTTGTCATCACTTCAGACAACCGCTATATTCTCGTCTGTGGCTTCTGGGATAAGAGTTTCAGAGTCTATTCTACAGACACAGGTAATTTTCATTTTCTTTATCAGTGAACTAAAGTTTACTATAAGTAGTATTGAGAGGCTTAGGATGCATTCTCATCTGCTTCCTTCCAAAAATTACAAAATCCTAAAATTTACAAAATAAGGAGAAGAGGGCATTGTTTTCCCTCTTCAAATAATAATCTACTATATATAGTCCACTACTAAATTTGCTTCAGCATGTTTGTAAGAGACAGTTTTTTAATAGGTTTGTGACCCAAGCTCATGCTTACAGAATAAATGATTCATTTTGAAGGCAAATCCTGGTATGTAAGTACCATGCATGAGTATATGCATAATCTTACGGCAAGTGCACATACACAGAAGTGTATTTTCTCACTTTTGTATTATTTAAAGGATTTTCTTTTTCTTACTTGAAAGACTCATTAAGTGTAACTCTTGGCAGTAGATATCTTGCCTCCACCCAATTCTGCATAGAATCTTGCTGAAATCTACACCATCATGAAGAAAAGTAGCTGACTATTGCTTTTATGTGTGACAGGAGCTCTTGTTAAAATATAAAAATTTTCAGTCTATATATTCATTTACATGCATCTCCCTAAGGGACAAACCAAGCTGAGCTCAGTATTACTGTAGGAGATCTGGCTGAGTAAATGTTTATAAATTTTTGCATGTAAGAAATTGAGAAACATTGAGAAATTTAATGGTGTCCCTTAAAATATTTTAGTAATTGTTACAGGATGAAATAAAGTTATAGTAAATATATAGTTTGATATTTAAAATAATTAAAATGAGATCTTAATTCTTTAGAGCTAATTGATCTACAGTCATGTGTTGCTTAACAACAGGCATACATTCTGATAAATGCATTGTTAGGGGATTTTATCGTTGTACAGCATCGTAGAGAATACTTACACAAACTAGATGGGATATCCCAGTATACACCTAGGCTATGTGGGGTCACATATTGCTCCTAGGCTACAAATCTGTACAGCATACTAGTATACGGGATACTGTAGGCAATTGTAACACAACGATAAGTATCTGTGTGTCTAAACACATCTAAAAATAGAAAAGGTAAGTAAAAGTATGGTATAAGAGATAAAAACCATTCCATTGTCTTCTGCAAGTAAAAAATAATAATAATAAAAGATAAAAACTGGCATACCTGTATAGGGCACTTCCCATGAATGAAGCTTGCAGGACTGGAAGTTGCGCTGGGTGAGTCAGTGAGTGAGCGGTGAGTGAATGTGAAGGCCTAGGACATGACCGTATACTACTGTAGACTTTATAAAACTCTGTACACTTAGACTACACTAAATTTGTTTTTAAAATTTTTTCTTTAGTAATAATTGGCTTACTGAAGCTTTTTTACTTTATAAACTTTTTAATGATTTTAAGCTTTTCAACTCTTGTAATAACACATAGCTTAAAACACACACACATTGTACAACTGTACAAAAATATTTTCTATATATCCTTATTGTATAGCTTTTTTTCTATTTTAAAAAATTTTTAGAAAACGAAGACAAAAACATATAAATTAGGCTAAGCCTCCATAGGGTAAGGATCATCAATATCACTGTCTTCCATCTCCACATTCTTGTCCCACTGGAAGGTCTTCAGGTGCAAGAACATGCATGGAGTTTTCATCTCCTGTGATAACACTGCCTTTTGGAATACCTACTGAAGGGTTTGCCTGTGCCTATTTTAGAATCAACTTTTTCTTTTTATAGGTAGAAAGACTACACTTTAACAATAAAAAGTATGGGATAATAAGTACATAAACCAGTAACAGAGTTATTTATTAATAACTAATAATTAATACAGTACATAATTGTATGTGCTGTATCTTTATACATCTGGCAGTGCAATAAGTCCATTTAAACCAGCATCACCACAAACGTGAGTGATGTGTTGCACTACAATGTTACCACAGCTATGATGTCAGTAGGTGACAGGAATTTTTCAGCTTCATTATAATATCATGGGACCACCATCATATATGTGGTCCATCGTTGACCAAAAAGTTGTTATAAAGCTCATGACTATATATTATGACAGTAGATATTTCAACTGGAACAAAGGCCTACATATATCTTTATTTAATGTTTTAGGAATTGAAAAATCTTTTAAATTAAAATTTCTAGTTATTTGAATGCTTTATGGTAAATCATCTTTCAGTCTTATTAATAATCTTTATAAAATGTTTGAGTCCGTACTCCTGCCTTAATATAGTTTATAGAACAATTAATTTTTGGTTATTCAAGGAGTTTGTTCGCGAACATCTTTTTAATCTTTATTGTTTGTTATATGGAATTGATGACATGGTTTTCTTATAGTTTGCATCTTTATTCTGTAGGTGTAGGAAAGAAAACATCACCATTCAAGCGTTTTTGATTATTTGGGCTTTTACTAGATGTTTAAGTCTATGGGGTGGATTACTATTGAACCTAAACACTCCTCTTTGAGTCTTGGACACGTCTTTTTTTTCTGCTTATTTTAAAGAAGACAGTTGGAGACAGTATAAGAGACAGTTGGAGTACAGTGGCACAGTTATGGTTCACTGCAACCTCAAACTCCTGGGCTCAGGTGATCTCCTCCTGCGTCAGCCTGCCAAGTAGCTGCAACCACAGGCACATGCCACTACGTCCAGCTATTTCTTGTTTTTTTGTTTTGTTTTGTTTTGTTTTTTGTTTTTTAATTTTTATAGAGACAGGGTTCTCACTCTGTTGTCCACGGTGGTCTTAAACTCCTGGAGATTTTCTCAAATATTCTTTTGGACTTCATATTGTTTTTCCATATATTTTTTAAGTGATTAAAACATTTTTAAACATGAAAATGAATTTTACACTGTAATATAGAACTAATAGAACTGTAAACCACCCTTTTTGGTTTACAGTGCAAACCATAGAGTAATTCACCACCACCACAATCAAGGTGCAGAGCACCCCCAAATATCCTGTGCCACCTACTAGAAGTCAGCTTTTTACCCCACCCTCAACCTCCTGGCAGCAACTAATCTATTCCTCATCTTTAGTTGTGCCTTTTTCAGAATGTCATATAAATGGAATCACAAACCATGTCAATCTTTGGTTTTGACGTTTGAGTGTTTTTAGTTTGTTGACATTCTATATTATTGTTTTTTAAAGACACTCAATATTAATATTTGTAAAGTAAAGCTAACTTCACTTTCATATAATACTAATAATTAAAATCCTATATTGACACAATTTTATAGAATTTATAAAATTCTCTCACATACTAGATATTGTTTCAGTCTCACAATAATCCTGTGAAGTAGACAGGTGTCTTATCCCCATTTTTCAGATAATAAAACTGAGGTTTAGAGAGATTATGTAACTTGTTGAAATGTATGTAGCTAATAGTGACAGAAGTAGGCCTTGGACCTAGCTTTTTTAATTTTAAATGTAGCACGCTTTGTGGTCATAGCATGTTGTCTCATCCAGGTGTTACCAGTCAGTCACTGATTTTTTTGGGAAAATGTAATTTGTAACACTAAGTTCCTAGTATGTCTGCCATGTTACATTAGACTTAATAAACCTGATGTCATTCTTTTCCCTCTTTCAAAATACCTTCTAATGTACTGTCTTTAAAAATGTGTGTGTTTGTGTGTATAAAACGTACAAATAAGGAATAGCCTTAAACTTCATTTCAGTGGGACTGACTTAGCTTGTGAAATAAAAATATTTATACTTACCAGAAAAGTTGTAGAAAAAAAATCTCAAACGATAGTCCTGGTGTCTTTCTTAATATCTTGTATAAAAACTCTGATGCTAGTTTTATTTAAAATAATTTCAGTTAGGGTAAATATGTGTCTGTGATTTTACAACAATAGGAATATTAAATATTTTTTCTTAAGTTTAGCACAGAATCAAGGGAAAATCGTATGATCAGTAATATATAATGGCGAAGCTAACACAAGTGTTAAATTCAATTATATTTTAGCACACAAGCCAAAAAAAAAAAAATCCTTCTCTTATTAGATTGGGGAGGAGGGAGGAGAAACATGGATTGTAACAGGAAATTCTTTAAACATAAATCATGTTTTCGGGCCACAACCAGAACAGCAGAGGTAACAATAAAACCTTCCCCTGGCAGTCGGAATTATTTTCAGGCCACATTTTAGATTCAGTGGTGCAGAGTCCTGAGCTTGAATTTTTTTATTTGTAGCACAGCTGTCAAATAAAACATTAACTAGAAAATTTGTTCTGTCAAAAAAGGGATATTCTAGTGCTTGTGGTAATATTTGATATTAGTGTGTGGAGAGGTGGACTGGTATTAAAGGAAACAAAAAATAAAGGTTGAGGAACACTTATAAGATTATCAGAAAATAATTTACCAAAAAGAGCAGCAGGTATTTATATGCTGTGATTTATTTAGGAGGAGTGAACCTCAACCTTATAGCAATAACAAATATTGCTGAGGAAGGCTGCCAGAACAGGAAAAAGTAAACTTAAAAAAATAATGTTTTCCAGAGTTGAGCCCAAAGTATAAATTGTAAAGAATAAAGTTAATTTGTGTTAACATATAAAACCCTTTAGATGTAACTGCTTAAATGTCACTCTCTCATTTAGATCTTCCCTGACACCCAGTGTAAATTTGTTCTATCTTGTTATTGTCATTAATCCAACCTTGTTCTTTTCTTTTATACTACTTATCCCTATTCATAATTATATACCAGTCCGGGTTTGTTTAATGACTGTCTGCCCCACAAGACTGTAAAGGCTATGAGGGCAGGGACCATGTCTATTTGTTCACCACTGTATACAGGTAAGAAGGCCTAATGCTTGGCACTTAATAGGTGCTAAGTATTTGTTGAATGAAAACTAATTGTGATAACTTTTTGGAAAACAATCAAAACACTAAAAATTTTAAAAAGGAACCACAGTGACTGAATGTATGTTTCCTTACACTGACATTGGAGAAACAGAGCAGTGACTTCAACTCATGAGAATTACCATGTGACTCTTGTAAAACTCTGCCACTGTATTTAATCCATCCCACCTTTACAGCTAAATTTTTTCCCTTTGTCCTCACATGAGTTGGAAATTAAGTTACCAAGTGAATAGCTGTTCTTTGCAAGCCTCCTACTGCACTAAGAACACCTGGGTTTCCTCTATGTGGTCTACCTCAAGTACCTGGTTAGTTATTTCACTCATCCTCACTCCTACAACGCGCTGACTGTTGGGTTTCAAATCTGAAATATACCTGCCCATACATAATCTATTTAAATCACACCTATATTTTATGTGCTCTCAGCATTTAGGCATACGCTAAAGCAGAAGTCATATATATACTCTATGATCACATCACTATATGATGTATTCAGTTTCTTTCAGTAGTTAAAATACATTTTCTAGTTATTAATAAAACTGCTTTCAGCTACCTAACTTTTGTCTTATCCTATGTAAGGCCTGCGTGAACTCTGATCCCCGCCAATTTACCACTGAACCTCCACATTCTGTTTGTCATGTAAATTGAAAATGAAGTAAAAATTATTATATATTTCACATTTAATTTGCTCAATTTTTTTTAATTCTTGAAGGTCTTGGATTCTTCTTTATTCTTTATTGATATAAGCTTATTTTTTAATGAAATGTTTTGGTGTCAACTTAAAAGGCTGAAGAAATTCAAAAGTGAACATCTTGAACATTTAGCAGCTAGAGACACTTGCTTTGAAGTCTACTCTCCCTTAATCACAAGAGAAAAAAAGTACTATATTAGTTTTGCAACTTGAGATTGAAATGAATCTGATTTTAAATTTATTAGAAGTAGGCTATATGCAAGACTGCCACTCATGAATGAAAACATGTATTTGACTTTTCCATCTGATTTAGATAATATTTCAGAATTTTATTTCTAAATTTTCAGCCTTCATAATAAGCCTTAGATTTATTAAAATCAAGAATTTTAAAAATTTAATGTAAATATTATCTTATATTTATTATCTTGAAAAGTTAAATACACTTGATATGCCAGTACTTGGGACCTTAACCTTTTAAGAAATTTACAGTGTATTACAGGTTAAACACATAAACTATTTAGGCATATTAATTTAATTTTCAGCTTAGTAGCCTTTTTTTCTTGAACATTGAAATTATATTTTATAATCGAAATATAAAAACTTATTTAAAAAAAAGAAAGCCATGCTGAATATTAAGGGTAGACACTGTATGGCATTCATCTGTAGACTCTGTAGACATTTCAAAGGAAATATGTTAGCTAGAAATTCTAAAGATGGAATGGGGGTCTGTCACAGATATTTAATTCTTTAGACAAGTTTGTGTGAATTACTACCACCGTATCTGGTTAAACAAAGATTCTTAAAGGGTGAGGGCTGCTGGGTGCGGTGGCTCACACCTGTAATCCCAGCACTTTGGGAGGCCCAGGCGGGCGGATTACAAGGTCAGGAGATCGAGACCATCCTGGCTAACACAGTGAAACCCCGTCTCTACTAAAAATACAAAAAATTAGCTGGGCGTGGGGGTGGCGAGTGCCTGTAGTCCCAGCTACCCGGGAGGCTGAGCGGGAAAATGGCGTGAACCCGGGAAGCAGAGCTTGCAGTGAGCCGAGATCATGCCACTGCACTCCAGCCTGGGCGACAGAACGAGACTCCGCCTCAAAAAAATAAATAAATAAAAATAACAAAAAAGGGTGAGGGCTTTACTTTTTTTCTGACACCTTTACATGAACAACTGTTCTGTGTTTGAAGCCCTAGATATATAGTAAGTTTACTGGGTTCGTCTCCATTGTCCCCAGTCATTACCATCTTGATTTCACCCTCAAGGAATTTCCATCAGAAAATTAAGTCAAAGAATCACCTGGCTCAAATTGCAATTACAATATATTAGTTCTTTCATCATAATTTCCATATAATCCTGATTTCAAAAGGTAGCTCTCCAAAGTGACTTATATTGTCTTGTATAGATCACTTAAAACAAGAAATACATTAAATCTTCAGTAATTCAGAAACAGGTTTTTATTAGTGACATCTATGAGTACTTTTACAGAAAAGCTACTAAGTTTTATTTTGAATCATATAGAGTAACTCAAGAAAGTGTTAAAATGGTTCCAAAAGGGTTCTCCTGGGCCTGCTTAAATCAGTAAACATGATTCATTTGTAATTTATAGAAACCATTTGTAATGATACAGTGCCATGGTCCTCAAGTATTATTTGTTGAAATAGTTTTAACACATGCCTTTCAAAAATGTTAACACTTTTCAATTGATTTTTTTTGTTGTTCTTGTTAGCATGCAAAGAAAACTGTTAGGTTGGACCATGTCAAATTATTATAAAATCTGAATTATGACCATCAGAGTTCATATAGCTTCGTTGTTTTACAAGTTATCTGTTCACTAGAATTTTTATTTTTTTAATAGCAATTTTAAAGAAAATTGTTTTGCATTACAGGAAGATTGATCCAAGTGGTGTTTGGCCATTGGGATGTCGTCACTTGCCTTGCTCGTTCTGAGTCATATATTGGGGGAAATTGCTACATTCTCTCAGGGTCACGTGATGCAACTCTTTTGCTGTGGTATTGGAATGGAAAATGCAGTGGGATTGGAGATAACCCAGGCAGTAAGTATGACTCATTTTTTAAGTAAACTTTTACAAGGATGTAGAGAATAACATTTTGCAGTAAAGTTACCTTTTTGTTATGGTAAAAGTGAAACAGGATTATCAAGTATTTTTAATTTATTATAATTTAAGAATGATCCAGATAGCCTCATTATCAACATTTTGTGACCATTGATAATTAAAATCTAAGCATGAAATCTTATGTTTCATATTTATAGGCTATTCTTATGATCCAAAAATTCTAGTTCTTCATTGGAAATAGCTGTCACCAAATAAAGTAGTTTTTTATTCATGAAGATACAGCATAAAAGAGCAATCACATATTACCTTGTTTATTGAATTCATATTTTAAAAGAACAAAATAAAAATTATAATTTCATAGAAACAAACTAGTCTTTATAAAATTATGCTTCCATTTACATATTAAAAAGATAAAACAGGTCATAAAAGGCCAATGTGGAATACTCAAATTGGCTCTTGGTTTTTCAGATGGGAAATGAAAATGTTCACCAACAGCCTTAAACATCTTTATGAAACTATGCTGAAGGCAGTAAAACAAAAAATGTGTAACCATTTAAAATTGTAATTCACAGAAGGCAAAAAAGGAAGCAGCTACCATTAAAACCAATCGCACACAGCTGCAGAAAAGAAATGGCTTTAGAAAAACACATTAAGAAGTAGGAAAAAACAATTAAAGGGACCACCTGAAAAATGAGAATTTAATTAAAATGATTATGACAACACTGTAGAATTCCTGCAAGAATAGCTTTAGATTTTTACTTCAGAAGGTAGAGCATTTTAACTGCTCTTAAATATTTACAGTTTCTTAATTTAAGGCAAGTTGCAATGTATTTGGTTAAGGAAGGATCACATTCTTCCTGATGACTTTACCTGAATACTCGGTCCTTGCTCTGTCACTCCACCCCAGATTGTGAAATGGTCTAAATATGTTTTAAGTCCATCATATTTTGGATTGACTTCTCAAAGCTGTGCTTAAATGTATAATATTTGTATGAAAATAAACCTTTTTTTCAAAACATTTAGTCAAATGCTAGTATAATGTTAAAAGAAGTGTGTGTGAAGTATTTTTCAAAGCTGTTTCTTATTATGTACATTATAGACTTTGATGTGATAGGTAAACACAGTTTTTATCCAATGAACATCTAATAGATATTTTCTGTTTTAATCAAAAAAGGGATAATTTCCTATGCAAATAGGATATGAAAAATAATTTTAAAGCTGGGATGCCATTGATAATACAGACTTTGTGATCAAATTGTAGTGTGTGTATATGTCAGAGTAGGTGTACATGTATTTCAAATTTATACAGACATCTCTATGTAATTACAATAGAAATTATAAAGATGCAAATTTCAGGGATTTTGTTTTTCATATTCTTTTGAAAACTACCATGTTCTTTTCATCATGAACACAATATTCTGGTCCTTCTTCCTGTCTGTCCTCTTAGAATAAGTGACTACTTTCAATTTCTTTTTTCTTGTTTCTGTAAATCCAGTTACCGAGATTCACTCAATTATCTCAGGCAAACCTATATTTAAAATTGATAATAAATCTACCATTTTGCTATTTATCTCAAAATATTTAAGAACTTTTTCTTGCCTTAAAAATGTAAGATATTTCATGCACATATGGAAATCTAAACACACATAGATATTTGGGTTCTTGGTTTCTTGTTTTATTTTACTTAATCATGTTGTCTATGTTATACACCGTCATTACCAATGTGAAGTCTAAAAAGCAGCTAAAGACTTATTAGCTACACTTGTATGTAATTGCTATTGCATTTCAGAAAGTTAAGTATACCTTAAAGTTAGGAATTTTCAGCTTTTTGCGAAGGAAGAAAGTATGATATGTATCATGATATATGTATACATTTAAATATATTTTCATATGTTTAAATACTTTGTGACTCAACCTAGAGATTGTTTTTACATGCATGGCCTTTAAAAAACGAATTAAGTAGGACTGAACAAATCCTGGGGTTTGTAGTAAAAAAAAAATCTAAGTTCCAAGCTTTGCTGTGGTCCTTCTGTCTTGTCTGTAAAATGAAAGCAACAACAGAACTGAGTTAAGGTGTTATCAGAAGCACAGGATGATTAGAGCAAATAAATCACCACAAAACACCATCTTGTTGGCATTAGAGTAAATATTATAATGTTGTATTTTTCATAGCATACTTCATCTATACCCTCTCATTGTCTGCAGTATGGTGGACATTACCTCCTAGTAATCCTAGCAATGAAAAGAAAAACAATAAAAGAATAATATAACAGCACATCTAATAAAAATTTTAGAAAATTGTAATGTATCTTGACTGAATTAAATTACCTTTCTCAAAGTGAATCTTATCCTTTCAAGCCCCCCCTATAATGTCTGATGCCCCGATTTAATTTTGCTTCAGCTTTGAAAGATGAATCCAGGAGAAAGACAAATAGGCACTTTTTCTTATAATGAGAGTTTACACATATTACAGTAGAAAAATGGAAAATGCAATCTACGCTTTTCAAAAGAAAATGACAAACAAAAACAAAGACATTGTTACCGTGTGTAAACTGTTTCAAACATTCATGCAAGCTGGTTCGGATTTTATAAGCCTCTGGCTCATTGATGGTTCCACGATGCAGCTGCTGAAGTCAGAGCTTTTCAGATGAAGGGTTTTAGGTTATGTGTATTCCTATATTGTACCTCTTAGATACAATGTAAATGACCTTTAAGAAGTGGTGAAGCGTGTATATACATATAATTGCAATCTGTTCTATAAATGCACATTAATACCTCAACTTTAAATTTTTTATTGTAGACTTTTTCTTTCTTGAAGGGAAAATAGATAAAAGAAAACCAGGTTATTGCTTTTTCTGCATTTTATAGGTCTATTTCAGGGTTTCTTTATTTAAAAAATTATGAGAATAGGTAGTCATTTTACTTTCTAGGGTCATAAGCCTACATACACTGTTTTTTCCAAATCTAATATTGATGTTGTATGTAAAGTTGATAGCTGTATGACAATGTTTTAAAAATATCATATTATCTAATATTAATATACATACTGCTTTGGCAAACTCAGGCTAATTCAAACTGGATAAAACCCATAAATACATCGCTTCTCAGCCTTTTGGCTAAGATCAAGTGTAAAACCTATAAATACTGTAATTTGGGGCTTTAAAAAGTGTAAATGTTTTATGAAACCTACCTAGACTACATAGCAAAAGGCTTATTTTCCTGTATACCAGATAGTTTTTCATCTTTGACTCTATTGTTTTGTAATAATTATCTCCTGTGGAATGCAGTTTTCTCAATGAGAAGAAAAATGAACACAGGATTCCATTTAATTAGGGATTTAAAAAATGAAATTAACCAAGAGTATTTCACTGAAAGATGTTTTGTACATGAAAGCATGGCATCTCTCTCTCCTTGTCCTAGTACTCTGTGTTTTAGGACTGAGCCTTGTCACCAAAGTGCTTTTCCTGAGATAGTTATTTCGCCTTCAGAATAATGCTCTCCAGACTGTACATTTTCAAATTTTGGAGAAAATGTTCCCCAGTGCATTCCATTGATAAATAAATACTTTAAACTTTGACATGATCTTATTTAGATAAGCAAGATGAATGTATAAAAAGTTATTTATTCACTATTTTATATTCATAAACATGGATTTAAATAATTAAATGTTTATTAGGTATTTTTAGATATTTGAATAATATCTTTTAAAGCCACATTCGATCAGCTTCAGAAGCAAATGGTTGCTAACTGTGAGGGTGTTGCACAGATTTGTGTGTGTAGTATTTCAGTAATACATTTTCCATTCTCGCATTCTGGTTTTGATTTGATTGAAAGGTGGCATTTTTTTTCTTTTCCTCATTGCAATCAGACATGCTAATCTATGTCAGCTTTCTCCTTTATGGGATTGGCGTCTACTGAAAAAAAAACCTAACTTTTCTTCATAACAACAAGATTCTGTTCTTTAAGAATATTTCAGCACCGTTAATTAGAAAGAAGGTTTTATTAACCATAAGGCTAGCACTAACAGACCACAGAGCTGTTTTTTAAAGTACTGTATGCCATAGCTGCCCTGCTTTTTCTCTGTCTAAAACTTCATTTTGTTATACGCTCATCAATCACTTAAGTCATTACCGTAAATCCTACTGTTGTTAATTTTACTAGTATCACCCTAATGAGACATTCCTGCTATAATTAAAAATGAATTCTAACTTTAAGGCATTCTAAATTTTTTTTAATGAATTTAGAATGATCTTGCCATGTGACTATAAATACTACTGATACACATAGACTACTCATCAAGTCTGTAAGAAAAGTAGTATCATAACATGTCCAGGTGTGAATTATTTACTGGCTGCCTCTGTGCACATGTGCTTATGTGTATGCATATTTTTGTACACATATTTAGGAATTATGTCCTTTTTATTGTGAAGCCTAGTATGTTTTACTGAAGCTGCTGATAAATTCTTATTCTTTGTCTTGCCAAAATATAGGTGGATGTAATATAAACAATATTACTCTCTGTAAGTAGGTGTCCTAGAGCACCATCTGCTGGATGCATTTGGGGACTTAATGTTGGGAAACATGAAAATTGGTACTTGGTTAAGACAGGTGTACTTTGTTTTTAATTGCCTGTGATATATTATTTAAGGGTCACAAATGTCAAGGTATGTACATTTGTGTTGAACCATATGAGTTCTTAAAAAGAAATCACTTTACTCCTCCTTTTACCCCACCCTAACCTGGATTTGCAACTGTATGATAAATATTTTGTGTAAGGAAAAAGTAAGCACAATATTTGCCTACTGAAACAAAGCACCACAGTTGGTGATGAAATAAACTTGTTAGCTTCTTGATCACAGCTCTTCAATAAGTTACAGTTGAGGAAGTTATTTGGATGGTATTTTAAATTTAGGTTCCTTATGTTCACTAGATTCTGAATAAGAAAGTAATGCTTGAAACAAGAAACCATTTTATACCTGGATATGACTCTTGATCTGATCCTTTGTCAGGAACAAGAGTTCTCGTGTGTGTCTCATCAAGACCTTCCCTTCTGGGCCTGCATTTGGAATGTACTGTCACACTACAGCTACCCTGTATTTTTATTTTTTCCTTGAAGCATTTATCAAGAAGTGTTTCAAATGGTATGTTGGCAGTGTTCAAGTTCAGGTGACATTAAAAGTATGTCTATGAAATTCTCCAGAAGGTCCAGGATGTTTAGTGCTCCATGATGTAATGCAGGCCCTCAAGTTCCAGCAAAACAACTCTGTATTTACTGCTTATAACTAATAGTAGATGTGGTAAAAAGGAATTATATTCATATGGCAAATGAATACAACCTTAATGTGCACCATATGCAGAGTGGCAGGGTGATATGCCAATATATCACATTTATTTACCTTGTTTGGCTGCAGAGAAAAATGACTGTACCATTCAGCCCATAGGTTATAGCCATATAAATATGAGAACAGAAGAACTGATGATTTATACCCTCAGATTGAAACTGAGTATCTTCATATGTAGACCTTTTTAATAGTGCCATGCCAAAGAAAGTTGTCTTAACACTTTATGCTCATATGGGAAATTTAATTTCAAACAATAGTTGGCATTAGTCTAAGAAAGTAAAAATTCATTCTAGTCAACTAAACGTAGGATTCTTCTGCTTTTAAAATATTGCAGAACTCTCTGCGGGGGTGGGGGTGGTCCATAACATTATTGGTAGAACTGCCAAGGATACACTTAATTAAGGCTTCCTGGAACAACATAGTAGACTGACTTTACTACCTTCCAAAAACGCTCATTTCGTAAGAGAAATTCTGCGACAGCTTTGTGCCTATGTAACTCACATTTTACTCTAGATATTACTGATAATTTATGAAAAGATAACCATTTTTATATGAAATTCAATATTTAAATCTCCGTTTTTTTTTTTTTTTACAAAGCAAGTTAAACCCTATTTTTTCTAGTTACCTCAATTTTTATGTGCTATGCTCATTTATATGGCTTTACAGAGCAGAAATTTATAAGTGTTAACAAATTTTTAAAAATTGATTTTCTTGGTCTTTTAACAGGGCCATTATCTAAGTATATCATTACATTTCGTTTATCTGCTAATTTTTTAACAGTAATTTTTTTCACATTCAAGTGAGAAAATGCATGTGTTTGATTCAGATTTTGGATTTGAAGTGTTTTTATATAGGAAAAAAATTCTCTGAATTGTTTCTGCCTTTTGTGGCTTAAGGCTACATGACTGTTGAGCTTTTTAAGCTTTCATTCTTGTAGCTTGTAACTTTGCACAACTGAGAGATTGCCTTATTTCCTTCGGGTGAGTGGGGTCAGGAGTGTTTAATAGCTAAAGATGTGAAACTCCTCTATAGATTTCAGAGTCCCTTACTTATGTATTTTTAACAAAAGAACATTAAAAATGTTAAGGAGGATGTATTATAAAGAATTTTAAATAATTTGGGTATTTAGGATAAATAGATAAAACCAATTTTCAGTTTTAATTTATATTCATAAAAATCAGACTTAATGTTGCATTTCAACAAATCTGAATAAGATTTCACTTCAGCAAATTTTCTACCTGTTTTCTTTTTGGGGGGAGAATTTTACCATGTTTATGTTACCAGACACTCATATGCAGCTACAGGAGCCATAGCTTACCTAGAACCAAAGACCAAGCCCCTCCATGGGAAAACAACAAATGAAGTCTCAAGCAAGTAGGAAAAAAGAAGCACATTAGTTAAGTATAGTAATGATATGTCCATGTAATGAAGTCCTGTACAGGCATTAACAAAGATACTATAAATTTGTAATATTGACATGGAGGGATACACTCTTTGTATTGCTAAGTGTAAAAGATCACCAAGCTACATATGTAACGTAAGTACCTATGCCTATGTGTATACACTTGTATTCTATGTACATTTATGCATAGAAAAAGTATGAAATGATCACAAGACATATATTAGCAACATTTATTTATAGGTAGTGGAATTTGGAAGCAATTTTTCATTTTCTTCATCATACTTTACTAAAGTATCTGAATGTTTTATAATGAGCATGTACTACCTTGATAATCAGAGACAATAAAGATACTTTAGGCCAGGCACAGTGGCTCATGCCTGTAATCCTAGCATTTTGGGAGGCCAAGACAAGGGTATTGTTTGAGTCCAGGAGTTCAAAACCAGCATGGGCAACACAGGGAGACGCTGTCTCTACAAGAAGTAAAAAAAAATAGCTGGGTGTGGTGCCTGTAGTCCCAGCTACTCAGGAGGCTGAAGTGGGAGGACCACTTTAGCCCAGGGAGGTCAAGGCTGCAGTGATCTGTGGTTGCACCATTGCACTCCAGCCTGGGCGACAGAGTGAGACTCTGTCTAAAAAAAAAAAAAAAAAAAAAAAAAAGCTATTTTAATTTGGGGAATGCACCTAATTACTGTACTGTACCTTCACTCCCCACTGTTAGCCTCTAGGCTGCCAAATATTAGTAGGTGTATCAGAATTTATATGAATTATCAAGGAGAGAACCATCTCTAATTAGCTTTTATGCAACATAGGATCAGATATGATACCTTCAATGAAAGGAGTGTTTATAACCGAGTGAAAAAAGGGATCATTCTGTTGTTACTACTACTACTACTACTATTTTTTTTTTTTTTTTTTTTTTAAGAGACAGAGTCTCTCTCTGTCACCAGGCTGGAGTGCAGTGGTGGGATCTTGGCTCACTGCAACCTCCACCTCCCAGGTTCAAGCGATTCTCCTGCCTCAGCTCCTGAGTAGCTGGGACTACATGTGGGCACCAGCATGCCCAGATAATTTTTTTGTATTTTTAGTAGAGACAAGGTTTCACCATGTTGGCCATGATGGTCTCAATCTCCTGACCTCGTGATCTGCCCGCCTCAGCCTCCCAAAGTGCTGGGATTACAGGCGTGAGCCACCGTGCCTGGCCTGCTGCTACTACTACTTATAGATGATACTAATGGGTGCTCACTACATGCCAGGCACCATCCTGAGCGCTTTACATATTAACTCACTAATCTTCACAGTAGCCCTGTGTGGTATCTACTGTTAGTATCCTTGACTTATAGATGAGGCATGGAGAAATTATAAATATGCCTTTACTTTCTGCCCTGGGCCTTGACGCTTTTAAGATCTCCTTACTAGAATTATGGAAACTTGCCCAAGGGAGCTCACATAGCTAGCAAGTGCTGGAGCCTAGATTTAAACTCAGGCAGTCTAGGTCAGAGTTATCTAAACTATACATTTAATTAGAATATCAGCTATAGAGAATTTGATGCAATCCTATCACTAAAGCATTCTTAGTAATTGCGAGAGACACAAAAAGACAACTGTATTATACTGAGTTCTTATGACAGTACATGTCATGGTAGGATTTTGTATTTTTCAAATATACATTTAAGGGGTATACTTTTAAGTATACAATTGTAGGTACCCACTCATATAAACCCATTTTCTAATGTACAGTTGACTTTTGAACAACACAGGAGTCAGGGGTGCCAACCCCCCACACAGTCAGAAACATGCATATAACTTTTGACTCCCCAGAAACCTAGCTACTGATAGCTTACTGTTGACTTGGAAGCCTTACTGATAACATAAAGTTGGTTAACACATATTTTGTATGTTATATGTATCATATGCTGTGTTCTTATAATAAAGTAAGCTAGAGAAAAGAAAATGTTATTAAGAAAATCATAAGGAGAAAATATATTTACTATGCATTAAGTGGAAGTAGGTCATCATAAAGATCTTCATCCTGGTTGTCTTCACACCAAGTAGACTGAGGAAGCAGAGGGCTGGTCTTGCTGTCTCAAATGGCAGAGGCAGAAGAAAATCCACATATGAGTAGACCCATACAGTTCAAACCTATGTTGTTCAAGGGTCAGCCTTAGTCTTAGAGGGTGATTCCCATGTTACCAACATTTATATGTATCATAGAGAGAAGAGGAGAAATGTTATATACGGAGGACTTACAGTTGTTCTTTGTACCAACAATATCTTGTCTTGCATTAATACTTCTAATATTATTTACAAGAAGATGCTACTAAAATTTCCTTTCTGATGGTTGTTGTACTCTAAATGCAGCTATGGCTTGTCATCTATAGTCTATATGTCTAATCAGATTGTGATTTTTCACCAAAGAGACCGTGATGAATAGGGGAAGGGAAAAGATTTGGTGAAGATGAAATGTATAGGACAAATTTCAAGTCGTTTTTCTAAGCATAATTAAAATGCAGTATAATTTCCATTGTAAAACTAGGAAGTTAATGGAAAAGGTTTAAGAAACATTTAATAGCTAACCTCATTTCCGCTTTAGCAAAGCCATTTCCTTTCTTGATTTACCATTATGGTGAGCCGCATGAGAAAGCTTAGTATTCAGTTTTCACATGAATGTTTTGTAGTAATCAATTGTAACTAAATGGTACAAAAGGCACATGTAAAATAGAGGTATCCATCTTTAGGAAATGACTGGCATATATTGTATAATATATTTTTGTTTTTTATCTATAATATATATGCCTAATAAGTTCATTATGTATTTGGGCTTTTTAAACAAATATATTTTATTTCTTAATATGTTTTCTATTGAAATTATTACTTTTTTTATAAAGCCAGGTTTTATATTTTGATTTTCCTCTATAAAAGTTCAGATGATACATTTTTACCAATGAAGAAAATTATATTGGTGGTCTTTAAGCATGTTAATTATTGTTAAATATTGATTTTGCATACAAAATTAGTTGTTACAAGTGGTATGGACTTCAGTACTATTATGTTGACCTTTACAAGCATAGATATTTATAATTATAATTTGCAGGTTTATAGTATAGTTGACAAAACCAGATCCAATGATCCTTTAAAATCAAGTTATTTTTAAATAAAAGGCCGTTTTACTCCTTTCTTTATTTCCATAGTACCTCACACATATTAAGAATAGAAACTCAATAAATATTATTAAGTGAATGAAGGAGTGAAGGAATGAATGGGTGAACAAGTGGGATATGTGATTTTCTGGCCCAGCCAGGAGTCATCTAAACTAAGTGTTAATTGGAAGAAATAATTTTAGTTTTACAAAACTAGGAATAGAAAAATGTTTAATCCCGCTTCATTTCATAATAGATGGTGTTGAGAAAATGGAATGAAGAGGATTCACTCTGCTAATAACAACATATTTAACCTACAAGTGAAAACTTTATACTGCATTTCAAAGTGATCTAATTTTCATAAGAGTAAGGAGATGACGCCAAAACACCAAGAACTTTATTCACTGTTTATAAAGTAACTACAAGTTTGCCAGAAAATACATGTCAGATCTATTTGTACCTGGATTGTCACCTGTTTTCCTTAATGGATATAGACCTTATGAAATATTCTTCTCACTGGATATTTATGAGCAAGATACTAGAGAAATTCCTCTTTTCTCCTCTTTCAGGTGTAATTTTAAGTGGTTCGGAGTCTGTTTGATAAATATACTTCATGTTGTGAGGGCACCAAAGAAACACAACTAATGAAAACGTTTGCTATTCTGCCTAGTGGTGTTAAAATATTTCACCTAATGTTTTAAAACTAAGTCCAATATAAATGCTAAGTGGTTATTATAGAGATCTTGTGTTGCTTAAATGCAAGTTAGGTTGTTATAATTGTCTCTGTAAGTTGGTACTGATATCTAGTATTATGTACTGAGAAGTGCCTCTGTAAAACCTGATGTGCCCTGGTATTTGCAGCAGAATTTGGGCTGTCTTTAATCTCATTTAACTTGTTCATCTTCCTTTAAGGCCATCCATAAAGATGCACTGGGTATCCTTTTCAGCCTTTGGTTAGGATTTGCATCAGTAGTCATAAACCTGCTCTCTGGACAAAGACACCCTTTCCTTTGAAGTAATTGCTCAAGCTTTTCAAAGCAGTCCTAGAAGTCTGTCCTCTTTCTCTTTTTATTTTTCTTTAAGAAGAGTCTGAAGTGTAGTCCCTTAAACTAGCAGCAAGATAAGTTTTTCTCTCAGCATTATTGAAGGCCATGACAATTTTTCAAGCAGTAAGACTTTAAAAGGTTCTTAAGGGAATCTGTTCTGCTTTATGGTCTAGCCTTTGGTAGATCCTACTATCTCAGAAAGCAAAGGTAAAGACTTTTTGTATCCCTTAACTATTGCAAATTTTTATCAAAAGAATTAACTTGATATTTTTCAGCAGTTTTTTTTCTTGCTCTTCATTTGGTTTAGAGACTTCAATGAGAGAATATTGATACTTTTGGCATCTTTGAAAAGTAATATATGGCCAGAATCACCTTGTTTGAGCTGATTATTTCTCCCTGGGTATTAACTATGTGGGCTGACAAGTAGTTGGGAGGAGCAGATTTCTGAGAACACTGCAGTGAGAATGAGTTATATGGTTCCAAGATTTTCTTTCTAGGCTTTCCAAACAGAAATGTACACAGATATGGAGGGATTTTGCCTTTCCTTTCTGTGGGATGTTGTCACTTGGGCTCTGCTGTGATCCAGGATGATGTATACAGTGTAACTACAGAGACATAAAAAGATGTATTCTGTGAGCCACATGTGAAGCCTCTGCTCTGCCTCCAATTATCCCCGCTACCCTCAGTAATTTCATTGCAAGTGGTTCCCAAAATGTCCATTGAACTTAAACAGTTTTGACCTGTTAGATTTAAATCCCATATCATATATCTGCTATATTGAAGTGTAACTATTTCAAGCTCTTTATTATAAAACTTATAAAAATTAAGTAGTAGGTATTTATTTTGAACGTACTTTTTGATGAGGAGAAAATGTAAAGAATGCTCAATCTGTACAGCAGATAATAAAGGGAATACAATCTAAAGAAGATTGGAAACAGCTTTTCTTAGAGGAAATGACATATCTTTCCTTATATTGATGTATGTGGGTTTTGAGAGGCCAGTAATGTACATTTCCTATAGGTGAGGAAAGTTAAGTAGCACTGTCTTTTTACTGGAAATCCAGTGACTGTTCGTAAAACTTGTTACCTGAGAACCTAATGATCATAAGTGTACCCTTATGCTTTTAATTTCTTTTTCTTTTTCTCTCTCTCTTTTGTTATTTCCTGAACTGTCTAACCTGCTTCCGGGATTAGCAAACATTTTGCCAAACTTTGAAGCCAAAGTCCTAGCATTGAATAGTTCATTATTTAGAGATCAGGCCCTAGGAAAAGAAGAAATCCTTTTTCAGTTTTGAAATTACTCTGCGTGTGTGTGTGTTCTGATCTGTGGAGTGAAAAATGATTTAATAAAGTTTGGATTATTGGAAACTAGTATTTTGTAAGCAAAGCATAATGATAAAAATCTTACGAGTTTACAAAAAAAAAAAATGCTTATATCTTAACCCACCTTCTGGAGTTAATCACGAGGCTTCCTAAACTCTTAACTTTATAGTCATAGAAAACTGTCAGTATTTCAACTCTTTTACATTAAAGAAAGAAAGAAAATTGACAGCAATCCTCTCCCTTCTTCCACCATGCTCCCAAGAAAACAAAAAGTTAGCACTGATGTGCTTAAGTGACATCATCCTCTGGGACCACCATTATCTATCTGTCCTTTGTTTACTTTGTCTTATACTTAGAATGCCTTCATTTGCCATCAGCTTTTCTTCAAACCTTCACTTTCCACTGAGGAAGTCCAAGACAATTCAAGTTTAAACACAAATTTCACCATCTATGAAATGGTAACTTATGAAAAAAAAAAAAAAAGAACAATCACACCAAAAATATATTCCTTAGATCTTAATGATTTTAATTGCTGGTAAAAAAAAAAAAAAAAAAAAAAAAAAAAAAAAAAAGTTGCCAATGGATCTAATTAGACAGTAATTTCAGAAACAACATTGTATGGTATTTTTGTGGAATGTACAGCCTTCTGGGGAAAAGGAAAACCAAGAATCAGGGCTAAAGTATTGATAACTTCTTATTTTATTATTTTTTTGAGATGGAGTCTCGCTCTGTTGCCCAGGCTAGAGTGCAGTGGCGTGATCTCGGCTCACTGCAACCTCCACCTCCCGGGTTCAAGCAATTCTCCTACCTATTAGAGGCGCACACCACCACACCAAACTAATTTTTTGTATTTTTAGTAGAGGCAGGGTTTCACCATGTTGGCCAGGCTGGTCTCGAACTCCTAACCTCAGGTGATCTGCCCGCCTTGGCTTCCCAAAGTGCTGGGATTACAGGCGTGAGCCACTGCGCCCGGCCAATAGCTTTTTAAAACAGTATACTTATTCCTAAAATTTGTGGATCCTGGCTGGGCACGGTGGCTCACGCCTGTAATCCCAGCACTTTGGGAGGCCGAGGCAGGCGGATCACGAGGTCAGGAGATCGAGACCACGGTGAAACCCCATCTCTACTAAAAATACAAAAAATTAGCTGGGCGCAGTGGCGGGCGCTTGTAGTCCCAGCTACTCAGGAGGCTGAGGCAGGAGAATGGCGTGAACCAGGAAGGCGGAGCTTGCAATGAGCCGAGATCGCGCCACTGCACTCCAGCCTGGGCGACAGAGTGAGACTCCGTCTCAGAAAAAAAAAAAAATTTGTGGATCCTAACAGAAGCTTAAGTAGTTCAGATTGGCTTACATTATTTGCTGTATTTCTTTAAAACTTTCCCAAATTTCTGAACTTTGTGAGAAACAAAATTGCTCTTGTGACAAATTCTTTGTGGCTTGGGAAATGTCAAGTAAACTTTCTAATTAAGGTAAGTTTGCCTCCCAAAGAAGTGTTAAAACTTGGAATCAAATGAAACGAAGCCCCTTGTTCTGCCTATCCCCTTGCCTCTTTGTATGTTATTTTCAGTCTCCCTTTATCACTAAGCCTGTAGGCTAGGTCCAGCAGGTGGCTGCACATAGCACTGCCAGTGTGGTGCAAAGTTCTGTGTGATATCCCTTAAGTCTCACTCAGAATTACCTACAGTCACCAAAGCCTTGAAGGACACTGTAGGGACATGGCTGTGCATTATGTACTCTGGTACATGCATTGGAACTGTCCTGTGAAAGGCTAGACCTGATGTGACTGCTGGCTCCAGGTGAAGTGGGGCTACAAGCACAGAGACCAGACCTCTCTTCAGGGTAGAAGCCTCTCACCTTTTCTTGGTCATGGACCTCTGTCCATTCAGTGAAACTTATTTTCCTCCCCTGCTACCTAGAAAAACAGGCATGTAGATATATTTTGCATAAAATTTCAAATAACCCAGCGACCTACTGGAAGAACCCTTGCTTTGGAAGCCGGGTTAGTTTTCTGATGGCAGCATTTGCCTTTCCACGTACAGTAGGTTTCCCCTGAGCTGCTGGACTTCCTTCCTCTGAGTGGGTGACTGCTCCAAGGATAGTCAGGTGTCTGGGGTTAAGATACAAGCGATTCTCTTCCACAGAGTTCCATAGCTGGTGGTAGCCACCTACTCTGTGGGCACATTTGTCTCTTCTGGATTACACAGTGTTAGTTATCAAGCATACTATAAAACCAATCCAAATCAAGAAATCAAGAATGCTAATAGAATCCTGCTCTCCACTTGGAAAGACTTTTTGTGTCTTTACCTTTAGAGACTATAAAAGTAGAGGATCCGTTTAGTCTTCAAATCGTATTCTTCAGGCTAGACATGGAATCCAGTTTATCCTTGTGGCTTGGCACGAACCAATCCACAAATGAAGCCCATTACCATTTTACTTAGTCATGGTGGGTTCCTTATTAACCAACCAACTGTACATTTTCTTTTTAGTTTGGGACAGACATACAGGATCACTTGTTCTTTCTAGTTGTGAAAGTATTCGGCAATACCTGCCAGTTTTTGGATACTCCTCCTCTGTCCCCACTTCTGTACCCACCGCCCCTCATTTTCAATCACTATCTGTAGACTTATCGGTAAGGGTTTGGTTTTTTTAGGTGTTTCTTATGTTGGGTTTTTTTTCAGTTCTTTGAATGAACCACAGAGAAATATATCCATGAAATTTATGTATCAGAAAAATACATAAACTTAGTAGAGAGAATACATATTTAAGAGAGCGGCTGCAGAATTCCTGTGGAGGTAGCAGAAGTCTAGTTCAGATTGTCTTCATTATGATGAGTTTCAGCGGCCCACAAAGGATGAGGAGGGAGGAAGGAGGGGCGAGGCTTTTCTTTGAAATGTAAATTGAGCCAAAGTTCCTAATTTTATAATCATCTGACCATAAAACATCTAATTGAGGGGCTAATTTATGAGGCATTTTGGAATGCAGACTTTGTTGTATTTAACCCTGAGTTTTCAACCATTGTTGCTTGATAATCACATAAAGGTTACTTGACATTTTAGCAGGATGTGGCCCTCATAATCAAACTATAGTATGTAACTTGGATCTAGTCCTAAAGTAGGATTGCTGGACAAATTCCCAAACTGTAAATTAAATAGGCATGATGGGAATTAGGAGCAAGTTGTTGATTATTTAATATGCATGAAATTGAATTGATTTGTTCTTTTTATCTGTTTTTTCCTAAAGGTGAGACTGCTGCTCCTCGGGCCATTTTGACAGGCCATGACTATGAGGTCACATGTGCTGCGGTGTGTGCCGAGCTAGGCCTGGTGTTGAGTGGTTCACAAGGTAAACCTGTGGTACCTTCACAAAATGGATGCATTTCTTGCTGTCTTCTAGAAACAAATTACCAAAGATTAATTTGGTACCTTTTTTCTAAAGCTTCTGTCTGTTATGATAGCCATTAGTCATATGGAACTATTTAAATTATTTAAAATTAAAAAAAATTAAAATGTAAGTTTCTTGGTGGCACTAGCCACATTTCAGGTGCTCAGTAGTCACATATGGCTAGTGGCCACTACATTGGACAGCACAGATAGAGATCATTTCCATCATTGTAGAAAGTTCTGTTTCACAGCACTGCTCTAAGGAGTTTAAGATGTTTTTACAAACATATCCTATTAATATTCATATTCCCATGAAGCAGGAACAAGGAACATCTTTGTATATTTGTTTATTCTTCTGAGCTGTTACTGGCCAGATTCCATCTTACATCTGAATGGAAGCCCCTGACCCTGTCTGTTTTAATGAGGCAGGGGCCACAATGGCATTGAGAGTGGAGTAGAAAGATACTTAAGCTGGTCTGCCTGGAGGTTTGTGCTGGAAACAGCATCATATATTTAGGCCCAAGATATTAAGTGAGCTTAGAGCACATGCAACAAATCAGGATCTGACTGGGAATGGAGCTGTTTCCAATTCGTTGCTTACTTATCCCATCGTAATTATCCATCTCTCTGTCTCTGCTCTGAGCTGAAGTCTGAACACACAACAAAGTATTATATCTCACGTCTTTTAGGTTTATCTGGTGGGGAAACAGTATTTGGATCAGCTCATCTGTGTCCTAAAGTGTAATACTTATTAGTCTAGCTAACAAGGTGTTTTAAATATTGAAAGGATTATGTTTATAAATTTGGTCAAAACATTGAAATAGTAATAATGATAGCAAGAATTCTATAACCGCTGGATTTTTCCCTTCTTATACTCAATTATTTCATACATCCTGAGCCAACAGGAGTCATAAAATGAACCTATTATATTACAGGTCATCTTTTCTTTGCACAGTAGTATGGAACTGTAAAAGCGAGCATGCAAACTGAAACCATACAAAGTGATCTGAATAATCATTGGTAAATTTTACAATTGTTCCCTGGTCTTTAAAAATTTTTGTCAGGCTGGGCACGGTGGCTCATGCCTGTAATCCCAACATTTTGGGAGGCTAAGGTGGGAAGATCATTTGAGGCCAGGAGTTCAAGACCAGTCTGGCAACATTGTGAGACCCCCCCATCTCTACAAAAAAAGTAAGAATTAGCTGGGCATGGGGTGCACACCTGTAGTCCCAGCTGCTTGGGAAGGTGAGATGGGAGGATTGTAGGAGGTGAAGGCTGTAGCGAGCCATGATCATGCCACTGCACTCCAGCCTGGGTGACACAGCAAAACCCTGTCTCTAACAATAATTTTGTCAAAACATTAAAAACTCATACTCAGTTATACATACAACATGAAAAATGTAGTAAAACTCACATGTACTTAATACATTGTAATTTAAAACATTTGATACATTGATAATTATTTTATTTGTGAAAAACGTATCAAGAGCAGTTTGAACAGTGCTTACTGCCTTCTTGTTATATACATGTAAGGAGCTAGCATCTTTTCTATGCCTTGGGGAGCTGTCATACTCTTTTCTAAGTTGGGACCAGTATCTAACATTTTATCTTTTGTGCTTTCAATGTCATGAAATATTCCCTAGAATTCCTTTAATGTGAGGCTTTTGCTGGTTTCAATTCTGGGACATCTTTGTTACACCTTCTTCCCTAACTTACACTGATAAGTTCCTTCATTCCCTTCCTGGCTGCATATCTAGTGTCTCAGCAGGGTCAGCATCCCACAGGCAGCTCTTTCTTCTATAATTCCATTTATATTCAATTCAAATTGTACTTTCAGTTTTATCATTTTCCATTTCTTTACTGCAGTTTCATCTTTGTTGGCCATACCCCTTTTTGATTATCCATTTTTGTGAAATGTTACATGGCTTTATCACTGGGAGACAAAAAAGCAACACAGCGGCACAGTTTGCTGTCTGTGTGGGAACTGAATAACAGATATGCAGTGAGCAGTCATCGACATATTTTGAAAGGAGTGATGTGATTGGTCACTGATGATGATGATGCACATCTGTTATTTATATAGTGATTTGTGGACTGAAGAGCTAGCCACAAAAGTGCATACTTTATGCAATTACTATGACAACCTAAATTTGAACTATGTTATTGGAGGGCTGGTGTTATTTAAGGAGTGATAACTGAAATTCATGCATGCTGGAACTGTGTAAAGCAAAGACTGCCTGTGGATATTTTAAAAATTTATCAACTACCTGAGTGGTCAAGAAAGAGCTAAAAGCCTTATTTTTAAAAGGGCAAGTTTTCAATAGTCATTGTGGGGAAAAGGCAACGATTCCATGTGGCCATGAGTAATTTAGCCAGTAGAGTAGCGGGCACATACCCCTGCTATGGTGACCCCCGTTATCTGACTGAGATATCTCTTGGAACTTGCTCATCACACAAGCAATCTTTGTTCCTTATTCCTTCTTTGCTTTGCATGTAGCAGGTACTCAATAGAAACAAAAAGCTTGGCTGTGTGTGGGCTCCCAGTAGCTGCCTGTCCTCCTCTGGCACCTTGGCCTGGTGGTCCGCCCAGGCTGCTGCTTGCTGTGAAGGCAGCAGGGAGGTGGGCTCACTCAGTTGCCAAGGAGAAGTGGCCGAAGGGTTCCTGTGTGAATTTTTTGGAGGTTGAGGGGAACTACTAGGGACCCCCTTTCAGTGTAAAGTAGTGAGCAGTTGCGTGGTAAGAAGACTAAGGCACTCAGAGGCTGATTGAGCTGGCTGTCCCTGCACAGGCCCACAGTGCCGTGGCCGTTGGGGCTCATGCAAGGTGCAGGGAGAGGTCTTAGTGTACCTGCCCACAGCCCTTGTTTGTTTGCATCCCAGCCTCCTTGAAGCTATGCTAGAATTCGAAGCTTATCCTGTTTCTCAGTTCCTCCAGTTTGTATTGCCTGTTAGCATAATGAATTTCATAGAGTAACTTCCTGTCTCTTGAGGAAAGTGAACTTGGACTTACATGATTTGGCTTCTCTCCTCTCCTGAGTGGAAGGTGAGATCTGGCAATCATGAAGAGGAGATTTTGCAAAATAGCTTACACATAAGATGGAAGTTTTTTAAAGGCTTTCTACATCTATAGTGTGGTTCTATAATCCTGTTTGATCTGTGCTCAAGATTCAGATCGTATTGTCTGTTTTCATTAAATAATTTTGCCTTTTATTTCTCCTCTCTTCTCAGAAGGACCATGTCTCATACATTCCATGAATGGAGACTTGTTGAGGACCTTGGAGGGTCCTGAAAACTGCCTGAAACCAAAACTCATTCAGGCTTCAAGAGAGGGTCATTGTGTCATATTCTATGAAAATGGCCTCTTCTGTACATTCAGTGTGAATGGAAAACTCCAGGCCACGATGGAAACAGATGATAACATAAGAGTGAGTGCCCTGGGGACTCTTCAGCATTCACAACTTTCACCTCAACACGTGTCAAGTGGGGACGGAAAGGGTTCACGAAAGAAACCTCTATTTTTGGATTGCCGAGGGCCTCTTTTCCACACCAACAAAAAATCTTTAGGTAGCACTCAGACAAGGCTCACACACTTCGCACACCACAGCAGTGCCAGCTGTGCTGACCACATCACTCAGCGCAGCTGAGGACAGTCCTTCAATAGAAGAGGTTTTCTTAGGGGCTTCTGAAGCCATCCTGGGTGGCTTTTAGTGGCACTGCTCATTTCTTTTTTTCTAAGAAAATGCACTGCACATTGTTTTCTGAGTATGAAAGCTGAAATAGTACATTAGATGACACTTAAAACTGGATTCTCTTTACATCTGAATAGCTTGGTGGTGGGAGCAGTAGGGATTATGACTATTTAGGATTATTAATTTCAGATATGACTTCTTCATGGACAACAAGACCAAAACATGTTAAGGAAGTTGGGTTTCAAATTACGATATGAATTAGGCACGCATTTTCTCCCACTGGGTCTACCGGAAATGGCACCGCCAGTGGACCTTCTGGGCTCTTGCTTCATCTCCAGAACAGGACTCCACAAGTATTAGACATTGAGAAAAAGAGTAAGACTGTTCTTTTCAGAGGCTAGTTTCTTAAGGTCCTTTGTTTCTTACCTCCAAACTCCTTGGTGAAGGTTAAAGTAAAATAAAGCTGGGGTGGTCCTCATTTTCCAGAATCAGGCTGGAGGGCGGGGCATGTGAGCTGTATACAATGAGGGGACCCAGGACATGTTGGGGGCAGGAATAGGGTCACAGGGGCTTCTACCCTGGCATTGGGCTAGCTCTGGATATTTCACTCATTGCTATTCTGACCTACACAGCTTAGATGTCATAAATTCTCCCACTTTCCCAGATCTAGTCTGATCACCCCCTTCTCCTAAGTAAATACTGGTGTCAGGGAACAAAGCTCCTACATATAGATTACATTGAGGAAATGAAGGACCCTTGCTGCTGTGTCTCCTGGGATTCATTTCTTGATTCAGTGGACGGCTTCCTTCTTGTGTCTCCACTGTTCTCTGTGGTCTCTCCATCACATTCTGCCGGCCTCCACCACGAGGCACGCACACAGACACACTCGCACTCGCTTTTATTTTTCCCTACCTTCCCATAATGCTGCATTTAAACCAAGTACACATCAGAGGATTTTCTTTTCCTCTTTTCTTTACAATAATAATGTGGATAATCTGTCACTTTGAGTTGCAATTATATTGTCAGCTACGCTAATAAATCTGTAAAATAATTTGAGATCCCTGGCTGACTGAAGCAATTTCTGTGGCATTTCAGTTAGTACCAGGGGCTCTGGGAAGTTCCTTGAGGCAGCAGTGGGAGGCTTTCTGCAGACCATTCGTACACACATGCTTCTCCTCTCTGCCCTGTAGCCATTGCTTTTTCCCTCTTTAATATTTCCCACTAGATTTTAGGCTTAAACAATCCATTGCCTTTTTCCCAGCACTCCTGCACTTTATCATGCTAACTTGCAAGTGGCAACTGTGTGATTAAAGTGAGCTTGCCTAAAACAAGCAATACCTGCCCACAGCTCCAGAGACTGATACTTTCACAGCTCACTACCTCAGGAGGCGAGGAAGGAAGCCACAGGCTGGGAATCCAAGACACCACAGAGCAGAATCTCCAGCTCCATCCTCAATCTGAGCCCATATAAGGAATGGACACCATGGAAACAAATTAGTCATCAGCTCAGACCAGAAATTAAGTTTCTGTGAAATACCAAGAACCCTGCAGGCAGGCAGCCTGGGGAAGCTCTGCACTTCCCACCTATTTTTATTTTAGATGCCAGATTGCTCTGTGGCATTTTGGTTAGCAGCATATCACAGTCCCTCAACTAGACAGTGTTGAGATGTCTTTATGAATAGCTGATATTTAAGGAGGCAGCCTGTACAGAGCAGCAAAGTTATTTTGTCCTAAACAAGGGAGAACCACCATTCACCCAGGGGAACGCATTTGTTTTCCCTTCCTGAAGCTGTTTTAGAATGTGGTCGTCCCCAGCAGATTGCTGTGGCCTGCTACTACCTGCGTGCAGCCACGGCGTTGTCCAGAGCACTCAGGATTTCAGGGGATGAGATTAACATGTCTCTGAGGCCCTCTGAAAACCTCTAGTCACAACCCAACCTGGATGCGGAGGCAGCCTGTCAGAATTTGAGTGGGAGATCAGGTGCTGCTTGCTAAATGTTACCCTGGCTCTTGCTGCCAGAGGAATTTGGCCTCTCCTGAAAGAGGCCAGCGAAATCTTTTTTCACCTTGGGAGGCATCTGGTTCATTAAAATGTTTTGAATGCTGATGACTGTATAGTCCCTAAAGCCCAGGTTTTACTTAATTTCAGATGCAAGCAGGATTAGAGATTCTTTACTAGAACAAAGAATTAAAGATCAATGGTTTTGTTTTAGTATAACACTTATCCAGTAAAAAGCTTCAAGTATAAAATTCAAGTGAACTACAACCATAAGGTTAATGGATTTTCATCAGCTGAATTTTATAAGTGTAGCAAATAATTGTTTGTCCTAGTCTCCACTGCAGTTCCCAGACACCCCTAGAGATTGCCATTTGTGAAATGAATGAGGGAAAAGGATATTGATTTTTGCTCATCTTGAAAATATCTTAATATCTGTGTTTGTTAACAAAACTTAGAGAATATGTAACTGTCTTCCACACATGGGTTTTTATTTTCTAGATGTGTTTTTGTGTTCTTGAGAATAAGCTGTATTTAAGAGACTACTAAAAGTTGGCATTTGGGTGAATGTGAATTAAATGGCTAAGAAAGTCTTTACCTTTCTATGATTTTTTAAAAGATATGTCAAAGAGTGAAGACTTAAGGCAGCTATGCTAGAACTGAATGTAGAACAGTGTCAATGTATCAGAAATTAGGTTTTTTTCTTTCTGTCTTGCCAGCACAATCTGTATTCCCCTGTGTCCAGGTGGACATGCGATTACAGGTGTTTGTAGTGGCTTTAAAACTCTGATGCCATCGCTAAAGAAAGGAAATTTGTATCTTAATAAGCTAAGAAAACAAGGCTTGGAGGTACCAGGCAGGAGAGGACGGGTAATAGGATTGGCTTTTGGAGTAGGGAGGGACAATTAGGAGTCACCACACTTTTTCTATAAATGGACAGAAAGTTAATATTTTCGGCTTTGAGGGTTCTACATTCTCTGCTGCAACTACCTGTGAAAGCAGTCATAAACAAATAGGTGTGGCGATGTTCCAGTAAAACCTTATTTATGGAAGGCCAGGCGTGGTGGTTCTTGCCTGTAATCCCAGCACTTTGGGAGGCCGAGGGGGTGGATCACTTGAGGTCAGGAGTTCGAGACCAGCCTGACCAACATGGTGAAACCCCGTCTCTACTAAAAATAGAAAAGTTAGACGGGTGTTGTGGTGGGCACCAGTAATCCCAACTGCTCAGGAGGTTGAGGTATGAGAATCACTTGAACCTGAGAGGTGGAGACTGTAGTTAGCTGAGACTGCACTACTGCACTCCAGCCTGGGTGACAGAGCAAGACCCTGTTTTGAGGAAAAAAAAAAAAACAAAACTGTTTATGGGGATTCAAATGTGGAATTCATATAAATATTCATGTGTCATGAAAAATTCAAGCATTAAAAAATGTTAAAACAAACAGTTATACGAAACAGGCAGTGGGCTGCATTTGGCCCGCAGGCTTTCATTCGTGGATGCCCATTTTACAGGATCAAAGAGCAAATTCTGAGCCTGTACTGTCTGTTCAGCGCTAGTAGGAAAGGGCAGAGGGGCACAGCCTAGAGCTGACTAAACCACAGGCTGGAGCACTGTCAGCCCTAGAGCAAGAAAATGCTGAACCGAGATTTAATCACCCCGGAAGTTGTAGCTCTCTACCAAGTCTTCTTCCCAACTGCTGTCAAAATCCAGCAGGCTCAGGGAAGGTGCCGAGGCTGCTGGCCACCTCCCTCCAGCCGGAGTCGCAAAGCAGCAGGGGATTAGAGGGGATGTGAGGTCAGGTGGCACCATCTGCCAAGTCTTGGGACAAAACAGCCTTATTAGCATGTCCGCAGTGCAAATGAAGAGATGCCAGGGCTTCTCATTAGAGCACTGGTCCCAGTCCACAACACACACCATTCCAGTAGCATTTGTAGAACTGGAAGAGTTTGCTACCTAGTATTTAAAAAAGCAAAGCCAAAAAATTCTCAAGCATTGACGAACTTTGTCCATTTGGTTTTTGAAAAATGGCAGATCTTCTACAACTCATGATTTTCTAAAAACTCACTCCTGAGGATCTCTCTCTCTTCTGTCTGCACCGTAGTAGCTGGTGTAAGAATGACTCAAACACAGGGTGGGGGCCAAAAGTTTCCTAGAACCACATTTCTACTTAATGTTGCTGTGTCTCACAGGCCATCCAGCTGAGCCGAGATGGGCAGTACCTGCTCACAGGAGGAGACAGAGGAGTGGTCGTGGTCCGGCAGGTGTCGGACCTCAAGCAGCTCTTTGCCTATCCAGGATGCGACGCTGGAATCCGGGCCATGGCGCTGTCTTACGACCAGAGGTAACACTGGAATCATGGGCTACAAATAGCACTTTCAAAAACTGCAGAGGGGACTGGTCGTGTTGGCTCACACCCGTAATCCCAGTACTTTGGGAGGCTGAGGCAGGAGAATCACTTGAGCCCAGGAGTTCGAAACCAGCCTGGGCAACATTGCAAGACCCTGTCTCTACAAAAAAAAAACAACAAAAAAACAAAAAAACATTTTCAAAATTGTATAGTAAAACCTGCAGAGGGAATTTATTTAAATGGGCTGATGGAGTTGAGTTGTGGGGGTCACCTGTACAATCAAAGCAAGAACACTTTTTTAAAAAGTGTGATTTTCTTTCTGATAACATTGCCACTCTTGGACAAAGGCTGAGTTCTCAAGGAACAGACAGAATTTAAGTAGCAAAGGCTCTGATTACAGTGATGCAAAGCTTTTTATATTTCTTTGAAGTATCTTTTTTTTTTTTTTATACCTTAAGTTCTGGGGTACATGTGCAGAATGCAGTTTGTTACATAGGTATACATGTGCCATGGTGGTCTGCTGCACCCATCAACCCGTCGTCTACATTAGGTATTTCTCCTAATGCTATCCCTCCCCTAGGCCCCCACCCCTGCAACAGGCCCCTGTGTGTGATGTTCTCTGTGTCCATATGTTCTGTTTGTTCAACTCCCACTTATGAGTGAGAAGATGAGGTATTTGCTTTTCTGTTCCTGTGTTAGTTTGCTGAGAATGACAGTTTCCAGCTTCATCCATGTCCCTGCAAAGGACATGAACTCGTTCTTTTGTATGGCTGCATAGTATTCCATGGCATATATGTGCTACATTTTCTTTATCCAGTCTTATCATTGATGGGCATTTGGGTTGGTTGCAAGTCTTTGCTATTGTGAATAGTGCCACAATAAACATAGATGTGCATGTGTCTTATACTAGAATGATTTATAATCCTTTGGGTATATACCCAGTAATGAGATTGTGGGTCAAATGGTATTTCTGGTTCTACATCCTTGAGGAATCGCCATTCTGTCTTCTACAATGGTTGAACTAATTTACACTCCCACCAACAATGTAAAAGCATTTCTGTTTCTCCACATCCTCTCCAGCATCTGTTGTTTCTTGACTTTTTAATGATCGCCATTCTGAAGGGTGTGAGATGGTATCTCATTGTGGTTTTGATTTGCATTTCTCTAATGACCAGTGATAAAGAGCTTTTATTCATGTTTGTTGTCTGTGTAAATGTCTTCTTTTGAGAAGTGTCTGTTCATATCCTTTGCCCACTTTTTGATGGGGTTGTTTTTTTCTTGCAAATTTGTTTAAGTTCTTTGTAGATTCTGGATATTAGCCCTTTGTCAGATGGATAGATTGCAAAAATTTTCTCCAATTCTGTAGGCTGCCTGTTCACTCTGATGATAGTTTCTTTTGCTGTGCAGAAGCTCTTTAATTAGATCCCATTTGTCAATTTCGGCTTTTGTTGCCATTGCTTTTGGTGTTTTAGTCATGAAGTCTTTGCCCATGCCTATGCCCTGAATGGTATTGCCTAGGTTTCCTTCTAGGGTTTTTATGGTTTTAGGCCTTACATTTAAGTCTTTCATCCATCTTGAGTTAATTTTTGTATAAGGTGTAAGGAAGGGGTCCAGTTTCAGCTTTCTACCTATGGCTAGCCAGTTTTCCCAGCACCATTTACTAATTAGGGAATCCTTTCCCCATTGCTCGTTTGTGTCAGGTTTGTCAAAGATCAGATGGTTGTAGATGCTTGGTGTTATTTCTGAGGCCTCTGTTCTGTTCCATTGGTCTATATATCTGCTTTGGTACCAGTACCATGCTGTTTTGGTTACTGTGGCCTTGTAGTATAGTTTAAAGTCAGGTAGTATGATGCCTCCAGCTTTGTTCTTTTTGCTTAGGATTGTCTTGGCTATGCAGGCTCTTTTTTGGTTCCATATGAAATTTAATGTAGTTTTTTCTAATTCTGTGAAGAAAGTCAATGGCAGCTTGATGGGGATAGCATTGAATCTATAAATTACTTTGGGCAGTATGACCATTTTCACAATATTGATTCTTCCTGTCCATGAGCATGGAATGTTTTTCCGCTTATTTGTGTCCGCTCTTATTTCCTTGAGCAGTGGTTTGTAGTTCTCCTCGAAGATGTCCTTCACATCCCTTGTAAGTTAGATTCCTAGGTATTTAATTCTCTTTGTAGCAGTTGTGAATGGGAGTTCACTCATGATTTGGCTGTTTGTCTGTTATTGGTGTATAGGAATGCTTGTGATTTTTGCACATTGATTTTGTATCCTGAGACTTTGCTGAAGTTGTTTATCAGCTTAAGGAGATTTTGGGCTGAGACAGTGGGTTCTCTAAATATACAATCATGTCATCACAAACAGGGACAATTTGACTTCCTCTTTTCCTATTTGAATACCCTTTCTTTCTTTCTCTTGCCTGATTGCCCTGGCAAGAACTTCCAATACTATGTTGAATACGAGTGGTGAGAGAGGGCATATCCTTGTCTTGTGCCAGTTTTCAAAGGGAATGCTTCTAGTTTTTGCCCATTCAATATGATATTGGCTGTGGGTTTGTCATAAATAGCTCTTATTATTTTGAGATACATTCCATCAGTACCTAGTTTATTGAGAGTTTTTAGGATGAAGGGTGTTGAATGTTGTTGAAGGCCTTTTCTGCATCTATTGAGATAATCATGTGGTTTTTGTCATTGATTCTGTTTTTGTGATGAATTACTTTTATTGATTTGCGTATGTTGAACCAGCCTTGCATCCCAGGGATGAAGCCCACTTGATGGTGGTGGATAAGCTTTTTGATGTGCTCCTGGATTCAGTTTGCCAGTATTTTATTGAGGATTTTCACATTGATGTTCGTTAGGCATATTGGCCTGAAATTTTCTTTCTTTGTTGTGTCTCTGCCAGGTTTTGGTATCAGGATGATGCTGGCCTCATAAAATGAGTTAGGGAGGATTCCCTCTTTTTCTATTGATTGGAGTAGTTTCAGAAGGAATGGTACCAGCTCCTTTTTGTACCTCTGGTAGAAATTGGCTGTGAATCCATCTGGTCCTGAAATTTTTTTGGTTGGTAGGCTATTGATTTCAGAACTTGTTATTGGTCTATTCAGGGATTCGACTTCTTCCTGGTTTAGACTTGGGAGGGTGTATGTGCCCAAGAATGTATCCATTTCTTCTAGATTTTCTAGTTTATTTGCATAGAGGTGTTTATAGTATTCTCTGATGGTAGTTTGTATTTCTGTGGAATCAGTGGTGATAACCCCTTTATCATTTTTTCTTGTGTATATTTGATTCTTCTCTCTTTTCTTCTTTATTAATCTGGCTAGTGGTCTATTTTGTTGATCTTTTCAAAAAAACCAGCTCTTGGATTCATTGATTTGAAGGTTTTTTTGTGTCTCTGTCTCCTTCAGTTCTGCTCTGATCTTAGTGTCTTCTGCTAGCTTTTGAATTTGTTTTCTCTTCGTTCTGTAGTTCTTTTAATTGTGATGTTAGGGTGTTGATTTTAGATCTTTCCTGCTTTCTCTTATGGGCATTATGTACTATAAATTTCCTTCAAAACAGTGTTTTAAATGTATCCCAGAGATCCTGGTATGTTGTGTCTTTGTTCTCATTGGTTTCAAGTAACATCTTTATTTCTGTCTTCATTTCAGTATTTACCCAGTAGTCATTCAGGAGCAAATTGTTCAGTTTCCATGTAGTTGTGCGGTTTTGAGTGAGTGTATTAAGCCTGAGTTCTAATTTGATTGCACTGTGGTCTGAGAGACTATTGGTTATGATTTCCATTCTTTTGCATTTGCTGAGGAGTGTTTTACTTCCAATTATGTGGTCAATTTTAGAATAAGTGCAGTGTGGTGCTGAGAAGAATGAATATTCTGATGATTTGGGGTGGAGATTTCTGTAGATGTCTATTAGGTCTGCTTGGTCCAGAGCTGAGTTCAAGTTCTGAATATCCTTGTTACTTTTCTGTCTCATTGATCTAATATTGGCAGTGGGGTATTAAAGTCTCCCACTATTATTGTGTGGGAGTCTAAGTCTCTTTGTAGGTCTCTAAGAACTTGCTTTATGAATCTGGATGCTCCTGTATTGGGTGCATATATATTTATGACAGTTAGGTCTTCTTGTTGCATTGATCCCTTTACCATTATGTCATGGCCTTCTTGTCTCTTTTGATCTTTGTTGATTTAAAGTCTGCTTTATCAGAGACTAGGATTGCAACCCTGCTTTTTTTTTTGTTTTCCATTTGCTTGGTAAATCTTCCTCCATCCCTTTATTTTGAGCCTATGTGTGTCTTTGCATGTGAGATGGGTCTCCTGAATATAGCACACTGATGGGTCTTGACTCTTTATCCAGTTTGCCAGTCTGTGTCTTTTAATTGGAGCATTTAGCCCATTTACATTTAAAGTTAATATTGTTATGTGTGAATTCGATCCTGTCATTATGATGCTAGCTGGTTATTTTGCTCATTAGTTGATGCGGTTTCCTTCATAGCATCGACGGTCTTTACAATTTGGTATGTTTTCATAGTGGCTGGTACCAGTTGTTCCTTTCCGTGTCTAGTGCTTCCTTCAGGAGCTCTTGTAAGGCAGGCCTGGTGGTGACTAAATCTCTCAACATTTGCTTATCTGTAAAGGATTTTATTTCTCCTTTGCTTATGAAGCTTAGTTTGGCTGGATATGAAATTCTGGGTTGAGAATTATTTTCTTTGAGAATGTTGAATATTGGCCCCCACTCTCTTCTGGCTTGTAGGGTTTCTACTGAGAGATCCGCTGTTAGTCTGATGGCCTTTGCTTTGTGGGTAACCTGACCTTTCTTTCTGGCTGCCCTTAACAATTTTTCCTTCATTTCTACCTTCACATAATCTGATGATTATGTATCTTGGGGTTGCTCTTCTTGAGAAGTATCTTTGTGGTGTTCTCTGTATTTCCTGAATTTGAATGTTGGTCTGTCTTGCTAGGTTGGGGAAGTTCTCCTGGATAATATCCTGAGGAGTGTTTTCTAGCTTGGTTCCATTCTCCCCATCACTTTCAGGTACACCAATCAAATGTAGATTTGGTCTTTTCACATAGTCCCATATTTCTTGAAGGCTTTGTTTGTTCCTTTTCATTCTTTTTTCTCTAATCTTCTCTCTTTATTTCATTAAGTTGATCTTCAGTCTCTGATATCCTTTCTTCTGCTTGATAGATTTGGCTATTGATACTTGTGTATGCTTCACGAAGTTCTCATGCTGTGTTTTTCAGCTCCATCAGGTCATTTATGTTCTTCTTTCAACTGGTCATTCTAGTTAGCAATTCATCTAACCTTTTTTCAAGGTTCTTAGCTTCCTTGCATTGGATTAGAACGTGCTCCTTTAGCTCAGAGGAGTTTATTACCCACCTTCTGAAGCTTACTTCTGTTAATTTGTCAAACTGTCCAGTTTTGTTCCCTTCCTGGTGAGGAGTTGTAATCCTTTGGAGAAGAGGCATTCTGGTTTTTGCAATTTTCAGCCTTTTTGCACTGGTTTCTCCCCATTTTTGTGGATTTATCTATCTTTAGTCTTCGATGTTGGTGACCTTTGGATGGGTTTTCTGTGTCTGGACATCCTTTTTGTTGATGTTGATGCTATTCCTGTTTGTTAGTTTTCCTTCTAACAGGCCCCTCAGCTGCAGGTCTGCTGGAGTTTGCCAGAGGTCCACTCCAGACCCTGTTTACCTGGGTATCACCAGTGGAGGCTGCAGAACAGCAAAGATTGCTGCCAGTTCCTTCCTCTGGAAGCTTCATTCCAGAGGGGCCTCCGCCAAAGCTCTCCTGTATGAGGTGTCTGTCGGCCCCTACTGGGAGGTTTCTCCCAGTCAGGAGACACAGGGGTCGAGGACCCACTTGAGGAGGCAGTTTGACCCTTAGCAGAGCTCAAATGCTGTCCTGGGAGATCCACTGCTGTCTTCAGAGCTGTCAGGCAGGGACATTTAAGTCTGCTGAAGCTGCACCCACGGCTGCCCCTTCCCCCAGGTGCTCTGTCCCAGGGAGATGGGGGATTTATCTATAAGCCTCCTAACTGGGGCTGCTGCCTTTTTTTCCAGAGATGCCCTGCCCAGAAAGGAGGAATCTAGAGAGGCAGTCTGGCCACAGTGGCCTTGCTGAGCTGCAGTGAGCTCCACCCAATTCGAATTTCCCAGAGGCTTTGTTTACACCGTGAGGGTAAAACCACCTACTCAAGCCTCAGCAATGGTGGATGCCCCTCCCCCCACCAAGCTTGAGCATCCCGGGTCAACTTCAGACTGCTGTGCTGGCAGCAAGAATTTCAAGCCAGTGGATCTTAGCTTGCTGGGCTCCACGGGAGTGGGGCCCACTGAGTCAGACCACTTGGCTCCCTGGCTTCAGCCCCCTTTCCAGGGGAGTGAACGGTTCTGTCTCGCTGGCATTCCAGGCACCACTGGGGTATGAAAAAAAAAAAAAAAAAACTCCTGCAGCTAGCTCAGTGTCTGACCAAACAACCACCCAGTTTTGTGCTTAAAACCCAGGGCCCTGGTGGTGTAGGCACCCAAGGGAATCTCCTGGTCTGCAGGCTGTGAAGACCATGGGAAAAGTGCAGTATCTGGGCCAGAGTGCACCATTCCTCATGGCACAGTCCCTCACAGCCTCCCTTGGCTGGGGGAGGGAATTCCCCAACCCCTTGCGCTTCCCTGGGTGAGGCAACACTCCACCCTGCTTTGGCTCGCCCTCTGTGGGCTGCACCCACTGTCCAACCAGTCCCAATGAGATGAAACAGGTACCTCAGTTGGAAATGCAGAAATCACCCACCCAGCGTCAATCTCGCTGGGAGCTGCAGACCAGATCTGTTCCTATTTGGCCATTGCCAGCCTGAAGTACCTTTATTAGTAAATAAAACTGAAAGAGCTGTAAAGATGTTTAATGTAAAATGCCTTTATCTCTGCATATCTCTGCATATGGAGAGTCCCCTGAAAGATAGGGCTTATTTCCTAAAAGGTCTCAAGTGGTAGATTTTGGGGGGATCATCTTTATCTGGCACCTTATTTCCTCTTAATGTATAGTCACAAATTTTTGTTCCTTTTAAAAAAAATTGTGGCAACATATAACATTTTCCATCTAAACTCTTTTCAATATATAATTTAGTGGCATTATGTACATTTACAGTGTTGTGCCACCATCACCATCATCCATTTCCAGACCCTTTTCATCATAAACAGAAGCTCTGCCTGTTAATGACTCTCTCTCCCCACCAGCTCATGTGCATTCTACTTTCTGTCTCTATGAATTTACCTCTTCTAAGCACCTTCCGTAAGTGGAATCATACCATATTTGTTGTGTGGCGCCTGGCTTATTTCACTTGGCGTAACGCTTTCAAGGTTCCTGCATGTTGTAGCACGTATCAGAATATTATATGAATGTTCTGTGTTCTTTTTATCATTCACCTGTTGATGATGGATACTTGGGTTGTTTCTACCTTTTGGCTATTGTGAGTAATGCTGCTATGAACATTATCATACAAATAGCTATTCAAGTCCCTTTTTACAGTCCTTTTGGGTGTATGCCCAGGAGTGGAATTGCTGGGTTATATGGCAATTCTGTTTGACTTTTTGAGGAAACCCTAAAGTGTTTTCCACAGTGGCTGTACCATTTTACATGGGTTCCAATTTCTCCACATCCTTATCAACACCTTGCTCTATTTTTTAACAGTTGTCCTAACAGGCGTGGTCTGTCATTGTGGTTTTGATTTCCCCAATGATCAGTGATGTTTTTTCACTCTCTTCATAATATCCTTAGATGCTCAAAAGATTTTACTTTTTGTCTGTTTTTTGAGACAGGGTCTCACTCTTTTGCCCAGACTGGAGTGCAGTGGCGCGATCACAGCTCACTGAAGCCTCAACCTCCTGGGGTCAAACGATTCTCCCGCCTCAGCTACATGGTAGCTGGTACTCCAGGCATGTGCCACCATGCCCAGCTTTTTTATTTTCTGTAGAGACAGGATCTCACTATGTTGTCCAGGCTGGTCTTGAACTCCTGGGCTCAAACAATCCTGCTGCCTCAGCCACCCAAAGTGATGGGATTATAGCCATAAGCCACTATACCCAGCCCTGATTTTACTTTTTATGAAGTCCTATTTTTTGTTATGAGTTTGTTTTGTTATCTTGTCTCGTTTTGATATCATATCCAAGAAACCACTGCAAAATCCAAGGTCATGAAGGTTTTCCCATATGTTTTCATCTAAAAGTTTTATAGTTTTAATTTATATTTAGGTTTTTGATCCATGTTGAGTTAGTTTTTTAATATAATGGTAGGTGAGAGTCCACCTTCATTGTTTTGCATGTGGACATCCGATTTTCCCAGCATCATTTGTTGAAAAGAAGGTGCTTTCTCCATTGAAAGGTCTTGGCACCCTATTTGAGCACATATGTGAGGGATTATTTCTCAACTTTCTCTTCTGTTGGTCTGCCTATATCAGTATGACAATGTTTTGATTACTGTCGCATTGTAGCAGTAAGTTTTCAAATCAGGAAATGTGCAATTGCTAACATATTTCTTCTTTCTCAAGATTGTTTTGGCTGTTAGGGGTTTCTGTCTCACTTTGTCACCCAGGCTGGAGTGCAATGGCATGATCTCGGCTCACTGCAACTCTTAATTTTCCTTTTGGACTGCTCATTGTTAGTGTATAAAAATGCAACTGATTTTCGTGTTGTATATCCTGCAAATTTGCTGAATTCATTTATTAGCTCTAAGTTTTTGTTTTGTTTTGGTGTGGAATTTTTAGGATTTCCTACATATAAGATCATGTCATCTGTAAGCAGAGACAGTTTCACTCCTCCTTTCCAATTTGTATACTTTTTTCTTGTGTAATTGCTCTGTCTAGGACTTTCAGTACTGTGTTGGATAAGAGTGGTTAAAGTGGGCATCCTTGCCTTGTTCCCAATCATAGGGGAAAAACTTCTTTTCATCGAGTGTGGTGTTAGCGGTGGGTTATTCATACATGCTGTTTATCATTTGAGGTAGTTTCCTTCTACTCCTAGTTTATTGTTTTCATAATAAAAGGATGATGAATTTTGTCACATGTCAAATTTTCCAGCATCAGTTGAGATGATCATGTGGGCTTATTTTGTTGTTGTTTGTTCTGTTAATGGAGTATGTTATATGTTGGTTGACTTTTGCATGGTGAGTCATCCTTGCATTCCCAGAATGAATCCCATTTGGTCATGGTGTATATTCCCACTACTATGCTAGTGAATTCAGTTTGCTAGTATTTTGTATCCTGGTCTGTATGTTCTTTTGTTGTCATGTCTTCAACTGGCTTTGGTGTCATGGTAATACTGGCCTTATTGAATCACTTAGGAAGTGTTCTGGATTCTTTAATTTTTTGGAAGAAATTGAGAAGGATTGGTGTTAATACTTCTTTAAATGTTTGGTAGAATTCATCAGTGAAGCCATCTGGTCTAGGACTTTTCTTATTGGGAGGTTTTTGATTACTGAGTCAATCTCTTCACTTGTCATAAGTCTAATCATTTCTATTTCTTCATTCAGTTTTGGTATACTGTTTTCAGGAATTTGTCTATTTCATCTAGGTTGCCTTATTTGTTGGTATACAGTTGTTTCTAATAGTCTCTCTGAACTCATTGTTTCTGCCAAATCAGTAATGTCCCAACTTTTATTTCTGATTTTAGTAATTTATCTTTTTTTTTTTGAGATGGAGTCTCACTCTATCACCCAGGCTGGAGTGCAATGGCGCAATCTCAGCTCACTGCAACCTCTGCTTCCCAGGTTCAAGTGATTCTCCTGCCTCAGCCTTCCAAGTAGCTGGGATTACAGGTGCCCACTACTACGCCCAGCTAATTTTTGTATTTTTAGTAGAGACGGGGTTTCCCCAGGTTGGCCAGGCTGGTCTCGAACTCCTGACCCCAGGTGATCCACCCGCCTTGGCCTCCCAAACTGCTGGGATTACAGGCATGAGCCACCATGCCCAGACAAGTCATCTTAGTCTAGCTAGAGGTTTGTCAATTTTGTTATCTTTTCAAAGAACCAATTTTTGAGTTTTTTCCCTATCATTTTACTATTTTCTGTTTTATCTATCTCTACTCTGTTCTTTATTATTTTCTTCCTTCTGCCTAGCCTGGGGTTTAGTCTATTTTCTAGTTCTTTAAGAGGTAAAGTTAGGTTACTGATTTGAGATATTTTTAAATGTATGTGTTTACAGCTAAAAATTTCCATTTTAGCATTGCTTTTGCTGCATTTCGGAAGTTTTGGCTTGTTGTATTTCCTTTTCATTTGTCTCAGTGTTTGCTGATGTCTCTTATGTTGTTTTCTTTGACTCATCATTTATTTACTTTCCACATATTTGTGAATTTTCTAGTTTACCTTCAGTTATTGGTATCTAGTTTCATTCTATTATGATCAGAAAAGCTACTTTGTGATTTTAATCTTTACTAAGTCATTAACACTTGTGGCCTAACATATGATTTAGCTTGGAGACTATTCCATGTGCACGCAAAAACATGTATATTCTATTCTATTGTTGTTGGGAGGGTGTTCCATATACATGTGTCAGGTCCAATTGGCTTATCGTATTGTTCAAGTGTCCTATTTCCTTATCTTCCACCCGGTTGTTCCACCCATTATTGAAAGTGGGGTATTGACGTCTAAAACTATTACTGTAGAACCATTTCTCCCTTCAATTCTGTTAATGTTTGCTCTTTGTATCTTGGGGGTCTGATGATAAATGCATATATAATTGTTATATTTCTGTGAATTTACCCTTTTCTCAATGTAGTGTCCTTCTTTGTCTCTTGTTACAGTTTTTGACTGAAAGACTATTTTGTCTGATATTAGTATAAGCCACCTCAGCTCTCTTTGCTACTATTTACATGGAATATCTTTTCCATCCTTTCACTTTCAAGCTGTTTGTTTGTCTTTAGATCTCAAGTGGGTCTCCTGTAGACAGCATATAGTTGGATCATGTTTTTTTTATCCATTCTGCCAATCTCTTCCTTTTCGCTGGAGAATTTAATCTCTTTAATGACTGATAAGGAAAGACTGACTTTTGCCACTTTGCTATTTAATTTTCTCTCTGCCTTAGAGTTTTGTCTCTCATTTCCTCCTTACTGTCTTCCTTTGTTTTTAGTTGATTTTTTTTGTAGTGACACATTTTAATTCCTAATTTTGAGACGAGGTACTAGGAAGGATACTGAATATGGCTTCTAAGGGCTGGTCCTAACCAAACTACACAGAGAAAAATCTGGCTATGCTCAGTTTAGGTTCACCTATGTTCTCCATCTCTTTCCCTGCACCACCTCTTTGGGGACAGGAGACCAAGAAGCTTGCAGAAGAAGTTCTTATCTTCAGTGATTTCAGTGAGTCACTGTGTTATGAGGACTAGGTCCTCACCCAGAGCATGATGGACATAGACTACTTCTCCACAAAGGGGAGACCAGCTTAAATTATGGTCAACACTATTCTTTTTCACTCTTCATTGATTCTGTACCTGTCAGAGGTGGTGTCTCTTGTCACTTGAGTGTGTGCTGCTTCTTTCCACCAGCAGTTACTTTGAAATTGTGGTTCCTTCTTTTGAGTCTGTTGCTTATATAATGGATGTGTCTTGCCAGCCCAGTCCCCCTTTAGAAATTACCAAATCTGTTCAGATTTTAGTGACTCATCCTGCACACACCAGCTGTCCGTACCCTTTCAATGAAAAAGCAAGCTGTGGCTTGGATCCTTGTGGAGTGTCAGAGGCAGTACTCTGAGCTTACTCAGGGATACATTTTAGTCATGAAATACATACCTTAGTTCTCACAAATTGGAGCCTTGACTGCCATCTTCTATATTTACCTTGTGGATTTGGAGAGAGCAGTTTTTAGTAACATCTCTAGGACACACAGGTTTGTAAAAGTCCTTCTCTCTGTGCTTCTCCTAGGTGCATCATTTCTGGCATGGCTTCAGGAAGCATTGTGCTATTTTACAACGACTTTAACCGGTGGCATCATGAATACCAAACCCGCTACTGATGGTGACAGCTGTACATCAACTCTGCCCCTAGGATGAGCAGAAGTACCTGAAGCATCATTCTCTTCTACCACATCTGAATGTAACTTAAATTTGCTCAAAGAAGCAAAATATTTTTTAAAGTTATTAATAATTGCTATTTTTGTAGTCTTTGCTTGACTTTTTTGGGGGGGATTAGCAAAGCAGAAAACTGGCTGCTGGGTTCTGTAGTTTTAAAAAATCTATATTTTTAGTCATAATGAGAAGTCTATTTTCACCAATTATGGAAACATACAGTGGAGCAAGTAAACCACTTATTCCAGCTATAATATTATGAAGAACATTTCCCATGCATCTACAAGCTTGAGAAATAGGATTTTCACAGTGGGGAAGTGGGTTATAATATTGGAATAGGAAAATTTGATGCTGTAATTTGGGTCCTGTATTTTTCCAAACAACTGTGCTTCTTCAGCACTAATATTTCTGGGATTTAAATAGTAATGTTTAAATTATGGTAAATGTAATTTAAAACATCTCAATTAATTCTATCAATATTATTCTTCAAGCATGTTTTAGACCTAGAAAAGTATGGTTTGGGGGAGGCTATTTTATTGTGTGGTTAGCACAGGAATCTAATTTATAGCAAGTGTGAAATAGTTTCCATTTTTTCCTGATCTGTCATCTTCATAGCACAACAAAATGAAATGATGGCAATGCTCTTGAGCTCACAACATTTGTTTTTCTTTTAAAAAGTAAATGCAAGTACCAAAGCTCACTACTGCGGTTTGCCTGTGCCGGGACAATGAGGCGGAGCCACTGTTGGGGCACCCCCTTCCCTCCCCGGGTTTGCAAATAGAGGCTACCAGGTGCTGTATTCAGCAACACCTGTTTTACTATTTGTTATTAAACTATCTATCTATCTCCACCTTCCTTTTGATTAGCAATTTGTACTAAGAAACAATGTTATTTGGTGTTGTATAATTCTACTTTTCTAGTAGATTACTGTGTAGAATTCTGTGAAAAATATTTGAGAAAAGGCCTGTATTGCATAAATAAATTCTTTGTATGTTGTGAACTTTGATCTCTATTATTTCTCTTCCAACAGACCTCAAATGGTCCCTCTTTTTTTCCTACACACTCAGCTCTTCTCTAAAAGCAAGGATTTGGAATGAACAATTCAGTTTGACTGACAGAAAAAGCTGAATAAAATAATAGCATCTGTAATTGAATTGTTGGAAATGCCTTTTTTGCTCCTAAATTTTAAACAAACATTAATAAAATGATGATTGATTCACAAAGAAAATGTCAAACTGATTCAGTCCTAGTTTTTGATCAATAACCAATGTGAGAGATCCTCCTGACTGAAAACAGGAAAATGAGCTTTCTTTCTTTGGCCAGATCTCTCCTCTTACTGAGACTCACACAAATGACCTAGACCTGAATCTTACAAATGCCTAGCAAGGAACTTTATGTACCACTTCATCTGAGATCCATCATTAAGAAAATAGATGGTGAAATGTGGGGGAGGGAAAGTACATTTTAGAATCAAAGAAACACCCAGGTTGCTGATAAATTAACTGATGAACATCTTCACTGTTAATATCCTCATTAACTTGTGAATATTACACTTTGAAAACTTAAGTGAACAATGGTAGAAGAAAATACCAATACCTAAGTCATATGCCACACAAATGATACTTCAACCACCCTATTCCTAGCAAACCTAAAGCAAAGCTCCTCTTGAAACCTAAAAGAAAAAAAAATCAGTATCTCCACTACCTTTATTGTTTTAAAAACTTCTTATAACTAACGAAAATTAATTGAAACATAAGTTGGCCGGGTGCATTGGCTCATGCCTGTAATCCCAGCACTTTAGGAGGCCGAGGAGGGCGGATCACTTGAGGTCAGGAGTTCGAGACCAGCCTGGCTAAAATGGGGAAACCCAGTCCCTACTAAAAATACAAAAAGTAGCCAGGCTTGGTGGTGGACGCCTGTTAATCCCAGCTACTCGGGAGGCAGAGGCAGAGGCAGGAGAATTGCTTGAGCCTGGGAGGCGGAGGTTGCAGTGAACTCAGATTGTGCCACTGCACTCCAGCCTAGGCGACAGAGTGAGACTGCATCTCGAAAAATAATAATAATAATAATTTAAAAAATACTAAAAGAAGAAACAACACTTCATAAAACAAATAAGGCTGGCATCAACACATGGGCTTCTTAATGATAGAATCTGTTCAGTAATAACATTTACAGTTTATTCAATATTTACTTATTCAATTTTAACTAACTCCTTAAAAAGGCTATTACTTTACATAAATGTAAGCCAGTTAAGAAAAGAAGTGAAAGAAGAGGTGTTTTGGGGCTGGAAATGAGGGAACCACAACAGAGGGAACAGTGCGTCTGCACAGTGAGTGGTTGCAGCTGGATGGGCTGTGCTTGGTCCATGTACAGTAACAGGGCTGGTTTAAGATGCATTGCCTCCAGAAATTAAGATTTTCCTCACTGACATACTGTTTCTTACTGAAATATAACCAATCAAGTCCCTGAGATGCTGTCATTTAAGAAATACCATTAGATCTCTGGGAGAAAGCAGGAGGGCTAAAAGACAACATGAACATCCGAAAAACATCGATAGAAACGTGTAGACAACACACTCTCAGATGACAGCGTCTTACTCCCAAAGTACACCAAAAATCAGTGTTTTCATAAATTACTTCAATAAAAGAGCTATTTTATCCATTGAGAAACATCACACCTCACTTCTGCTTAGCATACACAACAGGAAGATTCCAAGTGTCTTGCACAGGAATCACGAGTAGCCATGAGCAGGGCATGAGGTCGGGAACTGACAACCCGGGGTTGCCCTTTCCACTCGCTCTAAGAGCAGCCGAGTCAGAGGGTCAGGGGCCGACCACACACTTGGTGTCACATGTCGTCCTACACCTGTCAGAGGGGCAGTGAGATGGCAGTGGTTGTGTGAGTCAAGCTCGCAGGAGATGGTCAGGGAACCTGGGATGTAGCCCCACTGCACCTACTTTGTACCCTTCTTAGCAAATACAACAGCTTGCAGCAGCTTAGATTCACCATGAAAGGTGGCTGAGGTAGAGATTTTCACTAGGTTTCTTTGATATCTTTTTACTGGCTGTGATCTCAAGAGCTTCTAGCCATGCAAATCAAAGGCCTGGTTTAGTCCTTTCTACTGGGACAGTCCTGCCCCATTCTCCATCCCTGCTAAAAAAGACAGCTGACCCATGATATAAACAGATTCCTTCTGGATCCAGATGCAGAAGTGTCTTTCATTTAAAAGCTGGAATAACCCACCACTGAGCTAGGTGGAGAAACTTCACCAGTTCCTGGTGTGTGTTCATTATGGATTAGCCCCATAGCCCCACATGAAATCACATTAGGCCAAAGTATGTTCACAAACAGAAGCAAGATGTAACTTTAGTCTCAAAATCTGCATAACCTATACATGAGCAAATGTGCTAGTGCCTCCACTTGGCTATTTTTGCCCTACCACATGGAAGGAAATCGTTTCCTACTTCAAGCAGGAGAACACCCAGCCCAGCTCCCCTCGTTTTGTGTAGCATAAAGTTGAACCACTGTTAATTCTATAGGCTTCACAAGTTATCCTTGCAGGGGAAGGAGGCTGGGAAGTTTCAAAATTTCCTACTTGTAAAGAAGGAAGGGCAAGACCATAAAGTAGCAAATACATAAATAGCAAAACAAACCATTTTAAAGTTCTACTTCCTCTCAGGTGAGTGGGAGAAAAATCTTTTGGGTTTTTCTTTTAGATAGACTTGAAAAGTTGAGTCCATGATGAACTTCTTGCATGCTCTATAGTCGTAAGATCGCTAAAGACTCAAGACTACTGTTAACACCACTGACACATCACTCCCAGCCCTGGCTGCTATGAACCAGAACTGCAGACTGCTCAGAGCAAGGCACATCACATTTTTCTCTCTAATGAAATGAAGGGTGGTTTGGCCTTTAGGCAAGCAATCTGTTTTGAGAGAGCTGGGCTCCTCCAGCAGGGTTAGAAGACAAACTGTGAATGCTCCTATGAGATCTTGGTGATCTATGCCAGAAACATGAAGTGAACTATTTTTCTGTCTCAAATTCAGGAATATTTTTCCTTGCCAAAACCAAGATTCCAGGGAGTTGGGCAGGCTTGTCACTTCCTCATACCTGGCAGGAAGCTGGCTGCTTTGCAGCTTTGGCCTTGGATAATTTGAAAGACATCCCCAGAACTGACTTCAGCCTCAACAGAGACAGGCATCCAGCCACTCTTCGCAATGCAACAGACTCAGCCCACCTGACGGTGCTGGAGGCCTGTGGTGCCCAGCTCCACCCAAAATGAAGGGGCACCGGTAGGGGCCAATGACGGTCTCTATATCAAATATATGCTTTTCTTCCCCTCAGCCATTCAATGCTGGCAAGGCCTTCCCACAGCTGTCTTCAAGCTCAAGGCTTTGGTTTTTATCATAAGATTGCCCCTTAGAACCCCCTGGCCAAGACTCACCAAAGTTGCACATGTCAGCCTCCCTCTGGAAAAACCACTCTCTGACTTTGATCTAAATAAGTGCCCCTGCTCTGATAACTTCTCAGCCACTGACAAAGTGGTAGAAAATGAAGGGTGGTTTGGCCTTTAGGCAAGCAACTTTTTTTTTTTTTTTTTGAGACAGAGTTTTGCTCTTGTTGCCCAGGCTGGAGTGCAATAGTGCAATCTTGGCTCACCGCAACCTCCGCCTCCCGGTTTCAAGCGATTCTCCTGCCTCAGCCTCCTGAGTAGCTAGGATTACAGGCATGCGCCACCACACCCAGCTAATTTTATATTTTTAGTAGAGACGGGGTTTCTCCATGTTGGTCAGGCTGGTCTCGAACTGCCTTCCTCAGGTGATCCGCCTGCCTCCGCCTCCCAAAGTGCTGGGATTACAGGCGTGAGCCACGTTCCTGGCCAGGCAAGCTATCTCTTTTGAGAGAGTGGGCTCCTCCAGCAAGGTTAAAAGCCAAACTGTGAATATTCCTATGAATTCGCACCCCACCTGTGTCTTACACACGCAGCACTCCTAACACATCTCTGACTGCCAAAAGAGGAAACCTTGTCATGGGGCACCTGCCCTGCCTGGGGAAGCTCTTGACCATTCCATTTCCTTATTTATTAGACAAGGATATTAGTATCTATCTCTTAGGGCTGTGGCATATCTCAAGTGAGATAGGATGAAATACTCCATAAGCTGCAAACTTGTGTGATTGTCATGATCTTCTTCTTTAGAAAGCAGCTGATTCTGTAACTGCGCTGCTCTGTTACTAGAATCTTACTCTCACTCTGCCCTCAAATCTGACCTTTTGTGCCCCCTACCTGCTGACCTCAGGCTGACCATCCAGAGCAACTAAAAAAAGGCTGTGCCCCTTCTATGGAACAGCCCTTTACACAGCCAAAGACATTGAGCAAATGTGCCTCGACTTTCCTCTTACCTCACAGTTTTCTCCACCAGTCCTTAGCTGCCAGGATTCACACCCCCTCACCACTTCAGCTGTCCTCTGTCGGGTGATCATTGCTCTTTCTCTGCACCACATGCAACAAGGTCCCCAGAACAGAACTCCATCCCAAGCTAGCACTGCCTGGGATCTGCCCGTGCTTCTCATAACACAGTTAAGATTATGCTAATGTTCAAGCAGCTGTGTTGGCTCCTAATGACCGGGCAATCATTGAAATCCTCCAGGCCCAGATCTTCAGCGGTGCTGCAGGCCAGGGCCTTGCCTCGGGTAGTTACAGAATTGAATCACAGCACTTCACACTTCACTTCTACACAGTGCGTTTGGATCAGTATCCTCACCTGCTGAGATCCTTTTAAATGAGTCCATTCCATTAAAACAAAACAAAACAAAACAAAACAAAAAAACAGGAAAGCATTCTAAGTTGTTATTCACATCATATGCGGGGGAAAAACAAAAAAAGGTTAAGAACAAAGACTGAAGCTGCAGCCTGGCTGCAGAGCTGCTCTGTCCAGCATGGCAGCCACTAACCACGTGGCTGTTCAACACTTGAAATGTGCCCTGTCCAAACTGAGACATGCTATAAATGTAAAGCACACCAGATTTCAAAGGTTTAGAACAAAGAAAGTAAAACATCCTAGTGATTTTTTTGATTACATGCCAAAATAATACTTTGGATGTATTTAGACATATTTGGTTAAATAAAATATACTATAAAAATTAATTTCACCTGTTTCTTTAAAAAAATTTTTTAACATGATACTAGGAAATGCTGTCTCCTGTGGCTTGCATATTTCTGTGGGACAGCAAACTGTTCTAGAGATCTTTCTCCAAGACAACATCAATCAGCACTCCTGCTTTCAACATGGTGAATCTGTCCTGAGCTGTCTTCACCATCTCCTAATTCACATTTCACCATTTTAGCCATGAAGATATTCTGGGGGAAGTTTTGCCAAATGCCTTCAATTTATATATTCAATACATTTCTATCATAGCAACCTTTCTGAAAAGAGAGGGTGAGAGGAAGAGAGAGAAAATGAGAGGCTGAGACTCGGCCCGGCTCAAGTAAGGGAATCAACATGAAACAGCCCACGCCATTCTCTCTGTGCAGGATTTGAGGAACCCAGCAGTTAAGTACCTGTATTTAATTTAGATCCTGAGATAGAATTACAGCTCAACAAATGTTTGCTAAACAAGTGGGCAGATGAACAATCTGCCTATATCAGAACCTTTATTTAGCTCCTCCCCTCCAGGACTTGATTTAGCCTTGGATAGACAGGGTCACCCCCGCCCCACCCCCAAAAAGAACATGCACTTTAGAGTCAGCAAAAGCTAACACTGCATCGTGGCTCCACCTCCTGCCAATTCTATGTATGACCCTGGAGGTGTGACTTGACTTCTTGGTTTGCTCCCCTAGCACCACATACTTCTGTAGGTTTTCCTGGGGTCATAACCATTTTAACAGGATGGCTAGGCAGTGCCGCCCCTGCCAGTTCATGCTACTTCCGGCCTCCACCCTTACAGAGGGCGGAGGCATGTACCGACAAGAAGAGGTTCCTGCATCCTGACAGTGACTGGCACTGCCCGGCCACTTATTTTGTCTTTAGCAGATGTCTTTCTTTGAACCTCACAGTTTGAGGGAGGGAGATGGGTTTGGGGCTCAGATCAGTGCCAGAGGCCTCGTTCTATCGCTGTTTGCATTTTTCTCCTTCTTCCTTTTATTAGCTCTTCCCTTCCATTAACAAAAATATTTCTATTGAAAGCTATGAAAAAGCTTGTCCTGTAACCAAAGAGGAGGCACAAGCAGAATGTTCTAAACCTATACATCACTGCTTTTTTGAAACTGTCATCCTCCTGTAGCCTGACCCTGCTACAGCTGTGGGTCTAGGAAGCCCGCTGCCCGCTCCCCCGGCCCGCAACCCACCGCACCTTGTGGCCAACTTCTGGACCTGATCAGGAGTCAGCACCAGCCCAGAACTCATTGTAACGCCTGGCCCATGAGCTTGACTCATTCCTTCAGCTATCTGAACTGGAAGATCCAGAGTCAAGTTAGATGGTTTCAAGCCCTGGGATTGTAAAGCCTTGAAAAGCTGGGGACAGAGGCAGTACCAGGGTAACCTGAACCACAGGGAAGTGGGTACTATGAGGGGACAGAAACAAGAGTCTTTCAGAGAAAGCTGTAGCTGACAAGGCACTGGAAAAAGCAGAGACAGAAGACCACACAACCTCAGAGAGAGACAGGGGAACAACTGCCCCAACTCTCTGCCCTTCCTGCTGCTGATTCATAAGGTTCCTCTGTTGCACACCAGGCACACCATTTGTTCTTCAGCTTTTGTGATGTGTCTTTTTTTTTGAGACAGGTTCTCACTCTGTCACCCAGGCTAGAGTGCAGTGGCACAATCTCAGCTCACTGCAGCCTCTACCTCCCTGGTTCAAGTGATTCTCCCTCCTCAGCCTCCTAAGTAGCTGGGATTATGGGCATGTGCCACCACGCCCAGCTAGTTTTTCTATTTTTTAGTAGAGATGGGGTTTTGTCATGTTGGCCAGGCTGGTCTTGAACTCCTGACTTCAGGTGATCCACCCACCTTGGCCTTCCAAACTGCTGGGATTACAGGCCTGAGCCACCACGCCCATTCTGCATCTGTAACCAGACAAACTTCAACCAAGACACATTTCCATGTGTGCTCTCCCCAGGCTTCCTCTTTTCCCCGGGTGGCCCTGAGACTTTGCAAAACAGCCACTGGCACCCACTGGCACCTGGGCCAAGGAGGAGAACTTTGATCCCACACATCCTTGGCTAAACAACAGCACAGAAACCTTTGCCCATCCCTGATTACTTTTTTTCAAGAGGGAAAAGTTTATTGCAGGTTGGGTACACTTGTAAAAGGCAAAATCTAACAATGAGAACGAACTATAGGGCTCACCAGTTTAGAAGATGAGCAGGTAAAACAAATACACGGATTATGTACAATTATTAAAAAGAGCAGGGTGTTGGACAAAAAGGAAAAACTGCCAGCAGCCTTCCAGAAGGTTCACAGAGTATCTCCAGGGAGCACCTTCCCGCCCAGTCCTGGCTGCCTCGGGCATGCCTCCTCCTGTGGTTACCTGCCCTGCTCCAGATGAAATGCAGATGAGGAAGCAGGTACCGGGCTCGGGAGCGGAGCTTGTTCTGCTCTGCAAGTTGCTGGCTTGCAGAGAAGCAGCCGCTGGGTGCCGCATGCGCCAAGCCTCTCATTAAAAAACCCAGAGGGCAGGTTCACGGGCATTTCCTAACACACGTGTGGGAAGAGCTGGGGGAAACCCATACCGCCCAGGGAAGAAGTGGCTTCTCCCATCATCTGTGTACAAATGAATACTGAGCCTTGTCTCTGGTGAGCCCAGTGCCCCAAGCTGAATGGCTGAGCCCGCCACCCTGGGCCTCTGATCGCTTCTCAAAGCCTGCAATCCATGTCCAATGACCAAATCGTCCTCTCAGGTGCTCACTTCTTCTATTAGAAAGCCAGTCCTCTTAGTCCCCATATCACCTCTCACAGGACACCCACAAAAGGACAAATGCAATTCTAAGTCTTTCATTTAAAAAAAAAAAAAAAAGAGAGAGAGAAAAGAAAAGAAAGGGAGTGTTCTGAGTCTACTTAAATAAGGAAAAGGCCTTGGTTCATCCAAAGTGTTTCTATAAAAATGCATCGAATGCTGGAATAAAGTTACACATTCTCCTGGTGAAGCTGTAAAATGTCCAACAAACTGAAAATGACTGGGGATGATCTGGAACGAGTCTCTCCGAACAGCTGTTGGCAGAACGGATGCAGCCTTTGATGCCTCCAGGAACCAGAAGGCAGAGCCCAGAGCACCAGGCCAGGCTCCGGCACGCCAGGCTCCGGTTCCCAGGCGGCCTGTGGAGGACCCGCAAACTCAGGCGCAGGCGGTGAAGAGAGGGAGACCTGTAGCAGGGAGGCCGGCGAGGCCGAGCAGAGGGCTGGCTTCCTGGGTGGCAGCAGGCGGCTTCGCCCGTCTGCAGGAGGCTCAGTCTCGGTGGCGGCGCCAGGTTCCTGCCCGCTCACCACCCGTGGCAGCAGGAGGACAGTGGGGGGTGGGAGATTCCGAAGGGGTGGGGGCTGGGACTGCTTCCTCAGGCACAGGGGTCTCCTCCACTGAGGGAGGAACTGGAGAGATGGGCTCCATCCCAGGCCTGCCGCCGTCTTGACAGTGCTTGCTGCAGAAAATCTGTCCCTCCTTATCTAGAGCCGTGTTCTGAGGAGGAAACAGCAGAGACAACACATTACCCAGACCCAGGCTCGGGTCCCAGCTGCCACGAGCAGAGAGCACGACAGAGCATGCACGGGCCTCAGAAACAGAAGAGGAGAAATAACGCCAAGCTTCTACCAGAAGCCTCACAGGAGAGCAGTGGTTTCAGGAACCCACCGGGGGACGGGGCTGTCCTTGGCCTCTGCTCCTACCCGGAGCCAGGCTGGCAGCCCAGGACACACCAGATGTCTGTCGTCTTCTCTCGCTTTGGGCTGTGCCTGGGTTCTCACCGCTTCAGCCCAAGCCCAGACCTTAAGCTCAAAAGAATTCTGAGACAATAAGCAAACCTTACAAAGGTGCTCAGTCTTGGACAGTTTACTTTTCCAAATAAAGCTCTCTGTCACAGATTGAAAAGTTACCCGCATGTCCTGTGAATAATTAATCCTCCTAACAACCTGAGATGCTGTGAAGCCTATAAAAGGCCCAGGAATTGGATGGAGCCACATTATTCTTTTTTGAGATCCTCCATGGTCTCCTCACCTGTCTTCTCTTCATGTGAAGCAAAGCTTCCTTATTCTGAAACATTCTGAAAGTTTTTAAATCTGCTCAGCTCTTCAAGGAACAGAGAAACAGCCACAAACATGTGAGGCAGTCACCTTGCGTTCTAAGCCTGGCTGGGGAAGGGACCCTGGTCCTCCTTTCTCCTTCTCTATTTCCTGCTTGTCCAGGGGAGCCCGTCAAGCTGCCATCTCACTGGGCTTCCCAAAAGTGAAGGAGATGGCAGTTCCCAGGCACCTTTAGCTAAAAGGAACAACTGCCAGGAGGCATTTTGTAATCTAACTAACCTGGGGAGGGAGAGGGGAAAACGCACTAGAGATTCTTTCAGTACTTTAACAACAACAACAAACAAAATCTGGAGAAAATAAGAATCAACAACAGGGCTTTCTAAGACGAACTTGGGTGGCGGCCTCCAGGGCACCTGGGGCCACCTGTGGAATGGCTGCTTCTCCACAGGCCCTGCCAAGTTCAAGCTGAACAGTCATCTATTTCCGGCCGGGTGCGGTGGCTCACACCTATAATCCCAGCACTTCCGGAGGCCAAGGAGGGAGGATCACTTGAGGTCAGGAGTTTGAGACCAGCCTGGGCAACACAGAGACTCCATCTCCACAAATAATTTAAAAATTAGCTGGGCATGGTGGCGTGCACCTGTAGTCCTAGCTACTTGGAGGCTGAGGCAGGAGGATGGCTTGAGCTCAGGAGTTTGAGGATACAGTGAGCTAGGTAGGATCACACCACCGCACTCCAGTCTGGGCAACAGAGCAAGATCCTGTCTGAATAAACAAAACTCCCCAAATCCCTATAATTTCCAAGGACAATTTCAACTACCTGGAAAAAGGGTAACTGTGGAAAACTCTACTAAAAGATGCTCCCCCCCTACATGGGAAGCAGAGAGCCAGCATACAGGTTTTTCCTACCACAAAATGTCTCCTGGGTACAAGAAAACAATCCCCCCGTTATTTCTCCTTTTCTCTTCCTGTCAGAAGCACAGGGGCGTGTGTGGCAGAAGGCAGGCTGGCAGTGCGGTTAGTACATACCATGGCCTTGGACCTAGCCAGAGGGAAGCAATGCAGGCGGCGGGAGAGGCAGAAGGCAGGAGAGAAGCAGGGACAGAAACTAGACTTACTTTCAACAGAAGCAACACGAGTGAAACAGTTTTGTCTATCTTAAATTAAGGCAATAAACCCAAATCCTTCCCCAACTTCCCCCTGAAACAAGGCATAATTCCCCAGCGAAGAAGGCAATGCCCTTGAATCCGTCCCTTCTCAAGTCTGCACCGCAGGCGCCGAGTGACGGCGGCTTCTCGACATTCCCTTCCCACCACAAGATGGTCTCTCCTGGTCTCTGCAGCTGGGGCGAGCTCCCCGGGTACTTGGGAGGCCGTCCTGCGTGCACTCTGCTCTGTCCTTTCTTACGCATGCTAAGGACAAGTCCAAGAAAACAGAACTGTAATCCCACACCTCAGCCCTGCCTGAAACCAAGGCCTTGCCCATTAAATTATCTTCTCTTATCCCAAAGGCTGGCTGAGATCACACTTACTGATACAAACTCATCTTTGGAAATGCAGCTGGAGAAAGAACAAAAGCCTTCATGAAGGCACCCATCTTAAGCTGCTCTTTCCGAAAAGCCACTTTTCACTTAAGTGGGAAACAGCATCGGCAGGAGAACTACAGGACTCCTCCCGTGCTCTCACCAGCTGTTGGTCTGGAAAGGCAGGCAGGCAGTGTGGCAAGCTGAGAAGTTTGAAAATAAAGTTTTCCAGGGGCCTGCTTGGCTGAATGGAAAGGATGTGAGTAGGTACAGAAGACCCACACCAGTAAGCAGCTGAGAGCCGGACGGTGGCATCAGAAACTGAGACAAGCATGCAGGCGTGAGAGGGGCTGAGGATGGGGCGCGCTGGTCGGACGCAGCGTGGTGAATACCAGGATTCTGCTTCAGGCTCTCCCACTGTCTCAGCGGGGTAAAGAAGGAAACTCTGAGGTGCCTCTCAAACTGTCAAATCAAACTGTCAAATAAAATGCAGATAACACCATCAACTTTACTTTTTTTCACCTTTATGGACCAATTTCTAGCCCGTAATTTTCTCACTGAAATCTCAGGCCCCAGCTCTGGGGGTGAGAACACTAGGGTGACAGCAGATGGGAAGGTCCTATCTGTAAGTTATCTGATGATTCAACCTCCAGACGGTTGACACTATTTCCACTATCATTTGTATCTGCAGAAAACCAGGTTGGCCACACAGTCTCAGTTATGAGGACATATGAGTACCAGGGAGAGTCATTTTGAGGTTATTTTTAATGTAAAAACACTTAAAACTGTTCCCGAAGACAGGACGCACAGTGATGTGAGGAGGACGAGGAGGACGAGGAGGACGAGGAGGACGAGGAGGACGATACAGCAGCATTGCAAGTTCCCCCACACAACCATGCCCCAGACCGGGTCCTGTGCCAGGGGAGGATCAGCGGCAGGCCTTCCCCTCCCACTTTTGGGGACAGCCCAAAATTCACAGGCTGGTGTTTTGGCCATCGAGAATGGGTGCCACCAGAGGCAAGCCTGATTGAATTTCCCTGTAGGTACTGAATGGGATCATGACATCAGCAGTTCCTCTGAGCTAACAGCCTGCAGAGTTGTGTAGGGAACACGGGGTTAGAGGGGACACCCTGCCAACATGCGCAAAATGACAACTGAACACACATAAACATACAACATTTACAGTCGCCATCAGGGCTGCAAACAATAACGGGTTGTTCCTTCACACAAACACCCTGTCAGAGCCCAGGGGTTTGTCTTTTGAATATTGAACTCCTCATCAGCAAATGGAAAATGGTATTTGTAAACCACACAACATAGGTTCTGTCTGAGGGGGTCTCAGCGTCATTCTCCAGGACAGAGCCTGTAGAACAGCTAATCATTCCAGAACGTCAGCTGAGAGCCAGCCATAAAGAGGCCGGGCACAGGCCTATGGCCACTGATTCCTATCTGGGCCCCTGAGTCAAAAAGTGACCCCAGCAATGACTCCCTTCACAGTCTCCAAGCAAACTCTCCTAAGCCCTGGGCACAGGGCAGTTAAAGGTTCTTCCTCTCAGAAGACTTAATATGGTTATTAAATTTTGATCCCAACCAATCTCTCTTCTTAAGGTTTTTTCATGACACATTGAGTATGCCAATTTTTAATGTTTTATTTTTCTAAATTTTCCAAGAAGCTGCCTTACAACGCAGTGCACAGCGAGGCTGTGTACCACTGAGCCCATCCATCAATGCTAGCTCTCGCAAGGGAATCGCTGGAAACATTCTCATGCTGTTGGCTCAATCAAGATGGTTCTTTTCAAAGTGTCTAAGCTGTAATTCTTTGACAACTCTGACTTTCTCAGGCTTTCAGCAAAACACTGCTAAAATTCGAGGGAAACCACAACTCAAAAGGCCTTCTCACTGCTTTGGCACAGAGCGCCCCTAAAGTCCTGCAAGCCATCAAAAGACTCAGCTTGTAAACCCAGGCTCTGTCTGGAGAGGGAGAGAGGGAGAGCACACTTTCTGGCAGGGGAGCAGCTGGGGAGCTGCAAGGACACACAGAGGATGGCCATATAAATGCAGCCGCCCCTGGGGACAGAAGAGAATGACAGCCCAGTGGGTGCTGAGAACCTGGGGGAGGCTCAATCCATATAACAGAGTGCTGCATGCTCGTGGGGGGCGGGGGGTGTGGGGTGTGTGGAGGTATGTGGGGTGTGTTCGGGTGTGGGATGTGTGGGGTGTGTGGGTGTATATGTGGGGGATGTGGGTGTGGGGTGTGTGGGGTTATGTGGGGTGTGTAGGGTGGGGGGTGTGGGGGATGTGTAGAGTGGGGGGTGTGGGGGATGTGTGGTGTGGGGGGTGTGTGGGGTGTGGGTTGTGTGGGGGGTGTGAGGGGTGTGGGGGTGTGGGCGGTGTGTGGTGTGGGGGGTGTTGGGGATGTGTGGTGTAGGGGGTGTGGGGGATGTGTGGTGTGGGGGGTGTGTAGGGGTATGTGGGGTGTGGGGGATGTGGGGGGTGTGTAGGGGTATGTGGGATGTGTGGGGGTGTGGGGTGTGTGGGGTGTGGGGGGGGTGTGGGGTGTGTGGGGTGTGTGGGGGTGTGGAGTGTGTGGGGGTGTGGGGTGTGTGGGGGTGTGGGGGGTGTGAGGTGTGTGGAGGTGTGTGGGGTGCGAGGGATGTGGGGTGTGGGGCGTGCGAGGGATGTGGGGTGTGGGGGATGTGAGGGATGTGTGGTGTGGGGGGTGTGGGGGATGTGTGGTGTGGGGGACGTGGGGGGTGTGGGGGATGTGTGGTGTGGGGGATGTGTGGTGGGGGTGTGGGGGGTGTGAGGGGTGTGTGGTGTGGGGGATGTGTGGTGTGGGGGATGTGGGGGGGGTGGGGGGGTGTGGGGGGTGTGGGAGATGTGGGGGGTGTGTGGGGGGTGTGGGAGATGTGGTGGGGGTGTGGGGGATGTGGGGGGTGTGTGGGGGATGTGGGGGGTGTGTGGGGGATGTGGGGGGTGTGTGGGGTGTGAGGGATGTGTGGTGTGGGGGGTGTGGGGGATGTGTGGTGTGTGGGGGGTGTGGGGGATGTGTGGTGTGTGGGGGATGTGTGGTGTGTGGGGGGTGTGGGGGATGTGTGGTGTGTGGGGGGTGTGGGGGATGTGTGGTGTGTGGGGGGTGTGGGGGATGTGTGGTGTGTGGGGGGTGTTGGGGGGTGTGGCGGGTGTGAGGGATGTGTGGTTTGGAGGGTGTGGGGGATGTTGGGGGTGTGGGGGTGTGGGGGTGTGGGGATGTGGGTTATGTGTGTGGCTTCCTTATAGCTTCTATCTAAACCCTGCATCTTCCTAGGTAAGGCTCCCAGACAACCATGTACCATGAGAATATGCCACTGTTTCCCTTCTAGTTGGGTAGGAAACAAGGAGGACCTTCCCACAGGGTGAGAGGCCTGTCCCAAGTACGAGTGACGGAGCTGTGGAGGTGGCCCATCCTAAGCTGTCAAGACTCAGTGTAGTCACGGGGGGCCCAGATGTGAAACTCAGACGCCCATCACCTCGGCAGGTCTGATTCGAAAGCCGCTGCAGCCAACTCCAGCTCTGGGAAAGGCCACTCCACCCCTGTTCCCTGCTCCTGCGAGTGCGTGGGGAGAACCAAGGTCCCTGCCTGGGTGGCTGGTTGGCTTCTACCTGCTCACGGTGAGCTGGCCTTCTGGCCCAGGGTTGCATTGGCTCAGGCCTGGACAGCTGCTGCGGGTGTGCTGCCCTCACCTCTGGTTCATTGTTTTTTCCTTTTGATTCATTTACTCTCCTGTCACTTTTCATTCTAATTTGTTGTGTTTATGTACTTAGGAAAGTTGCCTTAAGAACCATTTTGTAAGAAGAAAAGGCTGAAAAAAACAAGGCCATCATTGCCACTGACATCTCATAAAATGTTACCAACCCTGAAAAATGAATATATATTTTTTTCCTTGGTTATGTACTCTTAAAAGCCCCAAACTGTATTTCATAAAACACTGATTTTTTAAAACTGAAATATGTTTAGCTTTGGCTGTTTCTTATCCCAAGTCTCAAAGAATAATTCACATCTCTAATAATCTATTTCTGAGGCCTTGGGGTAGGCAGGGAGTTAATTCCTAACACAAGAAACCCCTCCAGGGCTTGGGAGTCTCTCTAGATGAGAAGGCAGAGACAAGAGTGGAAGCAGCTGCCCAGAGGGCCAGGCCAGGAGCTTCTTGACGCCTGCACCCCTCACACCAGGCCTGCTGGTCCCTACACAAGCCCCTCCACACAGTGCCCAAAGCCTGGGAGTTGCCGGACGAGTGCCCTCCACATGCCAAGCCAATCTTCATATGAAATAGGACCACGGAAGGCACCAACTTCCATGTGAGGGCAGCTCCCGGCTATCTAATTCAAAAACTTCAAGGCCGGCTCCGCAGTCAGGTCAGACGCTGCCGCCTTCCACTCACCATGATGACGGAGACCCCGGTGGTAGTGCTGTTCTGTTTGGGGAGCGCATTATTAAAGTGCTGTTTTAGTTTACCTGTCACCTCAGCTTGCATGTTATTCTCCTGGGAGGCATCATCCTACAGGAAAGAAAACAATCAAATACAATGCTTTTTCCATCCTCCCGTTTGAGTTGTCTTTTCCTTAAGAGTCCCCCTCCCCGCCTCAACCACCCTCCTGGCCTCTTCCTAAATGCGCCCCTCTTAGCCACAGAGAAACAATGATCTTTCAAAAATAACTGTTGTTATTCAGTAGTCCCATGCCCTCAGAAAGACCCCACACCATTCCCTCTGCCCCTCAGGACTAGAGCAGGCCCAGGAGAGGGCACAGGTCTCCCGGGACACAAAGCAGGACACACTTTAGGCTACTGAGACCCTCACCCAAGGCACACGATTTAGTATGATCCCTCCCATGGAAGCATCAAAGGTAATTGTTTTTTACTTTAATCAAGAATTCATTTAGTTGTTAGTCTTTATTGCTTATAATAAAAAAAAATGTGGTATCTTAGCTACTTGGTCCAAGAACCACGTCATTTAGCCCAAGAGAGCAGCAAGCAGGATCCAGAGAAACTGCACCCGGACGGCGGGTGGATGGGGCAGTGGAGGTACACAGGGAGCTTCCCAACCTGAGTCAACAAAGCCCTGGGCTAACTAAACTAACTTCACTCTCCTGGAGCCTCCCAGAAATGAGGGAAATGGGAGAAATGTAATTCCCACGGTCCCCATTTATTGGATCATGTTTCCCTCCCAGAGACCACCTGAGCCTCTGGGAGGGAACTCTAGTCAATATCATGTGTCTCCACCCAGCTCTGAAGCCACCCGGTCTCAGCCTCCCCATCAACAGCAAGAGGTCTCCTGAGAGCACGTGCCCTGAAGGCACAAAGATCAGAGTCTGAAACAGGCTCATCACCAGGGCAAACCCTGGAAACTCTCAAACCCTGGAACCACAGAAGACGAGAGCTAAAAGCCTCCTGGAAGAGCACTATGGCCAACTCCATTTTGCAGATAAGGAAACTGGGGCCAAGAAAGGGACAGTGACTTGCCCAGGTGACTCACGGGGCAGGGTCTAAGACTGGGACCCTAGTGCCAACTGCTTTCTTGGGGAGCCATCTTCATGCTACTTGCTCAATGGAACAGACAGACATCTACCATGGAGCTTGGATGCATAACTTTTGCATGGGCAAACATCACAGTGAGGAACCGTACTGTTGGCCACAGAGCACAGTGAGGCCCATTCCCTCGGAATGTGGGTACTTACTGACACCCAGGGGTGACTCAGGATTTGTCCCGCGGTACACCGAGCTTCAACATTTACCTGAAGCATTTGACTGATTAATTCCTACAAATAAACAAACAAGTCAGACCACAGAGGAGGAGAAAGGAGGTAATTCCAGCATAAATACAGAAATCTGAGTTTGTGGCAAGCACTTCAGAGAAGAGCCAGCACAGCTGCTAACTGATTCAAACCTAAACATGATTACACCTACTCTCCTAATGCCTTATAAACAGTGCAAAAGAAAAGACAGTCTCTCCCGAGTCCATGTGAAACTAAGATGTTTTCACTTTAGAGTTCTGGTCATTGTTATTATTCCACAGTCTAAAACTGCAGTATTTTTCCTTTTGGCAATTCAGTGTGTTTCACGAGTTTATCCCTGTATCCTGATGGGTGCCCAATACGTATTTCTTGAGTAAATGAAATAATGGATGTTGAGAACTTAGAGGAGCACAAGAGGATGGAGGGAAACTGGAAAGATGGCCAGTCCAGCTTTAAGAATTTGGCCAAGAACTTCAGAGACCATACCATGGGATGAACTTAAAAGAAGAACCACACATTAAAAGCCAAGGAACTTTCTGGAATGCAATACCTAGCGCAGCTACAGCCCTGTGCAATGGATGAGGACCCCACAACGTAATACAACCCACAGAAACAGGCCTGGAGGGTACCTTGGCAGAGTCCGTGATGTTATCCCAGTAGGGGGCTGGAAACTCCAGCTTCCCAGCCAAGATCTGGTCGAAGAGATCTTCCTGGAGATTGTTCTCACTAAGCCAGTGACAAAGAAATGGAAGAAAAGTCAAAGTCACCGTAGAATTTTTCAACAAAATGTCCACAGGAAGAGTGGGGAAAGGAGTGCAGTCTCTGGCTCTGACTTGGGCATTCCGTATCTCTCAATTCCATTTGTAAAGTCAGAACTTCTCCTTTTAGACAATGAGCCAAAGAACATTTCCATAGGCCGAGGAATTAAAGAGACAGAGTCAATGACTCAAACATTTGCTTAATGAATACAGAGTTTCAGTTTGGGAAGATGGAAAAGTTCTGGAAAGGGACAGTGGTGATTCTTGCACACAATGTGAACGTATATAGTGGTACTGAACTGTACACTTAAAAATGGTGAGTGATCGATCTTCTTATGTATATTTACCACACACACACACTCAAGATAATATTTGAATCCACAAATAATGGAAATCCTCATTTCGAGGGGGAAAAAAATCAGCATCTGCCCTCAAGCTGTCATGGCAACAAGAAAGGAAAGGCAGAAAATCTAAGTCCGATCTCCTTTCCCTTCTTCTTTCCACTTTAACAGCCAAAGATCAGTGCAACAGCCAACATATGAAAAAGTCATAAGGAGTTCAGGATCTGGATAAACATTCATGAAATAATTAGTTCACCGTTGGAAACTGACTTTCATTTAAGCTCAGTCTGAGAGGAAGGGCCAACCCAAGATGCCAAGCAGAATGGCACAAGCTGAGGCAAACCCATGTCAGCAGCTCACAGGGGCATCCCTCCCACCTGCGCCTGACCGACCCACCCTCGGAGGTGCACTTACACAGTTAGTGCCTGATGAATACAGGCTGACCTGACTTCTCATGAATGATGTCATGGAAATGTGGAAACACCACTGGGGAAGACGTCCCCAACCTCCCATATAACTTCACCTCCAGACCCCCCTCACTTGGTGGGTGCATTGATGGCTAGAGTGAGGAACAGCATCACTAGTTTTCCAGGCCATTACAAGGCCCCATGAGAAAGCTCAGAATGCGCTGTTGGAGTCAACTTCAAAATCCAGGAGTGCAAGTTAAGTATTACCCAGCAAGTGTGCAAACTTTTCTTGGAATTTCTTCACCCAGCCTTCAGGGTTTTGCTACCAATCCCCTCAAAGGGGAACAAGGGCACGCGTGGTGTCCTGAGAAACAGATCATTCAGGACAGTGTCTAGCAATAAATTCTAGGGCTGTTGTGATGACATGGCTGCCTCGTTCCTCTCCTATTAAAGAGTAGAGTTGGCTGGGTGTGATGGCTCACGCCTGTAATCCCAACACTCTGGGAGGCCAAGGTGGGTGGATCACCTGAGGTCAGGAGTTCAAGACCAGCCTGACCAACACGGTGAAACCCTGTCTCTACTAAAAATACAAAAAAATCAGCCAGGCATGGCGGTGTGCACCTGTAATCCCAGCTACTCAGGAGGCTGGGGCAGGAGAATCCCTTGAACCTGGGAGGCGGAGGTTGCAGTGAGCTGAGATCGCACCACTGCATTCCAGCCTGGGCAACAGAGCAAGACTCTGTCTCAAAAAAAAAAAGAGTAGAGTTTGTGAGCTTTGTAAATATTCATGACATTTAAGAGCAAGCCCAGGTCTTTGCTATTGTGAATAGTGCCGCAATAAACATAGGTGTGCATGTGTCTTTATAGAAGCATGATTTATAATCCTTTGGGTATATACTCGGTAATGGGATGGCTGGGTCAAATGGTATTTCTAGTTCTGGATCCTTGAGGAATCGCCACACTGTCTTCCACAATGGCTGAATTAGTTTACAGTCCCACCAACAGTGTAAAAGTGTTCCTATTTCAAATGTCCATCAATGATAGACTGGATTAAGAAAATGTGGCACATATACACCATGGAATACTATGCAGTCATAAAAATGGATGAGTTCATGTCCTTTGTAGGACATGGATGAATCTGGAAACCATCATTCTCAGCAAACATCGCAAGGACAAAAAACCAAACACTGCATGTTCTCACTCATAGGTGGGAACTGAACAATGAGAACACTTGGACACAGGAAGGGGAACATCACACACCGGGGCCTGTCATGGGGTAGGGGGAGGGGGAGGGATAGCATCAGGAGATGTACCTAATGTAAACGATGAGTTAATGGGTGCAGCACACCAACATGACGCATGTATACATATGTAACAAACCTGCACATTGGGCACATGTACCCTAGAACTTAAATAAAAAAAAAGCAAGCCCAGCTGAATGGACACCCACTGGTCCACGGAGTTTGGTGAAGAGGCACACCGAGGAGCGAAAGTCAGGACAAATAACTGGGCCAGGCAAGAGAAAGAGATTCCCACTACTGTCCCAAAGAGTGATTTCCTGTGAATGCACACATGTTTCTTAGTGTCAAAATGTTTTCTTTCCTTTTCACTGTTATTTCCCTGCTGAGTGAACTCAGCTTACTGCTCCTTCAAAGTGAGTACAGAATACATCTAAGATTATTAGATTTAGTGGAAAACTTCAGAAAACCAGAGGGCTCCAACATACGATGTTAGAAAAAGATATTAAAAATGAGCTATTTCCACAATCATTCTTTTAGTCATCCTTACCTATTATTCCACTCACCGCTCCCTTATTTTTTCTGGAATCTCAAATATCTTATATTTTGTTAATCTATATAGCTTTTGTTAATAAACAGCTAAAAAGCTGGAAGTGTGTGCACAGCAGTCATTTATAGCAGCTGGTTCTTGGCAAAATACCCTGAGTCAACAAACAAAACCATAGGGTGTCTCAGCAATGAGAATGGGACCCTGAAGTATCCACTGTGAGTTGCAAGAGCTTTGACAGTTGGGGCCTGCCCCACATTAGAAAAATAGAAAGCTAATTTATCTTTCTTAGCAGTCATGTAAGAAAAGCTGCTCTGATTAAATCCACACTGGATTTGGTATCGCATTGATACTCCACAATCTGGCCAAGATCCTTCATGGCATTTTTAAATTCTAAAACAATATAGCCTTCGGACCAAGGTGCTGTAAGTCTAAAAATGTCCATTAAGAAAAACTTGAAAAACAACAAAAGAGTTTGTGCACATGCTCTCTTTTCAATGACAAAGCATTATAATTCAGAAAAGGTAAACCTGAAAATGTTGTAAGCTATTTCCCAAATGATGTTCAAACATTCCACTTAGAGCATTTTGTGTGTGTTTTAAGAGAAACAAAAATTTCAGTGTAGTCACACAAATAATACTTTTTGTCAGTGACCCTAAGAGCAGACTTGCTTAGACAACAACTAAAATTTTGGGTGCCTCTGAAAAACCAATCTACTTCTCGGTAATGATGAATCTGATATTGAAAAAGACTAGAGGGAAATGGCTCAGGCACAGTGGCTCACACCTATAATCTCAACACTTTGATAGGCTGGAGTGGGAGGACTGCCTGAGGCTAGGAGTTCAAAACCAGCCTGGGCAACACTGCAAGACCCCTTCTCAACGAAAAACTTCAACAACTAGTGCAATATAGTGGTGCACACATGTGGTCTCAGCTACTCAGGAGGCTGAGGGAGGAGGATTGCTCGAGCCAGGAGTTGGAGACTGCAGTGAGCTATGATTGCACCACTACACTCCAGCCTGGTCAACAGAGACCCTGTCTCTTAAAAAATAAATTAAAAGGATTAAAAAATAAAATTTACAGACTGGGCAACAAACTGAGACCCTATCTCTACGAAAAAAAAAAAAAAAAAAAAAAGCTGGGCATGGTGGTGTGTGCTTGCAGTCCCAGCTACTTGGGAGGCTGAGGTGGGAGGATTCCTTGAGCCTGGAGTGGGCTGTGATCACACCAGCCTGGGTGACAGAGCAAGATCCTGCCTATAAAAAAGAAAAAAAAAAGACTAGAAAGAGAACACATGTCAAACTACAACTAAAACCTGAAAAGCCTGAAGGAAGAAAGAACAAAAGATGCTACAGTCAGAGAAGTTAAAACTGTAAATTCCAAATAACAATTTTAGTTTAAATGCTTTGGGTTAAAGTTGTCTTTTGTATAAAACAAAGAGACTATTTTGAAATATGTGAAGGACTTCTAAGTGCAAATGTAGACAATCTATTTTATACCAAACTTATTTACCATAATTTAAAGTACCATGTCTGTGACGAATGACATACATTTCTGTATTATAGTAGGTTATAAAATCTACCCAGAATGTCGCTGTATGCCATGAAGATACTTCGGTAACACGTGTTTAACATTACAGATTCTCTTTCATCACAACATGATATAAAAGAGGGAAAGCGCTGTCTTAATTTTTAAAAGCTACCTGGAGGTCTATGACCTGCTTCTGAAGGCAGCATATAAGGGCAGCAGCTTTCAGAATGTAGCTTTATTGCTTTTGATTAGCCAAACTTATCTCTAGACCCCACAAAAAAGCTGCTCCCCGTTCAGTATCAATCCATGATAAATGCATCCTCTTCAATTTGAGTCTCACTTTTGTTAAAAAGTAAAAAGCACTGAAAGAAAAAACTCTCAGGCTGCATCGGCAACTGCAAACACTAGAGGGAGTTGTGAGCACACAGTCCTCTCAAACTCATCCCCCAAGACCCTTTCCCAGCTGATCCCAGCTTGGGTTAGCCAGGGAAGGGAGCTCCGCTGTAACTGGCCCAGATCACCTGTCATCAAGATGCATTCCCCTTCTCCACTTGACCAACTCCCAAAACATGACATCACTGAGACCAGCCAAGACCCGGTGTGACTTTAAAAATGGCCACAAATTATTCCCTTCCCACTATATACTTAGCTCATTTTCTCCCACATTTACTCTCGGGTTAGCTGTCTGACTTGATTTGCTTAATGGCACATCAAGTGTGAGCTGAGCAGAGGCTGAGGACGTGCTCGGGGAGTAGAACTTGCCCTGTCTCTGGCTGCTTTGGGGAATCTTGCATCCACTCTCATGGAAGCCCAGGACAGCCCCTGCATGATGAAAGCACAGGGGCCAAGTCATCTCTCTTGTCCCAGTGGACACTGAGCCACCTACCAGGCATGCAAGTGGGGCCATCCTAGACCATCAAGCCCCCGCTGAGCCAGCCAGCTCAGAAGATTCACTCAACTGATCCATGCAATTGTTTCACACTCCTAACTTCAGGGGTAGTTTGTTACTCAGCAAAAGCTAACTGAAATGTACAATAATTCTACAGTCTGTGTAACCCACCTAGTCAATGACTTTGGTGGAAGACCACGATGTTGACGGCCAGATGGAAATATCTTTCCACCTATAAAAACTGCACTAATACCACAAAGGTCTCACTCAAATGCTACATCTTTCATGAATGCTACATCCTTGTGATTTCCAGCCCTGAACTAAGCACTCCCGCATGCTCTGCTTATTCTCTTTGATCAATAGTCTTGTGAGGTGTGTCTTTATCTATAGCATAAGGCTTTCAAAAGTAGAGACTAACATCTGTCAGTCTTATGTTTACTGCAATGCCAATTAGAAAATTGTTCAACGCAATGGGAAAACTGAGAATTTTAAAAAGATAATCCTTTCAACTTTTCTGTATGTTTGAAAGTTTTCATAATAAAATGTTGGAGGGAAAAGAAGATAAAACCATTTTTCACGTAGTGACCCAGTACAACACTATAAACACCATGCCATAGGCTAAATGTTCATGTCTCCCCAAAATTCACATGCTGCAACCTAATACCCAATGTGATGGTAGTAGGAGATGGGACCTTTGGGTAGCCATGCTATTGTTAAGGGTGGAGCTCTCATGAATAAGATTAGGGCCCTTACGAAAGACCCCAGAGATTCCCTTGCCCTTTCCACTGTATGTGGTTAGAGTGAGGAGATAGCTCTCTATGAACCAGGAAGTGAGCCCTCAACAGTCACCAAATCTGTAGTACCTTGATCTTGGAATTCTCAACCTCCAGAACTGGAACGATGAATTTTCTGGTGTTTATAAGCCACACTGTATATGATATTTTGTTATGGCTAGTCAAATAAACTAAGAGAAACTACGACCTCAGGTTTTGTTCACCACTTTATTCCTAGCACTTAAAATCATGCCTGGCACACAGTAGCTACTCATTAGAGAGTTACCAAATGAACAAAGAAAGAGATTAAAGTGAAAAGAGGTCAAGAAAACTCAGAAGAAAACAGAACATGCATGGTTAGATGAACTTCTGCTTCAGAGTAATTCATTTGCTCCAGAGGGGGAGACAAAACTCATCAAAAGAGCTGTGGCTGAAGCCCCTCACTCATTCCCTGCACAAAGATTGCCAGGCCAATGAGTGTGCTCCCATGCCCTGCTCAAACACCCTGACCATTGTCAGTGGTCATCTCTGCTCCCACCATGTGAAGCAAACGGTTACGAAGACTCAGTCAGTCTGTGTATTCCTAGGCCTATTTATACCACAAGTGTTTGCAACTCTATTCTTAATTAAATGTCACATGAACCAATAAAATGAATTTTAAGAAGAAAGAGATCCTGTTTCTCGGAGAACAAACTTGAATGCTTTGGAAAGAGGATATAAAAACTGCTGTCTAATTGAGTGAGAGAGACTACTATGAAGAACTGGAAGATGACATACCTGGAAGGATTCGGACTGCTTCACAAGGCTCTTTAAATCTTGCTGTCATTTGAAAAGATGGAGAAATTGGACATGGTAGACACTGTATTATGGGTTTATTTTTATGAAAGAATGAACACTGGAAACTCAGAGGACCAACCAAACACAAAGCAAAGGCCTTCACCTCATACCCAAAGTATGCTAATAAGAATATACATTAATAGGCTGTAAATTAAAAAGTGAAAGGTGTTTTATGTAATTTTTAACTGGTACTTTTAGTGACCAAACAGTCCCGACTTCCAGGAGCAAAGTATCTGCTTCTGGACCCAAGGGAGAGCATTTGCAATTCAAATACATCGCCCAAAAGGCCGCCTACCTTCGGAATGGTGGGAATCCACAGAGAAGTATGTATGTGATCACACCAGCTGCCCAAATGTCCACCTTCAGGCCATAGCTAAGAAAACAAAATGGGTGAGGGGGAGAGAAATGATGACTCCCAAGAACCTTCCATGGTACTGGAGTATTGCCTTTATTTGTTAGGAAAAGGATTATTTTAGTGTTAAATTATTCATTTCATTTCACATAGAGATGAATGAATCACACTTTAGAAAAAGGCATCTGTTTCTGCCAACCTAACCACAGTCTTGGTGACTACTGCCATATTCTCAAGAGTGGCCTTAGGACACAAGTCCAGGCCAGGGCTCTGGCCAGGTAAGCATAAAGTCTGCTTCCTGAGGTCAAAATCATGGTGCAGGCAACAGACTCTCACTTCTTTCCATTCTCCACCTTCACAGGAGGCACTGTATACACAAGCAGCAATAGTAACAAAACAGACCTTTCTCACCAACTGTATACACAAGCAGCAATAGTAACAAGAGACCTTTCTCACCAACTGTATACATAAGCAGCAATAGTAACAAAACAGACCTTTCTCACCAAAGTTGAAGTACTAACCAGGGCCACCAGAAGTCTTACCCAGTTTCAGCAATGATTTCTGGAGCCACATAAGTGGGCGTGCCACAGACTGTGTATAAAGGGCCTTCTACCACAGTCGCAAGCCCAAAGTCTCCCAGTTTCAAAGACTTGGTTCCATCGGGATATTCACACACCTGAAACAGAAATCAGCCAACAATCAGAAGATTTTTTTTTTCCTTAACAATTGTGAGAGGGCTCTTGGAATTAGGCAGAAAGGACACAAATACATTTACTATTAAACTCTAATGAAATCTCTCCTTGTGATTTTTTTTTTGAAGACAGGGTCTCGCTTTGTTGCCCAGGCTGGAGTGCGGTGGCGTGACCACAGCTCACTGCAGCCTCAACCTCTGGGCTGACGTAATCCTTCCCCCACTGAACCCCCACCAAGTAGCTGGAACTACAGGTACATGCCACCACGCTAGGCTAATTTCTTTATTTTTTGTAGAGACAGGGTCTCCTTATATTGCCCAAGCTGGTCTTGAACTCCTGGGATCGTGAGATCTGCCCACCTCAGCCTCCCAAAGTGCTGGGAATACAGGCATGAGCTACCGTGCCCGACCCCTCCTTGTGATTCTAACACCATGATTCATCTTTGTTGCTTTAAAGTGCTAATTTTTTTTCTCTTCAGAGATTTTGCACGATTGCGTGAAGTTTGGAAAAAATATTTTCCACTTTTGTAGAAAGTTCCTTACCTAGGAGTACAATGAACACACGTGCTTGCCTACACAGTAGTTAGAGTGTAGGCGGCCGTGTACCTGATGGGCATGAGAGAGGCCTCTAATCCTGGAGGTAGAAACTGACCTTTATTTAGCATTTATTGTGCGTGATGTACTTGAGAGCCCAAGAAATGGTGTATTAAGTGTCCACCAAAGCACTCGGTGACCTCCATGGGACTAGCATGTTTAGTTTAGAAAATAAAATTGGGGGCAGCAATGGGGTCCTTGTTGTCTGGACAGTCAATGATGAAATACAAATATGATATAGGAGAAAACCTTGGAAGTTTAGAAAGAAAATGACCTTTGGGATCAGGCAGCCTGAACTTCCATAACAAGTCCACACATCTAGTTGTGTGACCTCTGAAAGTCACATAACCTCTCTGAGCACATTTCTTCATCTATGAAGTGAGATAATGCCAGTACCTCCCTTGTGAAGTTGGTGTGAAGGTGAAATGAGACAAAGCTCAGAACAGGGCTCAATAAATGCTCCTTCCTTGTGGGTAATGATAAAGGAGAAAAAATAAAAAGTAAAAAAATAAAAAATGTTCTTTCCATTTCCTGGAAAGACTGGCTGATTAGATAATTATCACATTGGAAAAGGTTTAAAAATGCTGGTGGAGACGTGACTGTTTATGCTTAAAGAACCTTTCTAGAAAGCATTTCAGCAATATATAGCAAATTTCTTTATATCAATTATAACCTTTGACCCAATAAGTCTACTTCTCAAAACCTACTCTAGGGGAATAGAGATGGACCCAAATGTTATATATAAGGATGCTAATCTCAGAATTTATCTATGACTTTTAAAAACTAAGGGCAACATAAATGGGTAATAGGGCAATGAGTAACTATGATACATTACCATAATAAAATATTACATACTTTCTAATAACCATTTTTCAAATATATTAATCATATGGGAAATAGTCACTATTACGCACAGTTAAAAAATGCAAAATTACATATAAAATACTCAAAAATGTTAACAAGTTTATCTCTAAGCGGTAGCATGAAGGATTAATTTAATTTTCTTTACACTTTTCAGTGGTTTCTAAAATGTTTACAATGAACATGTGTTGGTTTCATAATAATTTCATATATAAGCAAAACTACAGGATAAATATAACTTTAGAAAGTTACGTTCTAAGTGGATAGTTTTGGAAGCAAACAAGTGCACATGACAGCATAATTCAAGTTTCAGCACGCAATCCTGAACCTGAGCGTATAGTCTATTTGTCTCTTGGATGTCCATTTTGAAAACATGGAATTTCAGAGAATAAACTGCTGCAGAGACCTAGTCTATACTCATTGTAATGCCTGTTTCTATTTTTCTATTTTAAGCGTAGTTTGCCTTGTCTCATATTTTGCTGAACCAGATATTTATCTCAACCACTATTAACTATAGAAGGAGAAAAATTTAGAAAATGATGTTTTTTCAAGATAAGCATGTTAGCAACATCATCCATTAGTCTGCTACTTAATGAGGGGGAGTGATTTAAATAGTCATCAGTAAAAAGCATGGAGAACTGCAGGGCTCTCCCAGGCCAGTAATTCCCCAAGTTTTACAGGCATTTTAAAGAGGACAGCACTGAAATACCTCCCTTACCTGTGATATCCTTATCCACTTAATAAGAACATGTTTCACCTTTAGTATCTGAATAACGTTTTCCAGTCTTATATACTGAATACACATCCCTAACACATATCTTTATGACTTTAAAGTTCCACAGGAGTAATGATGAGGATTTTGAGTCCCTCATAGATATTTACAACTCTGAGTCAGCCCACAAGTCAGCAGAAACATTTTCAAAGATATGAATGATTCAGCCTAAAGTAACGGATTCCAGACTCTTAGTCACATCACAGTCTTAGGAAAACTTTCCACCCGTTATGTTTAATGTAAACATTAGCAAGAACAATCTGATATAATTATAGTTAGAATTTATAATGCTTTTACCAAAACCCAGACTTTGGAAAGAAATTTCCTAAGTAATTACAGCGATAAGAATGTTATAAGCACAATTTCCTAACTGTCTGCATCATAAGAGTTAAAAAAAAGTTTTATTAATGTCACTGTTATTTTGTTTTTACAACTTAAAAATATACTCATTAGGTACAATTTTGAAAAATAGTGTTTATTTTAAAGACTCCATTTAGTGATGCCTAGGGCTATTCAGAGGTTGCTGTCAGATACTCCGAAGTCCCTGAAGTCCTGTTTTTCACATCCTCTATAAAGAATTCAGAGTCAGATGCAGGAGCATAAATAGAAAGGGACTGAACAGTCTATAACTGCTGAATTATGTCTGTGCAAGTGATATTCCTTGGCTAAACATCAAAAAGGAAGTGTCATTAGGGGCAGACAAGCCTGAAATCATATTTTATCTGATTCATCTCTCCCCAATGCTGGACACAGAAGCAAATATGTCTAATATTGAATACATTTCAAATCTTAGTGGGAGATTGTCTTCAAAGCAGGAAGAAATTATGCATATATCTCTCTCCAGATAGATACAGAGACACACACATCATTGCTTTAAAAACAGTTGCCTTTAATAAAGAGGTGACTAGATGAACAGGGACTCCAGAGGCTTTCTGGCAGAGTTCAGGTCTCCCCAGAAACTGACATTCTCAAGGACTTTGGAGATTTCAAAATTCTTTCGAAGATTATCTCACTGGACTTCCAGAACCACCCCACTGGGCAATTAGGAAGAGAACTGTTACCTCCATTTTACAAATGAGGAGACTGAGGCGCATAGCACTCAGGTTACTAGTCATACGGCCAGGCAGGGGCTCCAGCCAGGATCATTATTCGTTCCACAGAACCATTCTGCAAGGTTCTGTATCTGAAAAATAACTGGATAGGCCTGCGAGAACCCTGACTATAGCCTGCACTTACTTACAGATTTTGAGTGAATTTAAACAATCACAACTGTGAGAACTCTAGCCCTGCAGTGTTCAAACGCCCCACCACAAGCTGTGAGATGCTTCTGTCAAAAGTTGCTCTCAGAATGCAAAAATAAAAAACGCGAGGAATGCAGATCCCACAGACAAAATGAACACTGCATGTTCTCTAAATAAAATGTCAACTTAATGATTTAGAAGGACTTCAAATATGAGAAACCAACCCTCTTCTCTTCTCTCTCCTATCCCCAGAACTCCTGGACAACCTGAATTTATAACTGGTCTCTCATACTTAACTCTGACACGGCACCACCAGGCTGTAACTCACAGCATTAACGGCCACCCCTGTGCTCCCTGACACAGCTACCCATACATCTCCACTGGCAGGGTTTTAAATTATGATGCTGCTTACCGGAGAGGGGGATGCAAATCAGCTGTCTGAATGCTCTGGTGTTTAAAAACTGAATTAGTTCTTAGAGCAAGAAGAGGCCGACAGTCACTCTGGGTATTTACTTTTAGTATCTCAATGGCACCCTCTCCTCCCAGGCCAATACCAACCTGCTGACTAAATCTAGAAACTGCCAAGTGATCTAGTTAGGTTTTCAATCGCAAACACATTTTACTGAGATATATGAGGCTATGGTTATTTCTGAAGGCTCGGCAGAGCCTTTCTACATCACACATCCTCTTCTTCCTTCTCCTCCCTTTCTGGGCTAACACAAGGGGGCTGCTGTAGGTTTGAGAAGGGGTGGACGCTCATCTAGGACAGGTGAGACTCGATGAGGAGTGTGACTCTGATTTCCTGATTGCATTCTGAGACTCATGATGTTGGAGACATCAATCCCCATTACATTACTTATTCTTTGAAATTTTTTAAATTTTAGCCAATTCTCCTGAAGAAGTGAAAAACATTATCCACCCTTGATGTGTCACAAGAAAAAAGGAGGCAGTGTCAGATTCTTTACATATATTAAGAAACTCTGAGTGGAAAAGAGAAGAAACAGGAGGTGAGAGTGAGATCTGTGAGCTGGGAAATGGACCCCCTGGTTTATAGGGAAGCTCACAAGCACCTCAGTCACCTTCTTTGCTGGGCCTTAAATCAGGGCTATTAGACAGACTGGCTCCAGGGGTTCCTTGGGAACCTGTGGCTCCCATATTTTCAGAGAAGGCAGTAACTGGAGCCAGTGGGGCAAGGCAGGTTGTGGAGAGCAGGAAGCAGTCAAGGGGGTATCCTTATGAATGCCCCAGTGTTTGTGTCTGGGCACACCTGGAGAAAGCCCTGTGCCTTTGTTTGCGAAGCTTGGGCCAAACTCAGTTCAACGGTGGAGGAGTCTGGCATGCTGCAATGTCCCAATGGGCGAGAAGCCTGTTTTGAGGAGAGAACGCCATATCCTTACTTTCCTCCTGAGGCTCGGTTTACAACTCTGTCTCCATTCCTTGTTAGAATTTGTAAAACCAAGTCCACAATCCCCTTTTTTTTTTTTTTTTTTTTTTTAACACACAGCAGGGATATTTCTTTTCCTAATAAGAACGTATAGAAATGAAATATAATTCCCTCAAGGTAGAAGACAGTGAGATAAAATTTCACATACTTTTAAATGGATACTCAGAAATCATCAAATGATATTACCAAAAAGAAAAGACGGGTACTCTGGATTAGATTAGCCAAAAAATAAAAAGTCCCCAGGATGGCTTCAGATGCTGTGCATCAATGCATATTCCTTTCAACAGTTATTTGTGTGGTGCTCACAGCAGGCTGTAGAGGCTCATGCTCTAGCACCAGTTGCTAGCTGAGTGTCAGTGGTCAGTGAGCAGCACTCTGCTGTCCATTATGTGTTTACGTGGCACCGTCCAAGCCATTGGAGATATAAAGATAATTAGACACAAACCTTGCCTCCATGGTACTTACAATCCCAAAGAGGCAGACAAGTATATGATAAAGATCACAACACCATAGCAAGTGCAGCAGAAACCCGAGGTGGCTGTGACTGAACTTTGTCTAGCAAGTCTAGGGTGATGTTAAAGAATACTTAACTTTTGCTCAACGTATTACAAGATGAATGGTTTACCACACTGCTGGAAGAGAGGATGTTGCAAATGAAGACCAGTATAGACAGAAGCAACGGAGGTGTAAGGCTGTTGGTAAGTCAAGTCTTAACTAAAAACTGAGGATGGAGGAATCTGTGTTTGGATTAACATGATGTAGAAGACTCAGATAAGCTTGCCTCCCAAGCAGGAATGAGGATGAGAGCCCTGAAAGGTGGAAATAAAGAAGCCAACTATGTCATGTGTGTTTGTGGGGGGCTGGGAAGAGAGTAAATGTCAAATCCCCCAATCAGTTTCTCTAAAATTCTTGTATAACGTGGTCACGAGGATTGGTTCCCAATTTGCAAGCTGTGTCTAGTTATCAAGAGTCACCATGAAGGTGAGTTCAATATGGCTTGAAGCTTAGGCCATGTTGGGTTGGATGGATAAGAGTTATTAACAGGACAGGAAGCTGAAAAGGCAAATTGAGATCAGACTATGAAGAACTCTGGGTACCATAGTAGAATAAGACTTTTTATTCTGTAGAATAATAGGATAAAAGAGACTTCTAAGAAAAAAAAAAATGGCATCTCTTGGTCTCAGTTTCCATGCCTGTAAAGCTGCTGAGATGAATGGACTAGACTATTTCCAAAATTATTCCCTGCAAATAAATGAACCCCCACGTTCTACTCCTGTCTCCTATGAGCCTCTAATTCTGTCTCAAATTTATTCTTCACAATTTTCTACCCTATAAAATAATTTTCCTGCTCACCTTTAAGTCAGTACCATCAATTAAAATATAAATGAAAATGTATTTTCTCATATCTGGTGACATGCTTTGGCTCTGTGTCCCCACCCAAATCTCATGTTGAACTGTAATTCCCAATGTTGGGGGAGGCACCTTGTGGGAGGTGACTTGATTATGGAAGCGGATTTCCCCCATGCTGTTCCTGTGGTAGTGAGTTCTCATGACATATGATGGTTTAAAAATGTGTGGCACTTCCCTCCTCGCTCTTTCTCTCCTGCCACCATGTGAAGAAGGTGCTTGCTTCCCCTTCACCTTCCGCCATGATTGTAAGTCTCCTGAGGCCTTCCTGTTAAGCCTGTGGAACTGTGAGTCAATCAAACCTCTTTTCTTCATAAATTACCCAGTCTCAGGTAGTTCTTTATAGCAGAGTGAGAATGAAATGATACATCTGGTAAATAACAAATGCAGAAAAATTCAAGAACTCCATTAGTATTTGATGGTCATTGACATGAGTCTCGCTAATTTTCTAAATTTAAAGTCTCATAATGTAGGACTGGTATAGACTATAAAATGCCATTATTTGCATGTGCTTCTTTTAAAGGAAGAGAGGCATTCATTGGAACAGAAAAAGCAGGGATGACATACCAAGAGATTCTCTGGTTTGATGTCTCTGTGCACGATGCTGAGGCCATGGAGATATCTGAGGGCATTGGCTAAGTTGTACACCATGGCACTGCCATCTCTCTCAGTGTACTTGGTCGACGAAGTAATCGCATCAAAGAGATCTCCACCCTAAAGGATACATAAAAGAACATATCAAAGCATCAACAGTGCAATCCTATGAAGGTAAGAAAGATGGCTCATTGGCATAAAGCAGAGAATGACACAAGGGCCACTAAAATCGGCGATTATAAATAATGAAAGTTACGAGGTAGCAATACACTTTTCTGATTAGGTCCTTCAAGGATATTGTAAATTGTGGGACTAGGTACCAAGAAAATCTCTCTATCCTCTTACTTTGACCAATTCCATCACCAGAAAGAGCTCAGTTGCTGTTTCCATCTCCTCGACCAGCATAATGATATTGGGATGTTTCACTCGGCGCAGTATTGACACTTCATTCTCAATCAGGTGTTCCTGTCAAATGAACGGTATAGAGAGGAGATCAGAAATCACAGAACCCTCTGCTCTCGAAGGCCTGGAGGACAGCAAAACAAACACATCCTGTAATCTGATGCCAAAGAAAGCATTGCTCTTGGCACAAAGACAACTAAACCTGACCTAATTGTCCCCGTAGGGACAGGGTCAGTGTGAACATATTATTGACATTACCAAAAAGATACAGACTCCTAAACATCCCCCAAAAGGCTCCATGGTGCTTCTGTGGTATATTAAGCATACTGTCTTCTCGCTCTTCATTATTTCTAACACCTTAAGAGGTTGTGATGCTATGAAAGCTTCAGCACACAGCTCTGTACTTTGTAATTCAGCCAAAACTACTTTTTGATTTCAGTATACACTCACAAATAAAGACTAGGCATATAAGAAAACTTGGCATGCTTATGGCATATAACTTCTGGCATTAAGCATTTTTAGTTTTTAAACTGTTACTAACATGAATTTGAATTTCATGCTGAAATTTATGAAAAAAAGAACTTTCTTCCTCTATGACTGGATATGAAATCATTCACCAGATGGATGTTCCTTAACATCTTGTATTTCAGAAATCTGAAAACATACAGTAACATGGGGACCACTATTCTCATTTTGGCTCTAATCACTTCTCCTCTGAAAACACCACCTGATTATCAATCCTGGTGAGTAACGCAGTTGGGATCAGCACTGTAGCAAAATGTTTCCTTACAGAATTAACGAATTATTCTTAATACATCAACCCATGAATCATGAACAATGATTGCTATGTTTTAAATGAGACATTAAGACCTCTCAACATGTGTACATGTATTTTTACACATGGATGCATGAAGCTAAGAGCCACCTCACCCTTTTGGACAATAGCTGGAAATAGAAATTATAACGAATAAATAACATGTGGAGAAAAATCTGTTTCAAGCTCCTGCACATGGTAGGTTGTGTTTCTTGAGCACTGAATGCACTGTGCTTGTCCAAGCAGTCACTCAATAAATGTTAGTGAGTGACAGTGCAAATTTGCTAAACAGAAGTATGGGAAAGAAAGAAGCCAACCTTTACTAGGAGGAATCTAGTCACTGTTTGTTAGCAGCTGTGTAAGGTACTTGTGTAATGTTTCAACACTTTATCCTTGGAAACAGTCACTGGAGGTTGAATGTAAACTAGGTTTCTGACATCCAAGCCCATCTTTCTTATACACACATTATCACCTTCCAAAGGGGAAGAATTCAGTAAACGCCAAGCTGGAATTCTTCAAAATAAAAATTATAGCTGTAAGCTGAAAATCTTTAATTCCCTGAAAAGATAAGAGCACGCGTAGCACCACACTGATTTGGGGGTTAAGAATCACACCAGGGTTTGTGCAAGGAGGAGAATCTATGCTTCTTTTAATGAACAGGGCTAGGTAGTCTTTGACTGGCTCAGGACTCAACAAACGCTTCAAAATCTGAAGAATGGTGTTTCTTAGACCCCAGTAAACCACAGCTGGGAAGCCAAGAACAGGGTCTCCTACCTGTCTCCAAGCCCATCTGTCTAAGTTACAGAGCAGCAGACAGAGCCCCGTTTCCTCCCTTGGGAAGCAGCTGTACAGCCAGCCCCTCGTGGTTGCAAAGACAAAGAAAAGACTTGGCAAACTCTCTCCATTGTTTCACATATTTTGAAGCTTTTAGATCATCTGCACCAAGCATATCCTCAATCACACTAAAAAGCAGGGTTAGACACACTTTTGTGAACATGTACAAGCAAGCACATGAATTTATTTCACTCCATGTGAAGCAAAGACAACAGTTGCTACTGTCATTAAATAGGTTTTTTATTTTAAAGCTAAATGAATCTATCACTTCAATTCTCCTCCCTGCTCCTCATTTTATCCAAAGTTAGAAGAGTCTCTATATTCGCCTCTCCCTGGGGGCTGTTTGTGTTGCTAATTTAGTGATATCTGTAAGATAATCCCCTCACCAGTACCCCAAGAACCTCTCTCAAATTAAAGTAAATAAGATATCTACCACATAAGGAGACTACAACTCCCAAAAGTTATTATCTTTTTCAATAAAAGGCACAACAGAAGGTCTTCTGGGATACATTGTGGAACTTCTCCTAAGGGCCACCAGCAGTGTTACCTTTCAAATACTGCAGCAACATTTCCTCCACCATCACTTATTAGCCTACTGAATTCTCCTTGACAATGGCTAGTATTCTAAGCACAGAGTGAATGTTTTTGTTAAAACATAGGAGCTGTTAGCCTTTCTCAACCTCTTGCTGTCCCTGTAAAATTGTCTATGAAGGAACAATCCACTTTTGAAACTAAACATCATCAGACGCAAAAAAAAAAGTACTGCATAAAAATCGTTACAAACATTATCTATTTCTTGTGCAACCTATATGTAGTCTTTGTTTCTAATATGTAAAAAATGCTCTCTTAGACTAAATTTTCCAAGAGAATATTTCTAAATATAATATGAATATCACTTTTGTCTTGAGCCATACTGAACTTACATTATTCAATTATCTACCATTATATATGTTAAGTGATTCATGATTCTAACTCCAAATAATTTACATATGAATCATTTCATGGCAGTGTTCCACAGTTCTGTGTGAGAGTAAATGACAAAACTGCTAACTTGGCAAAGGACACTGCCTTATCTTTGGACGTGGTGATTTTTAACGTACAAAGAGAGAGGGATGGGGGGGTATAATAGGAGACAAAACAACTCTCTCAAACCAGACTAATCATCTTGTCTCAACCCATCCCAGCCCATAAAGCAGTCCTTTCCTCTGTGTTTTCCATCTTATTGAACAAACCTGGCTGTCCCAAGCAGAAACAGGAATTGCATCCTGATTCCTCCTTTCCTCCTCCTCCTTGTGGGTGGATAATATACCCACAATCACCAATGTCTGCCCATTTACCTCCTGGTGGCCTCTGAATCCATCCATTCATCCATTCGTTCTCTCTGTTCCTCTTGCCAATCCCTTACCCAGACTTCTAGGCATTTGCAAAGGTAGTTTCCTTTTTTTTAAGAAGAGGCTCATTCTGTCACCCAAGCTGGAACGCAGTGGTGTGATCCCAGCTCACTGCAACCTCAACCTCCCAGGCTCAAGCAATCCTCCCGCCTCAACCTCCTGAGTAGCTGGGACCACAGGTGTGCACCCAGTTAATTATTTTTTTTGTAGAAATGGGGCCTATGTCGCCAGGGCTGGTCTCGAACTCCTGGGCTCAAGGAATCCTCCCACCTCAGCCTCCCAAAGTGCTGGGATTATAGGCATGAGCCACCATTCCAGCCATAGTTTTATCTGGAAGTTTCTTTATCTACTTCTTGGCAAACTCCTATATACTTCTCAGGACCAGATTAGATCTCCCCTCTTCTAAGTCACCTCCCCTGCTCACTCACAGCTGGGTCAGGTAGTCCTCTCACCTGCTCTCACAGCCCTGAATCACAGCTGTCATCCCACCATCTTTCAACTGTTTGTGTGCTGGTCTCTAACCCTCTGGAACTGAGAGCTTGTGGAAGTTTTGGTTACCTCACTCTCCAGCAACTGGCACAGTTACTAACCAACAGTACCAAAGTGTTCATGTGAAGGAGTAGACACATCACGCACTGCGCTGCCACAATGGCTTCACAGCTGGTGTCTGTGTTGCTCAGAGCACACTGCTGAGGAGAAAGTGGTGAGAGAGAGAAAATGTACAAATCACCCCATGTGATTTCTGTGATAAATATAGGCAACAGACTGAATAATGGATACCCAAAGACATCAAGTCCTAATCCCTGCAACTTGGAAATATTACCTTACTTGGGAAAAGAGTTCTGCAGATGAAGGGTTCTGCAGTGGAGAGATAACCCTGGATTGTGGCGGGGAGAAGGTTAAATGCCACCACAAATGTTCCTAGAGAAGCACAGGGAAGTTTCACACAGACAGAGGAGAAGGCAGCGTGAAGATGGAGGCAGAGACTGGTGCGATGTGACCACAACCCAAGAATACTGCTGGTCACTGGATGCTCAGAGGCAAGGAACAGATTCTCCCCAAAACCCCCAAAGGAAGCATGGATTTCGGACTCTCAGCCTCCTGAACTGTGAGAGAGTAATTTTTGGTTGTTTTAAGCCACCGAGTTTGTGGTAATTTATTCCCACAGCCTGGGGAAACAAATACTTCCAGATATACTTCTGGATTTATGTCCTGCCTGGGCCCATGTAGATGATGAATGCAAAACGTATACAGTAGGAAGACAAAGGAGGACCACTTCTAAGCACCAGAACAGAAAGCTCAGGGCTTTGTACACTGTGGGAATTCAATAGATATTTATTTAACATGAAAGAGAATATTAGAACTGGAAGAATTCTTAAATTTATAAATACCATAGCATTCTCAAAAGCCTCTATAAACCTGGCCCCAATGCAGCTCTTGTAATAATCTCCTATTTAGAAGGGCCCAATGTGCTTTCTGTCCTCTGGGCCTTTGCTCAGACTGTTCTGACCACCTGGTGGGCCGCTCTTTGATTGCTGCCTACTGAAACCCTCCCTACCCATTGTTCCTGCTCCAGCCCAAATGCTTCTTCCTCTGTAGCATCTTCACTGGTCACCTACTTCTCTCCCACGTGCTTCCCCTGAACTCCAACATTCTTTGCAGAACTGGTATTAATTTATACATCACCCTATTCTTAGCACAGTGTCTTGCAGACAGAATATGCACCAAAATTTAGGTGAATACATGAATCTAACAATGCCCGTGATTATTAAGGATGAACAGAAGGCAAGAGAGAGTAAGAATGTTTCCCAAGTTTGTATTACCTGAAGAAATGAATACATTGAACTTAGAGAGGGAACACAGTAGATCAGCCAATGTACAGGCTGTGTAATCAAACAGCCCAAAATTCCAGTCACAGGTCAGTCTCTGTGTGACTTTTTGGAAGCTATTTAATCTGAGTCTGTTTCCTTATCTGTAAAACTGGCGCATCTGTTTTGCAAGTCATTAAAGGTAATGTGCAAAGTTCCTATATATCCAAGCCTGGATAAATAATATATTTTAACAAATAGCAGATATTATTTTCAGCATTATTAATTTTCTGTATATAGCAGAGGTGGCCAACACTCCAAAACAGTGACTGAATACCACCCCCTCAAATTAACAAAAATTCTCTATATAATTTTTTTCTAAAAATAAAATCTAATGGGAAAAATCAACTCATTTGTAACTAATCAAGTTTTAGAATTATAATTTTGTATAGTCTTAATGTGGAAATAGTTGTTTAGATAAGCAAAACATAAAAGTGGAAAAATATTCGATCATGCATTATAAAAATAGAATGACATTCAGAGACTAGAAAAAATAAGATTCAAATGTTAGAACTGACTTATCCATTTGCCTCAGCCCTTAGTGTGCTAGAAGACCTTTTTGCACACGAAGACCTTTTTTTTCCAACCATGGAAACAGCTGTTTAAATTTTAATCACGTAAACCATATCCTTACCATAGCACCTTTTTTTTTTTTTACTGTTTTGAAAAAATTTTTAATGTAGTTCTACAGAACCTGGCTCACCAAATTATGATACGTTCTGCTTAAATCACACAACACCTCATCGAAAGCAGAACCCTTACACATATGGAGAAAAGGCTATTACAGTGAAAAACATTAGTAATATTGCTAGAAGAGTAAGTAAAAGCACATCGAATTATTTAAAGAAAATTAAGCAAAAGAAAACCTTACTTATTCAAAGGAAAAGGGGCATTTTGCACAGTCTATACAGTCTATGCTTCAGTAATTATCACAGTGTGGTAAAAAAAAAAAAAAAAAAAAGTAAATGACAAATTTGCCTCCTAAATTCTCCATTCTGGAGTGCTGAGAAGATTTTTCTAAACCATTCGAGCAGAATATTTTACATTTCCTGTTAAAAATACACTATTTTGTAGAAGTCCAATGAAGACCAGTTTAGGAGTTCCATAACTATAAAATGACAACTGTCAGATCAAATCCTGCTAATTATAAATTCTAAACTCCTCTGGCATATTAATAATGTTAGCAGTTAACATGTGTTGAATTCTTATTATATACTAGCACTTCTCTGTTTTCCATGGCTTAATTCAACCAATTTTCACAATAATCTTATGTTCTAGGTGTCGATAATAACCACATTTTAAAGGAAGAAATAGAGGGGTTAAATAAATTTTCCAAGAAGAGGCAGGGTCAGGAATACACTTTATGGAATCTGGCTCTAGAGCAGCAGTGTCCAGCATAAATATACACCATCATCCATATACGTCATTCTAACCAAGAACCACATTAAAAAGCAAGGTTTTTAAAATTATAACTTAATATATCCAAATATTTTCATTTCAACATGTGATCATATACAAAGATATTAATGAGGTATTTCACATTCTTTTTTTAGTACTGAGTCTTCAAGATCTGGTGTGTATTTTAAACTTAGCAGCCTATTTCAATCCAGACTGGCTACATTCAAGTGCTTTGTAGCTGTACGTGACTGGGAGCTCCGGTGTTGAACGATGCAGTTCTACAGCTTGTTCTCTTAATTGATATGCTACCGCAGTGGAATCTAAAAAGGTCTTTGTCATCGCTGCTATAGAAGATTTATTTTTTCAAACATAGTTAAAGTATCAGTAACTGCAGCAGCATTTTATCGGTTGATCTTTTCCCAACCCCAGTTAGAGAGCGGGACAGAAGAAAAAAGTTTATCTTATTGAGGAGATGATTCTTCACAGCATTTCTGCTCATCATGCATCAGCTTCTCTTCCAAACTATCTTTCCAAGGGTGTTTGTCCAGCAAACACTCTTGGAACACAGAGATGAATCTCCCTTAAGGGCAAACAGCAGATTTGTTTCCTGACCAGGATAATGAAAATAATATTCTCCTCTGAGGCAAAGATTGGGCAGGATTGCTAGCACCACCTCCTAAGACTGAGGGTTTCCTAAGCTCAGAGTTCCCCAGCTATGACATAAACCCACTGTGTGTAATCATCCAGCTGGGCCCCTCTGCCTCACTGCCATGGGACTTGGGAGTTAAGGGGAACCAATGCAAACATGAAGCTCATGCTACCTGCTGTGCCACGAGTAACAAATTCTTTTGTCTCTGACTCAGAAATCTTGTGTTCTGCTGGCCTATATGAAGCTGGAAGGCTTTGTTAGCTTGCCAGTAAAGTCCCAGGTCCCTCATAGTTCTTGACACACCTTTTGAGTGTTGTTGGGTGTTAAAATAGTTATCTCCCAGAGAAAAGAATCTACGTTTTCTAGTTAGGACCAAGATACAAATCAATTTACTGTTTTAGGATTAAAGTTTCTGAAAAATAGCAGGAATAAAACAGCTTAACTGTTTTTCCCACTATTACTGGTCTCTACTGCTGTGAAGGTCGTGTCAAGTCCCCACTTAAATTCCTTCATCACAGTAAACACCTCACCAACTTACTCTAGTTTCTTTCACAAAGGAGTTATGCATACTATACCTTTCCACAACATTTGGCTTTGTCTATAATCTTTAGGGCAAACTCCTTTCCAGTGGACCTATGGAATAATCAGAGGAAGACCATTTAAAGACATAAATCAGATACCATCATTCCTGTTTTCTTTCTTTTTTATACTTTAAATTTTTGTGTTTTCTTTTTTTGGAGAGACGAGGTCTCATTATGTTGCCCAGGTTGGTCTGGAACTCCTGGGCTCAACTGATCCTCCCGTCTCAGCCTCCCAAAGTGTTGGGATTACAGGCGTGAGCCACCACACCTGGCCCATTCCTGTTTTATTCTACAGCACAGATCCAGGAAGGAAAAACTTGGCTCTTCCTCTGTGCATTAAAGAAAATATCTAGTGGAGTCAGGGTACAAAGGTACCCAAAAAATTAAAAACAAAGCCATACTGAATGTTAATTAAATATTCCTTCATAAATATTAACTATAATATTAAAAAACTTATATTTAAAGTATTTCAATTCTGTTACCTCAGGGAGAGGCAGGAAATAGTTTTTCTATATCTAAATCTCAAAATAGTTCTCTTAGGAGACAGAATAAAGTTTTAAAAAACCAAATTAACAGAAAATTTTATTATCAATATATTTTTACATTAGTCCATTAACGACATTAGCCCATAATTCAAAAGTGAAAAGTCCCCTGACTTTCATTATTTCTCAGCCAAAACTTCAGCTAGGATCTGATCTGGTACCAAGTTAGTCACACCTTTAAATGCTCTTTCCTGGCACTAGAGAGATCACTCACATGGATATAAGAATCTTGATGTTATTTATTTATTTATTTATTTATTGAGACAGAGTCTCGCTCTGTCAGCCAGGCTGGAGTGCAATGGCGCAATCTCGGCTCACCGCACCCTCCGCCTCCCAGGTTCAAGCAATTCTCCCGCCTCAGCCTCCCAAGGAGCTGGGATTACAGGCACCTGCCACCACCATTGGGCTAATTTTTGTATTTTTAGTAGAGATAGGTTTCACCATGTTAGCCAGGCTGGTCTTGAACTCCTGACCTCAGGTGATTCTCCCCCCTCGGCCTCCCAAAGTGCTGGGATTACAGCCGTGAGCCACTGTGTCCAGCCATTATTTAATTTTTAATCACCTTTAAAATAATTTAATTTTAACATGCCAAAAATGTCTTTGAGTACAGAAAAACCATTCAATAAAGAACACCACAGTACTCATAGAACATACTTGTTCTCTCAAGCGCAGCTGGATTTGCCAGGCGGTTGATACACACTGATGAGGCCTGGCTTGGAAGAATCACTCGTCCTTAAATCGTTCTCCCTATAACAAAAACTAAATCTTGCCTCATATTTCTGACTAGTCTTTAAAAGTCATACTTTAGATGCTCACTTGGTTACTTAGGTGGCAGTCTGTGTATAAGAGCTGGGTAAAAGGACTCAGAGAACAAGGCATTATCTTGTGTACCAATATAAGGAGCACTAAAGCTTCACTGGAGATGTAACAAAACAGAAAAATTGTAGTTACCAAAACTTTCTGGAAAAATCCCCAGAAATGATAAAAATTATCACTTATAATGGGAAGGATAGCAGCCTACAAACACCAAGACTCTAATCTGAGTCTTTTCTGGTTTGCATATTGTTTATAAAAACTCTGGAACAGGCAAAAGTAGGCTATGATTTTTTTTTTTTTTTTGAGACAGAGTCTTGGTCTGTTGCCCAGGCTGAAGTGCAATGGCACGATCTCAGCTCACCGCAACCTCTGCCTTCCAGCTTCAAGTGATTCTTGTGCCTCAGCCTCCCAAGTAGCTGGGACTTCAGGCGTGTGCCACCCAACCTGGAATTTTTGTTTGTTTGTTTGTTTTTCTTGTTTTTTGTAGAGATGGGGTTTCACCATGGTGGCCAGGCTGGTCTTGAACTCCTGGCCTCATGTAATCCACACACCTCAGCCTCCCAAAGTGCTGGGATTACAGGTGTGAGCCAGCCACCAGGCCTGGCCTGATTGTCATCTTAAACAGAGTCAGAGCTCATATATCCTGAACTACTGGAATATTCCATTAAGTATTAACTAAGAGGGAGGATTGCTGTAGGAATTAAGTGATTTAATACAAGTACAGACTGAGAACAACGCCTGACACAGGTAAATATAGGAGATGTTCTTAAAAATGACTTAGTCTTCTCATTCCTCTCTGGCTCATGATGAGACCTTATATATATCTCAGCCCAAATGCACATAAAACAGTTTTATACTCTATGTATATACATATCATTTTTTTCCTGTGGGCATGCAAAATGGCTGATCCCTGCTGGGTACAGTCACTCACGCCTGTAATTCCAGCACTTCAGTAGGCCAAGACATGAGGATTGTTTGAAGCAAGGAGCCTAGGACCAGCCTGGCAACAAAGCAAGACCCTGTCTCTATTAAAAATTTAAAAATTAGCTGGGAGGCTGAGGTGGGAGAATCACTGGCACCCTGGAGACTGAGGCTGCAGTGAGCTATGATGGTGTCACTGCACTCTAGCCTGGGTAACAGAGTGAGACCCTGCCTGTTTTTTTTTTTTTAAAAAAAAAAAAAAAGGAAAGAAATGGCTGGTCCCAAGGGCAGACTCAGGGAAAACAAAAGAGAGACTTTCCAGAAGGGCCTTTTTAAAATTAAGAATAAACTCCAAGGAAAACTGTATCTGTAGATGATACAGTTTTCGTTATTTATCATTTTCATTATTCATTAATTATCCTCACTGTCCACTCACCTGTCTATACACTCTTTGACTACTGCAAAATTGCCATCACCAATGACCTTTCCAATTCTGTATTTCTCAAGAAGAGTTGATGATTCAGAGCATCTGTTTCCATTCACACCTGCAAAAAGGATAAATGCAAATTCTAAAGAAAACATCAGCATTTTATACAGATTCCTACATATTTGTAATAGTAAACTGCGATGCATTTATTTCTAAATCTATGGTGAAACTAAATAAAATATCTGGGCACATTTCCTGAATAGAACACCTGAATCACCAATTTCCTTTTGACTTTGTTGGTTGAAATCAGAAACCTATAATCAATAAACCTAACAAATCCCTGAGACATCAGGTGAAATAAGTGAATAGCCTTAGGTAAAAAGGATATTTCACTAAAACTTATCTAAACTTTTTTGTCGATGTTCAAGAAAGGGGCAGGAGATACAAGATGATAGAAAAAGAAAAAAAAAAAAGAAAGGAGAAGAGGATGATGGTGGGAATTTAATCTTCAAAATGTTCAAGATTTCTCTTCAAGATTTTCTAGTAGAGAAAATTCTACCCAGATAAGATAGATGCCTTGTTAAGGCTAATTCCTGGCTCAAAGCTTTCTCAAAAAGGTATGTGGGGGAAGGGTTAAGATCTGCCCACTTCTCACTACATGTCCCAGTGTCCAGCACACAGAAGACACCAAATCAAGAAAACACAGTTTTGTTACCTAATTGAGAGAAAGGAAATATATTTAGAAGTTGTGAGCAGATCACCACAAAAATAAAAGCCCAAGTCTAAAATCTGAAGCTTCAATAGCCTAGTTAATGACAATGAGATTTTTCTTTATCTTGAAGTAACCCCCATCCCCACCTCTTACTAAGGCCAAAGGGGCTGACAGGTGATGTGATCACATCCCTCTTTAGGAAGATTGTAATTTAGCACAAGTGAGTTTTAGGTGAGCACCAAGTTCCCTGATCACATCCCTCTTTAGGAAGATTGTAATTTAGCACAAGTGAGTTTTAGGTGAGCACCAAGTTCCCATGCATGATTTCCTTTATCAAAGTAATGATCAGATTGAGAACTACCTTCAGGACTTATGCAACGGTCAAGTTCAGGTCCACCGTTTACATTGGAAGAAGATCTGCCGTGAGCAGAAATCTGCTGAAAGAGGAAAATGACCATTATTTATCAGGATAATTTACAAATCTTTAGCTAACTAATCCATTGACACAGAAAATGCTTACAGAATGTAAAAATATGTCACAGAAACCGAGGAGGCATTGCCTTTCTTCTCATCTCACCCCTCTCCTTATGCACATCACATTAATGCATTTCTTCCTCAGATATTTCATTCAGATTAGACATAAGAAAAATCATCAGTTACCTTTTTTTGAAATTATGTTATGTTTTACTTCCATAAAAGGAATTAAAAGACTCTATGGCATGACGGCTGGATAAGATAGTTATTAGTGGCACAATAAGGCTTAGAACTATAGATAATTCTAATGGTTCCAGGCTAACCATGTGACTCCTAGGAGTTTAATCATTTTATTTCCTCATGATAAATGACAACTGATGGACAACTGCAATTTTTCAAAATTTAACTTTTTTGTTGTTCTGTTTAATTTTCAGCTGCTAAAGTTGAAGGCAACTCCAAATAGACAGCACTCTATGGCAGAATGTTTAAAAAGCTACAGTGTTTAACAACAAGGTCCAGAAAAGGGACGTAAAAGGAAAGCCTAAAAGAAAATCATACCATTCTCCATTCCATTCCCCACCCACGGCCACCACCCTGGTCCAAGTCCTTCTCCGGCTTCACTTGGCGTTGCATCAAAGGCCTCTTTAGTTACTCTCAGTCTCTCCCATTCCACATAGTATTGCCAGAGAAATTTTTCCTAAGAGTAGCTGGGATATCACCTCCAGGATTCAAAAACCCCAGTGTGTCTTTGTTACCAACATAATAAGTAACTCCAAAATCTTCAGCGTGGCATTCCGGCCATGACCTGTCCCCCTACCTACTTGTCTAATGTGTTTCCCACCACTTGTTCTGATGCGTTTTATACTTACAATAATTCAATTTGCTTTTGTCTTTCAAAAGTTACTTAAACTTTCCAAGTCTTCATTTTCTCCTCTGAAAATGGAGATAGTAGCAGTGCCCAACTCAAAGATTTGCTAGAGAATAAAAATTAGCTTATCCCTGTAAAATCACTTCGTCTCTGACACGTAACACTAACTCAATATTAGTTTATCAGTGCCTTTTCTTAAATGATCTAGCACAGAACCTTGAAATGAGTGATTAAGAATGTGGGCTTGGTGCGGTGGTGCACACCTATAATCCCAGCACTTTGGGAGGCCGTGACGGGTGGATCACCTGAGGTGAGGAGTTTGAGACCAGCCTGACCAACATGGTGAAACCCCGTCTCTACTGAAAATACAAAATCGGCCAGGCGTGGTGACGCATGACTGTAATCCCAGCTACTTGGGAGGCGTAAGAATCGCTTGAACCGGGAGGTGGAGGTTGCCCTGAGCTGAGATCGTGCCACTGCGCTCCAGCATAGGCAACAAGAGCGAAACTCCTTCTCAAAAAAAAAAAAAAAAAAAAAAAAAGAATGTTTGTGAACTGTTGAATGTAAATGGCCATAAGGAGACCTTTTGCTAAATAAAAGACAGGGTCTCACTCTGTTGCCCAGGCTGGAGTGCAGTGATGCAATCTTGGCTCACTGCAACTTCCACCTCCCAGGCTCAAGGGATCCTCCCACCTCAGTCTCCCAAGTAGCTGGGACTACAGGTATACGCCACCACACCCAGCTAATTTTTGTATTTTTCGTAGAGACAGGGTCTCACTGTGTTTCCCAGGGTGGTCTCGAACTCCTGGGCTTAAGCCATCTGCCCGCCTCAGCCTCCCAAAGTGCTGGGATTACAGGCGTGAGCCACCATTTGGCCTGGCCAGCCAAATTCTTAACAGGAATAAAGATATGAACATGATTTTTCTGGAAAGTTATATCTCAGAAGATAAAAAGATCTCTGCTAATCACTGCCTGCCCCAGAATAAAGTAACAGGGGAGGTGGAAAATCAATGCTCGGGAAGCATGGTGGACAGTGACCAGTGGACCCACAGGTCTAAATCTCACAGCCCAGGGCAACGCAGCCCCACATGGTCAGGCCACAGGCAGCTGGGTCAGGCATGGTCACTGGGCAGGAACCACTGCCTCTCCCAGCACTCAGGCCTCAGGACTTTGAGCAGAGTGCAGGTCCCCACACCCACAGCTGAGGTCCTAAGACCTACACCTGGGTCCCTGCTCTCCATGAAGCCTGCTTGTTCAGCTGTCCTGGAAGCAGGTATGGTCCTACAACAAGTCCCTTTCTTGAGCTAATTTGGGTAAGCACTGGTTTACTGCAAGCTGATGTGTTGTCTGAGTCAAGGACACTCATCACATCAGGAGGGGCTGAAACACAGGCATTTCTACTTCAATGTACATTTTCACATGGATCAGTAACTAATAGAAGTGTTTATCAGTTGAGCTCCTGTGAACCATTGTAATTTTCCCAATGTTTATTTGATTAAACCTTCACTCCCACCCTACCCTGATCCCCTATGTAACTCAGCAATTACAAACCTGGCATGTGTTGGGATTTGTGGGTGACATGGAGCAGGGAAAGAGACCAGGAAACAGGACAAGTGATGGAAGCCTGGTCTCCAGTGACTAAAAGAGAGAGGCACCTGGGCTGAAGCCTTGAGCCTCAGAAGGAACAGGGGGCCTCGTTGGGGGGTGGGGGGGGGGAGCGGGGGAGGAGAGAGAGAGAGCCAGAGCGAGCGAGAGGGAGCATGGCATGGGGCCAAGCAAAGGGCCACTTTCAAGTGTACCTAACAAAGGCTCCACTGAACACCAGGAAATGCAGCTTCTTAGCAAACAATAAGGGCAAAGACGTTTTTCAAAGCTGTCAAATTAATATTTTTTAAAAGGTGTGAAGCCTCAAGCATTAAAACAAACAAACAATTATGCAGTGTTAACAGGGATGACTTATCCAACTACTTAACCAAATATGTTCCTTTATTTGAAAATAAGCCTTTCCTAAAGAGAAGAAAAAAGCATGAAAAAATAAAGGGGATAATTTTATTATAGTGCAGCTGAACAGAGAAACATAATTAGACACAGAGACAATTTTCTTTCTCCCTCTTCACTCCTCAGTAAAATCTACAGCAATGACTTGTGCTGTTTTAAGGGATAAGAAGATGAAGACACATCATTATTACTGCTCAGATGTTTACAACCTTATGAGGAGGGATAGGTGCACCTAAACTTAAAACCTTCAGTGAAACCTCTGCATTTCAGGATAGGTGCTGATGGTTACAAATGACTCTGAAGAGCCGTGAGAGGGAGCCATTTTGCTACAGCACAAATCTGAGCTTGTGTTTGAATCTCTCAGCTAGTGATTCAGTTCATTGGACCTCCCACTAATGAAGCTTGGCTTTCCAGAGGTAGAAGAAAAGCTGGGTATTCAGTAAGATCTCTGGACAGATCACTGGCAAGTGTGAAGCATCTATTGTTAAATATAAGGCAAAGCATTCCCAGTGCCCTGAGAGACATGCAGACAAAGAGCAATGAAAATACAAGAAATAAAGCTGTGACTTTGCAAAATTCTCATCATTTCCTTTGCAAAATGTGTATATTCCCTTGTCTCCTGTAAATGAATTACTCTCTTACTGAAGCAAGAATTGAATTAGTACCAGAGAGATCAAATATGGCATTCAAGATTAAACCTGTCCCATTTCTATTGTCAAACTAACAATTTCTATTAAAATCTCTTAAAATGCTAATGAGCATTCCTGCTTCCATCAGCAACTATGATGCTGAGACAGCACAAAGAAAGTGCCTAGATGCGGTATTCTAGCAAGGTCCTCCTCAACAAAGCATAATGGATGGCAGCATTTACAGTTTTTCAGGATACCATTCATAATTGCCAACTGGTTCAGAAAGACAGCATTGTGTTTGACGGTGGCAAGGGGGTGGGGGATATATTTCCTAATGAGGTCCTGATTCTGATTGGCCAAGGAGGGAAGGTGACAGAAGAGAACCTTGAAGATATTGCTGAGTGTCTTCTCTGGGATCTGGTGCCCCTGTACCACCTCGCTACTTCTCCGGCAGCAGTGGCTACATTTTTATGAATAAGCAAGGAAGGGAAATATGCAAGAATCCTCTTCTGCTGAGAACTTTTTTTTTGAGATGGAGTCTCACTTTGTCGCCCAGGCTGGAGTGTAGCGGCATTATCTCGGCTCACTGCAACCTCCACCTCCCGGGTAGCCGAGATTACAGGCACCCGCCACCACGCCCGACTAATTTTTTAAATTTTTGGTAGAGATGGGGTTTCACCGTTTTGGCCAGGCTGGTCTCGAACTCCTGACCTCAAGTGATCCCCTGCCTTGGCCTCCAAAAGTCCTGAGATTACAGGCGTGAGCCACTGCTCCCAGCTGCTGAGACCTTTGTTTAAAAAGACTTGAAAACAGAGCAGAAGATGCTTTACAGTGCTCTCAACTGCTAGCATCATTTAAAAGCATTCATGGCTGATGGAGGACATCTGATGATGAGCAACATTCCAGTTTTCTATGTTTTTAGCCAGGGAGTTATGTCAGAGGGTCCTATGTTAAACTTCTTTGATAAGCAGATTACCACAATTTCTACAAATTTGAAGTTTAAGGAGAAATGTTAAGTGCTACACTAAAACTGTTCTCTGTTCTGAAATAGGCAAGTATCAAAAAAAAGTAGCAAGAGTGGTTACTTACTGCATTATGGCATGTAATTGTTGACTTGAGTATAATGCTAGCTACCCTTGTGCTACACTGGTTTTCATCCACGTTCCTGGCTCATTAACTCCCACAGCCCTTGTTATAATGTTGGGATGCTTTAGGCCTCAGAAAACAATCTCTCTGACCTTCTCCTGCCCTCCTTTCACCTGCCTAAGGCAGGACTCTAATCTGACTGCAGTCATAAGATTCTCATTCCAGAGGAGGTCCTGCCCCACACCCTGAAGCGAGGAATGCTCTATAAAGAGGCTAAGAAAAACCAGAACAAACCGACTTTGCTGGGCTTAGATCATACCCCTTTTTGTCCAGTCATATTTCTACATCTGTATCCTTTGTAACATAATATCCTTTATAATAAATTAGTAAACACTTCCCTGAGTACAGTGAAGTGCTCAGTGAAATGCAAATTAATCAAACCCAAAGAGTGGTCATGGAACTCCAACTTGAAGCTGGTCATTCACAAGTTCCGGAAGCCCAGACTTGCCACTGGTGTCTGAAGGAGGGGGTAGTTTTGGGGAATGGGCCCTCAACCTATGGGATCTGATGCTATCTCCAGGTAGACAGCGTCAGAATTGAATCGGGAGGACACCCACCTAGTGTCTGCTGTAGAGCTGATTGCTCACTTGGTGGTGGAACGAAACTCATCCCCCACAAAAAGTCTTCTGTGCTTATTGTTTTTTTGGTGTGAGAGCAGAATAAAAACATGGTTTGAGAAAGATTTTCCCTAATATTTCTTTTTTTTAATAAAAGGACAAACTTGAACAGAATCTAGGAAATATTTGTCTGTAGTGAGTTGACTTTCTTGAATGCATTTTGGAAAATGGCATCACAATTCAAGTGGTAAATGGTCTACTGTAAGTGTCAAGTCAGAAACATTTTCTTCTTCTTTTTTTTTTTGAGACACTCTGTCACCCAGGGTGGAGTGCAGTGGCACGATCTCGGCTCACTGCAACCTCTGCTTCCTGGGTGCAAGTGATTCTCCTGCCTTGGCCTCCCGAGTAGCTGGGATTACAGGCATGTGCCACCACGCCTGGCTAATTTTTGTATTTTTAGTAGAGATGGGGTTTCACCATGTTGGCCAGGCTGGTCTTGAACCCTTGACCTCAAGTGATCCACCCGCCTCGGCCTCCCAAAGTGCTGAGTTTACAGGTGTGAGCCATCGTGCCCAGCAGGTCAGAAACATTTTCTATGAAGGACCAGAAAGTAATATTTTAGGCTTCATGGGTCACAGGTTCTCTGTAGCAACTCTTTGGCTCTGCTACTGGAGTATGAAAGCGGCCATATATGAACAGATGAGCATGGATATGTTCCAATAACATTTATTCAGAAAAACAGGTGACTGGCTGAATTTGGCCAGCAGGCAAACTCCTGGTCAGCAAGAACTTTCTTAGGAAAGCTTTTCCTCCAAGATAATTCTTGCACTTTTAAACTTTAAAACAGAACAACCTTCAGGGTATGGTTGTTGCTATAAAGCAGCCATTCTTTCCTCACATCTTAGAATCACATAGGAAGATTTGAAAAATTCTATTGTCAATCTGAATCCCAAGTTAATTAAAGAATCTCAGGTATCAGGATTTTTTAAAAGCTCTGCAGATGATCCAACATGCAGCCAAGGTTGAGAACATGTGTGGATGAAGTTTCTGGCAGCAATTTTAATTAACTGTTTAGCTACCATAATCTGTGTAAGTTCACTCTGTCACTCTAACCACTGCAAGTCATCTTGCAGTGACATCTTGCAAAGACAAACAACCTTGTCTTTGTAAGAAAAGGAAAGAGGACACCCACATGGTTTATTGAATCCTACTTTGTACCAAGTCATGAAGTGAGTATTTTGCATTGAATGAGTTAGGTATGGTCATCATCTCCAATGACCTGTGAAGAAATCAGAGCTTAGAGGTTATATAACTTGCCCATCACCAGAGCAAACGTGGAATCAGAATCCAAACCCAGGCCTGACTCCAGAGCCCAAGAGCTTCTTGGCGATTCTCACACTGTCCTATCCTCTAAGTTTATGAGAAAAGTCCTGCAAGGCTATTAAACCAACTAAAGGAAGTCACCCAATTCTAGACTTGCTGATCAAAATATACACTATGGTATATTTAGAACATGTTTTATGATTATATAACTATAGTAACATTCCTGTAATTCAGTCACATGATACACAAATTGATAAATTCACAGCCTTTCCTCAAATAGAATTTAAGATAAATTTTTTCTTTAAGAAGGTAACTTCTGAAGTATACTGAATTTTTTTTTTTTAAATACACTAGATAGTACTTGTAAATAGATTTGCATCATTGGCATTTTTGTGGGTTTTTTCAACATTAGGAACATTGTTTCCACTAACTAGAATAAAATCCAGTGTAAAGTATTATAAACGCTGAATTAGGAATGTATTCAAGAACAGAAACCTTTATTATTTTCATATTGGATTTCTGATAATTTGAAATACATCAGTATGAGTAATGAGATATGAAAACAATCGGAATCAGCACCCAGAGGCTGGTAACACAGCCTACATGCTTAGATTTGGTTTCGTTTGGCAAAAACAGTGGCACTTAAGACTTGTGGTTGGTTAACAGTGTTAAATAGAATCCACTGCCTGAACATGAATATGGTTTAAAACAACAGCCAGCTCTACAGTCTATCAAAGGGGCAGCGTGGAACCCAACTTCTGCTTTCCTGTTCTTCCAAATACAGACACCACCACAGTTGACTACCTGGCCTGCCAAAACCAGCAGAGAATCTCATCGCACCCCTCTGAATTAGCCTTTCGAGTAAGGTGTTGGCTTACTGGATTGTGACCAACAGACAGGTGGTGAGATCATGCCTCCTTGCTAAAAATACCTGCAGGCTTTCACTGTGAGGTTTCACTGATTTCTAGGATGCCAGGGTGATGAGAGAGGTGTCTGCCTCTTCAGTTATAACTATGGAGGCTACTACAAGCAGCCACGATGACAATCTGTAAGTCTTTAACTCCATCCAGTTACCTATAATGCACTACCAAGAAGAATTTCTGGGCCCACTTTCATGAATAATGGGGCATTTAAGTTTAACACATATGCCGGCTGTATTCAAATGAAATTCTTAGAATTGATCCTATTCATACACTGATTTACTTGGTAAACCCTCCCTGCATCCTCAGAAAGATGGGCTTCAGCCCAGGTGAGTCATTTACTTCCCAAGTGCACCAGACTTGACTGAGCAACTACAATGTGCAAATCACTGTCCTCAAAGTGTGAGATGCATTATGACTTATTTTGTTAGGGCACTTCAAAACTGCTTAGCCCCTCTTTTGGTTTTTGTTCTACAAAATCAATTATATGGAAAGATGAAGTCACCATCCATCTCTGGGGTAATGAGAAGTGGTCAGTTTCTTAGTATTGAAGGTTATCAACTAGTCTTAATTACAAAAGAAAAGCCAAAGCTCCAGGGAAAAGCAAAAATGTCTAAGGTCAGCAGCTACTGTGGATTTACATTTCACAGCTTCGAAAAGAAGTGTTCAAGTTCAGAAGGTCGATGAGTTACATTTTAGCTCTGCCAATCAGGATGAGATACTACCAGCCCTTTCATCACACTTCACAAATCTGGAAAATCTTTCACCACCAGCAGACCCAGGAGACATCATCAGATAAAATATCAGCACATCAGACAGTTCATAATCTCAAGATGTTGGATAATGTTCCAAATGTACTTTTTTCTTCCTTCTTTCAACCGGCAAGAATGCTCACAGCAGACAGCCTCCAGGCATACACTTCAGCATCAAAACACGAAACATTTTATCCCTCAGTGTCCACAGATGTGCTGTGACTCTGAAGCCTGAAGTTACTATTGCCTTAAAAGTCTTAAACTGGAACATGAATGATGAATTAAAGTTCAGGGAAATGCTTTCTTCATCCATCTGGCAGCTGATGACACATTTACTACTCTTTACTGCCTATCTGTCCCAAAGAAAATGCTGTGATTTAAGCATAGCAAATATTCCTATGGGAAAAGTTATCAGCTAGATTGAAGAGACTCTGAGGAACTTGCACAGAGGGAACAGAAGATCATAGGTTGGGGTCAAGCAGAAAAATGGAGAATCAGGAAGATGAGCATTAAAAGAAGCAAACGAGGTCCGCAGGGGTGGGATTCTAAGATTTGAAGAGGAGGAAAAAGAATGAGTAGGCAGTCATCAGTCTGAGGAACAAAAGGACTGGAAGGAGAACAAAGCAATAAAATTGATGGGGTGAGACTCTGGCAGCCCTCAAAAAAGAGGATGGACAGGAAAGTTGGAAAGGACAGGATGAGGAAGCCGGAGCAGCCCAGGGCAGAAATTTTGAGTGGCTGATAAAGAGATGAAAATGGAGAGAAGGCTGGTGTGACTGCAGACTCCACAATAGCCCTTGTGAGCCCCACCTCCCGTTTCTCATGCCCTTGTGATGTCTCTCCCCAGGCTGAGTTGGGCTGGTGTGTGACCCCCAAGATATTATGGAAGAGATGGGGTCTGGCTTCCAAGGCTAGGTCACAGAAAGGACAGCTTCTGTATGGCACTCTCTCTCTCTCTTTCTTATCACTTGGTTCTGGGGAAAGCCACCTGCTGTGTTATGAGGAAACTCAAGCCAACTTACAGAGAGGTCCACATGGTGAGCAACCGAGGCCTCCTGCCAACAGCCAGCACCAGCTTGCCAGCAAGTGAATGAGTGACCACAAAGGGGGATCCTCCATTCCCAGTCAAGCCTTCAGGCGGCTACAGCCCTGGGACGCGTCTTGACTGCAACCTCATGAGAGATCTTGAGCCAGAACCACGCAGTTAAGCTGCTCCTGAATTTCTGACCCGTAAGAGCTGTGTGTGAAAATAAATTTTTTACTTTTGTTTTAAGCTGCTAAATTCTGGGATAACCGTTTTGCTTTTTTTTTTTTTTTTTTTTTTTTGGAGACAGAGTCTTGCTCTTGTCACCCAGGCTGGAGTGTAATGGCGCGATCTCCGCTCACTGCAACCTCTGCCTCCTGGGTTCAAGTGATTCTCCTGCCTCAGCCTCCCAAGTAGCTGGGACTATGGGCACGTGCCACCACACCCAGCAAGTTTTTCTATTTTTAGTAGAGATACGGTTTCACCATTTTGGCCAGGCTGGTCTCAAATTCCTGACCTCAGGTGATCCACCCACCTCAGCTTCCCAAAGTGCTGGGATTAAAGGCGTGAGCGACCATGCCTTACCAGAATAACTTTTTTTTTTTTTTTTCCTGGAGACAGAGTCTCGCTCTGTTGCCCAGGCTGGAGTGCAGTGGTGCGATCTCAGCTCAATGCAACCTCCGCCTCCCAGATTCAAGCAATTCTCCTGCCTCAGCCTCCCAGGTGGGATAATCTGTTTCTAATAGAGTCATTTATAGATTACTGATAGGGTTGGAATATGTGAAGAGGGCAGGAAAGCAGAGGTGAAGGGAGAGTTGAGAGGAAAAGTTGGTGATAGAAAAGCAGAGGAGGTAATAAAATCTGGAGTCTGACTTCTCTCACTTTCTTTTTCCCCCTTGTACACTACCGCATGTTAGTTTTTTTGTAAGTAAAACTGCCTTCATGTGAAAATGGAACCTGGAAATGCCAAGGTTTACTTACGGTAAGAAAGAATAACAAGGCTACCCTAACTGCTTTCTCCATATTTAATCAATCTCAATCCTGTGCAGTAGGTCCTATTAATCCCTTTTTTCACAGATAGGGGTGATGTGACTTAGGTAAAACAGCTTAAGAGTGGCCATGCCAAGATCAAACCCAGGCACTTGGACTTCACGTGCTTTTTTTCCATTTTCAATTTTAAGTCGGAGTCTTGCCCTGTAGCCCAGGCTGGAGTGAAGTGGCAGGATCTTGGCTCACTGCAACCTCTGCCTCCCGGGTTCAAGGGATTCTCCTGCCTCAGCCTCCCAAGTAGCTGGGATTACAGGCATCTGCCACCATGCCTGGCTAATTTTTGTATTTTTAGTAGAGATGGGGTTTCACCATCATTGGCCAGGCTGGTCTTGAACCCCTGAACTCGTGATCCACCCACCTTAGCCTCCCAAAGTGCTGGGATCACAGGCGTGAGCCACCGCACCTGGCCCTAAATGTTGTAATAGATTTACCTGTGTGGAGTCTTCTGGTACCACCAGAAACCCTGCTAGACAAATTCTAAAAGGACTGTCACATTTCACGTGCTTTTGATCATCATTCTGTGTCTGTTTCCAAATGGAGGAGGCAGCAGAGGAGAGAGGGAGCTCAGGTCTCCTTCTTCCTCCAGGTCCTCTGTGTAGCTGCACACCAGGGGGCACCATTCCCACCTTAATAATCTGGCCTAAGCATACCAAGACTTTTGTCCTGGTTACCCTTAGCTGAACTAGAATAGCTCGGAATAATCACAAAAAAACTTTAAGAATTAGAGGACAAAAGGAAAATAAACCAGAGTCTCGAAGAGCTTTGTAGTCTCGTAACAAAGGCATAGTACACCTTGGCATGAATTGTCTTTACTTCAGAAGCCCCTAGGCTCCTCATGTTCCTGGCTGTGGGAGGCAGCCTGGGGCCACTGAGGTGAGAGAGGCTGTGTGTGGCCTGCAGAAATGCCTCCTCCCTAGGTGGCCATCACCAGGAGCAGCCCTTACCTTCAGGAAAACCAGATTCCCTAAGTCCAAACAGAAGCAAAGCCAAGTTCTAACACCTAGGAGCTAGGTTCTGGGGAAGAGGCCTAACAGGGACCTGCTGGGTGGTGTTAGCCTTTAATAAGTAACTTTACAAATTTTTGGTCTGATCATGTTGTTTCCAATCATTTAAGAAGACTGGTCTTGCTCCACTGTGTCCTTGGGGCTGGTAGTGTTTATGAGCATGGGCTCAACACCCAGCTGTGCCACCATACCCACAGCGTGACTTCCATCACAGGCCCACCACAGAACATCATCCCACATCCCTGTAACCCATGTATCTGCTGAACCTGGACTATGCTAATTCCAATCTATACCAATCTTGACAATACTCAGCTCCACTGAGTACTGTCTTCCAAAGAAAACCAAAAACTCTAAACTATTGTGAACTCTGTTATTTTACTAAAGCTTTATGGGGTTAGGTGGAAATAATGGGCACAGTGTAGGCAGTTTCACTTTCAAGGAGCTCCCATTAGATACCTATTAGCAAACTTTTCCCCCAAGCCTCTCAGGAAAAGTTGTCACCAGGTATTTTTCTCTGTCTTTCCACCCCTCTTCACCCAGCCTCCTCCCTAACCCCAGGATTTCCTCCCTCTTTTTCCCACACCTCCCCCTCCCTATTTCCCTCCCAATCGCTCAAACCTTTTTCCTGTGGAGCAAATGTGTTACTCAGAAGGCTGAGACAAGAGAATCACTTGAACCTGGGAGGTGGAGGTTGCAGTGAGCCAAGATCGCGCCACCGCACTCCAGTCTGGGCAACAGAGCAAGACTCCGTCTCAAAAACAAAACAAAACAAAACAAAAAGACAAAAAAAAAAACCTCCGTTTCTCCATCTTGAAGACTAAACAAGGTTTGAAACTACTTCCAGTTTTTACACTCTATGGTTTTAGGTAACTACTGACAAAAACTCTTTTATGACCAAAACTTTTATGACCAAAACTTATTTTGTTAGGCCACTTCAAAACTGCTTAGCCCCTCTTTTGGTTTTTGTTCTACAAAATCCTCTGCTTGACTAGGCCCAATCTTGGGCTTCCCTCCCTGTCCTTGTAGAATCCAGGCTGAGGTCTGAGCAAGATTCCTGTTGAGTCAGTTTAGGGAAAATCCCCTGTACTTGGTATCTGACTCTGATGTCAGATCTCCCCAGCCTGCCTTCAGCAATAAGCCTATCAAGTTGGTTGAGCCGGAAGCCTCTTATGCTGGATGGTTCCTCTAATACTCTTCCATCTGCTGATTCCCACCCTGCTCCTTGGTTATAATCCCCACTTTTCCTTGTTGGAGCTGGATTTCCTCTTTTCCTCCCTGCAAGGCTCCACTACAGTGGTCTCTTTACCAATTGCCAGGGACCACTCCCACTCTTTGAATAAAGTCTCCCTTATAGTCTTTAACAAGTATCTGGAATAATTAGTGTTTTTTCTTTAACACTACTTGAACAAAACAAATATATAATCAAGATACTACTAACGCTCAGTTGTCCTAAAGTCTCTCAGTTTAAGGTTAAAGAACCTTAATTACTTGGTCACCACCCTATTTCTTACATGCTCATCTGCAAAAAAATCATTCACAGTTGAAGAAAGCTTTGCTTCCGCTACTGGCTTTTTTCCAGCCCCTCAAAGAACACAGTCTTAGCAGAATCATCTTCCTCATAAGAGTACCAAGAAAACTACGAGTACTTTTTGTGGAGAGGAGGGTGGATTGTCTATTTTTTATATCTTTCTTAATGAGCAAACCGAAGTGTCACTAACCATCTGTGATTAGAGATTAAACATATCCTATTTTCATTTTCAGTTCTTTCAATGCCCCTACAAAAATATTAAAATAATTCCCAGACATGGATACAAAGAGGGAAAAACTGTGACAGAACATCAAATTCTGCTTACCCTTAACCTTATTTAGCTCCCTAGTGAATAAAATCCAGATAGTAAAAAAAAAACCATCAATGCCAAAAGCTGTGTCCTGGAAGCTAGAGAGACTGTCAGCTCCTGCACATGCTGTCCTGGCTTGGTTTGCTTGCTTTTATCAATTCTCTGATTCTCTGGAAAAAGATTATCTATCCCCCAAGGCCATTAAAGCATCTAACTAGGATAAATAGTGGTAAAGAGTTCCTGCCCACGAAAAACAATCCTCCATTCTCAGACATTCCCTCTTAACTGATCTTAATAAGCTATTTTAAATGAAGGGAAGGGAAACGCGCAGTACTAACACACGGTAATTATCTGTAATTCCTCATCTGTCATGCCACTGAATAGAAAAAAATAAGCTGGTGCCTTGCAATGACATCAAAATTAGGGTATGTGGTACAGTAAAGTAACCTGACTAAATTGCATTATTTAAAAAGCAGGTTTTCATCCCAATGACAATATATACTACAGATTATGGGAACTGTAATGAGATGAAATTTCCAAAAGGCTGGACCCATGAGAATAGGTAGTAGTTAGAGAGCTTTGGGATTGTGGCCTAAAAGCTGAATCAGTGTGGCAGAGACATTAGTTACTCATGTTTAATGTAAAATTCAGTGTTTTGCAACAGCATTGAAGTAAAAGCACAAAAAATAGACTTCCTAGCCTTTTAGTTAGGTTTTTCGGCAAGTTAACAGAACTATATTCCTAGCATTTTAGAGGTCATTTAAAATCAAAAGTCCTTGTTTTACAGATAAGAAAAAGAAAACCCAGAGGAAGTATCACAGCTGTCAGCAAAGCCCACAGGCCTCAGGCATAGTGGTGGAGAACAGGGGGTGGTCCTGGAAAGACAACTGTTCTTTGTCTTACTTATAATCTTATGTTCAATCTTGACCAGTAATCAACATTTCCCTTAATCAACAAATTTGTCTTTATTCCTCTTGGTGTGAACAAGTAATCCTTGAGCATTTACTGTGTGCTAAATGCTGGGGTTACTATAATAATTAAGATACACCTAGCATAGAAGGAACAACTTTACTTAATGTCTCAGCAATAATACAATTTATTATGTTTCAAAAATTCCATTAATCTTAACAAATGTGAGTGACCCTGCACAAGTATGCGTGCATGTGTGAAGCAGGTGTGTGCACAGAATATTAACATGTATTTCTTTGAAACGGTTAGCTGTCCTGTCCTGAAGCTATAGTTGTATTTACTAATAAGCAGCACCAACTGGCCTAGTGGCAAAAACAGAAAATGACAATATTGGATTTAGAGTTGAAGATGGACTAGGAAGATGGGAGCTGGGATTACCAATGGGTAACAAAAAATGGGGAAGTGACCAAGACCCAGAGTAAGCAGGCACTAAAGTGTCCCATCTGATCCCCCAAAGAGGCCCTAGGTTAAGGATCTCAGCCCCACCCCACCTGGGGCAATGGCCTGGGGGAGGAATATGAATGACCTTGGCATGTGGCTCACTGGAAAGGTTATCCTAGATCTGCCCTAGAACAATTAACCAGCTCTAGGAGCCACCTGCTTTTGCTTTAACAAATTTTGAAACAACAAACCTGAAAAGAGGTAAATCAACTTATTTTTATTTTAGTTCTCTTGAAAGTTACTTCTATTAATAACAATGTACTTCCAATCTGTTCCAGGGAAAATAGGAGAAAAATCTGAAAATAATTAGCTTACTACTAATTCTTAATTTATCTAACTTTTCTGGGAATTGACAATTTAAAAGTCCACTGAAATCACATTATGAACCGACTTAAGTCAAGTTAGTACTTCAGAAAAATGGCTGCTTCTTTTGATAAGTATAAGGAACTTGCAGTAATTACAGGTAGGTGAGAGCTAGATACTCCCTACTTCCAAACATCCTACTAATCTCAGCCCAAATTCTGCCAAGGATAAGCAAGCAGGCACAAAAACAGATGCTCTGTCCTTTTCCAGAATTCCTCTTTTTATTCTCAGGTACTTAAACATTATACAAGTCTACTCTGAAGGACACACAACATTCTCAGGGCAAGACAAGCAAACCTTACAGTCAATTGGAGAACAAAACCTTCTGAGAAGTGGGGAAGCACAGACCTCACACGCTGCTCTGAAGGTGTCAGAGAGGCTGGGCTTGGCAGGTTCCCATTCCTCACTCATGCAAGGGTGGTGGGGTTCTAACCATTAAGTTTACTAATAAAAAAAAATTCTTCAACATCTTTAAAGAAATCCTCTAGGGCTATATTTGAAGTGTTTAGGGAACCAACTTTGGAAAATACATTCCTAATAATATATCTGATCAATCAAAACACATAAAGGGAATTAAAGTTAATTTATGTATAAAAATACATGACACTGCGTATATATCAGTATTCTCAGAATTCATTACCATGTAGACAACCCTTTGTTTCTACAAAGGAAATTCCTTTTTTTTTTTTTTTGAGGCACAGTCTCGCTTTGTCACCCAGGCTGGAGTGCAGCGGCGTGATCTCGGCTCACTGCAACCTCTGCCTCCTGGGTGCAAGTGATTCTCCCACCTCAGCCCGCGGAGTAGCTGGGATTACAGGTTTGTACCACTAGGCCCGGCTAATTTTTGTATTTTTAGTAGAGTCAGGGTTTCACTATGCTGGCCAGGCTGGTCTTGAACTCCTGACCTCAAGTGATCCACTTGCCTCAGCCTCCCAAAGTTCTGGGATTACAGGCGTGAGCTATCATGTCTGGCTGGAAATTCCATCTTTAGCTCTAATTATTTACTGTTATTTTACCAGGCAAATTTTCTCTTCTAAATTTAAATTATTAGGAACTACTACATCAAATAAAACTCGTTGAAATTTTGCAAAATTGGTTTTGCTCATTTCTATTAGATAACTGTCTATTAAATCAACTGCTAATCATACTGTTACTGTTTATATTTTTAGGACATCATAATCAACACCTAAGATTATTTCTAAGTTCCTCACCAAAGATGACCATATTTCCTTGTGTTATCACTTGTGAGTATAAACATTATGCTAGCATTCCACTTCATTTTAGGCTTTTGACAAACTCAAATTATGTTAGCAATATTAAAGTCATGACTCAAAACTAGATTTTTTAAAGAATCATGATGTTCTCCAAGGCTTCACCGCTGCAAATCATTTTGATAATAATTGGAAAACTACTATTTATTATACTTTACCACATTATGTTCATCTCTAAAATAAGAACACCACAACCCCGTGTTCCCATTTTAGAGATTAGAAACACTTCAGCTCAGAGGAGTTAAGTGAGTTGGCCAAAATTACAGCAGTACACAGGATTCAAAGTCAAGTCTACCAGGCTCAAAATCCTAAACTCTTTTTAATTTGCTACTGTACTCAAGCCCCCAAACAAATTAAACTGCTAAACTATGAAACTCAAAATAACAAAATCACACAAATATGCCACATATCCTATTTCATACCTTTAATCCTCTGAAACTTCCTGGACTTGTTGGAGAGGAACTGGAGGATTTCGTAGATTTAGGAGTAGAAAGCTGGCTGCTGGGAGTTCCATTAACTGTCCATGAGACAACAAAGAAGACAGAAGTCCCATTAAAACCGACAACAACCAGACAGTATAAATACACTAGGTGCATGCACAATATAGGTCCAATGAAGCTTCAACTCATTTTCAGCTCAAAGCAGACGGCAAATCAGCAAAAAGCAAAAATAATGTATCTTACTGCATTACAGACAAAAAAAAAAAATCAAAGAGTGAAACTAGAACTATTTTCAATAGTAGTTTTCTGACAGCTATATAAACAAAAATAGAAGACATTATGGAATTAGTGATGTGAACGAGAACTTGTCCATGTATCCTGCCTGCCAGCAAAGGTAGAGATAGCTGTTATATTTGTAATGGTTTACTATGAAGGCTGTTCCGTAACCTTCAATATACAGTATCTTGGTGTACACCAAGATAACCAAGAAGTTTGGATAACCAAGTTTGTGTGGCTCTCCTAAATCAAGTACACCATAATACAAACACATTTTCTAAGTATTTTCTTAATGAAAAGGGAAAATGTGCTGGTAGTTTTCCTTGTAATTCCTACTTATGTGCTCAAAGTCTGTGAAAAACATTCTTCAACCTTTTTTATCTAGACTACTTATTTCTAATTCCTTCCATTTTCTTTTCTACACAGCTTATCCTCCCCATTTGTCAGCAAATCTTGGTAGTTTTCTACACATCTGCTCTAAACCTCCATACACTTCTTTGGTTGAAAGCTCGATTTAGATCCTATGCTAGAATTATGTAGTATAGAATCTGCAAATGAACCTTTCCCCCAGAAAATTAAATTTGGAAATTTAAAAAATAACTGAAAAAAGTTTTCAGTTTTTGAAAACTTTGAAACCTCTCCCCCAGGAAAGGTTCGTTTGCAGATTCTGTACTACAGAATTCTGATCAAACATTTCAGTATGACTTATGCCTGATTATATCATTAGAATCTATTTCTACAGTAATTTCACAAAACTAGTAGTTAACATCTAGTATTGATATATGTTTTTCTCCTCTAAATAGAGTATTTATAATCCGTTTTATTACAAATTTTCAAAGTTTTTGCCCAAAGTAGATGAAAAGTGTCATTCATCTTTTTGGAAAGAAAAGAGATGCTCATTTGCTTTTTATTCTTTTTTAAAGAAAACATGAGAGAGTGACAACTATTATTTTAAATCACGCTAATAAGTATAAAAAACCAAATGCACAGGTAAAGGTCCTGAATAGGTGACTCAAAAAAATGAGTACCAGCCCTTGAGCAGAGGCAGAAATTGTGGATCAATGAGTACTAATGATTACAAGAATCACCTGTAAACAGGAATAGCTGGGTTTATGAAGTCATATTTATTGTATTGCTCATTTTAAAATTTCAGTAAAAATGAAAACTTTTTCCAGTTATTTTTAAATTTCCAAAACTTTGATTTTTCTGACTCAAAACCCTCATTCAAAAATAATGGTCAGTGATCTAGATTTTATTAACAAATACATGTGGGTACTTAGAATAAAAGTGTAGCACAATTAACTGTACAATTAAAAATATTTAAGAGTATTCAACAGCCCTGATTATTTCTTAATCAAGTTAAATTTCAATTAATGTTATTTATTCTAAGAAACTTATTTAAAAGGTAGAGCACAAAGGGTTTTTAGTGCAGTGAGACTGTATGATACTGTAATGGTGAATATATGTCATTATAAACTTGTCCAAACCCAGAAAACATGCAACACCAAGAATGAACCTCAATGTAAACTATGGATCTTAGGTGCAGGCTCATCAATTCTAACAAATGCAGCAGTCTAATGGGGGATGTGGATAATAGAAGAAGTTACGCAAGTCTGCGGGCAAGGAGGTACACAGGAAATGTGTGCCTTTGGCTGTGAACCTAAAACTGCTCTAAAAAATAAAGTCTTTAAAAAAATATTTTTCAATGGAATTCACACAAAAGAGAGATTATGACCAGCAATAAACTAGTAAGCTTGCTGTGAGCTGAGACTAAATTTTCCTTTTTTTTTTTTTTTGGTATTTTCTCCATCTCACACAGCAATCTGCACAGATCACCTGCTCCTAATCAGTAAGCACTGTTAGAGTTCACTGGTATTCCAATCCCACACTGATAGCAAAGGCTACCTTGGAATGATTGTAGGAAACGGACTGAAGGAGGAAGAGCAGTTCCAGCAGATGGCGATCTCTGCAGTAGATCAGTCTCCCTAAAATACATCCCCTGCCCAGGCCTAGTTTCTTAACAAAACTCACTGCCAGGGATTTAACTGGTGTCAATAACTACATGTCTGTATTTTCATCAAAATAACTCATCCTAAAAGAGATACTAATCACACATAGTCCCCTAAGTTTTTATAGCATTTGGAAGGTTCTAAACAATGTGCTTGAATGAGTAGTTCTTAATTTCACTTATTTGCACATTTCTCCAGTTCTGGGCCCTGGACAGCACCATGTCATGCCCTCTCCCCCTGCAACTTCCACTGCTGCCACAAGTGGAAGGGGTGCCAACACCAGCCAGCACCTGCCTCATGCTTCCACTCTTCCGCTACCCCCCTGGATTTTCTCTCCTGAAATTTTATCCCCCTCCCCTCAACTCTAAGGAAATAAATAAACTTGGGGCCTTTTTTGTTTTCTTTGAATCCTTTTTACCTTGGCAGACTAAGCAAGATTCATAAGCTAAAATCCTAAAATAATGGCCAGGCATGGTGGCTCATGTCTGTAATCCCAGCACTTTGGGAGGCTGAGGCTGATGGATCACTTGGTATCAGGAGTTAGAGACCAGCCTGGCCAACATGGTGAAACCTCGTCTCCACTAAAAATACAAAAATTAGCCAGGTGTGGTGGCGCGTGCCTGTAGTCCCAGCTACTCAGGAGGCTGAGGCAGGAGAATTGCTTCAACCCCTGAGGCGGAGGTTCAGTGAGCCGAGATCACATCACTGCACTCCAGCCTGGGAAACAGTAACCATTTACCCATTTATGTTACCTAGCTTAATATCTATGTGCTTTTTACATACTATTTAGCTATTCTGATAGAGTTTTGTTGAAGGATGTAGTCAACCAGAAGATTTCACTCAAGGCAGTCTCAAGACTTCATTTAGGACTTCCGTCCCAAGATTGAAAAGGTACAATATTATGTTCATAAAGTTAACAGCTCTGTTTGAGTTCCAATTAGTCCCAAGGAATTTTAAAAATGGCAACAAATACACCATAGCTAAAGTAATCTGTAAAAGCACTCCTGGGTACCATGGCTTTTAATAATACAAAATTCTCTTCTTTCTGGTGGTAGAAAGTGGAAAGAACACGCTATATAGCACTATACAGATAAGCACTATACAGATAAATATAGTAGCTTTCTCGAGATTCACTCAAATCCCAGTGGTTGACTCAGGCTTTTTGTTTTCCATAGCTGAAGTGTCAAACACACTTTGAATTAATCTCTTATAAAAGAGATGATTTTCTCTCTAAAATGTGGTTTTAAAATCTTACAACTTTTACTTGATGAGTTTGAGGCTTACCCTATTAACTCAAATCCAAATTTGGACTTAATTAAAAATTGTGTGTACTAGAATGCTACGATTTTCCTTAATCAGTTTCTAAGTATTATAAATTCAAGTTAAGAGTTATGTATACATTTATTAGGCTATCTTCTGGAGCTACTGCTCTGCAGGTCAAATGTGGCTATGAGACATGTTTTTAGTTTAACATGTTAATTTTTCTCTTTGGACCTCAGGGGGACAAAATTGAATTAATCACACCCAATTCTTGAACCACTCTCCCTTTTATTAAAATTTTTTTTAAAAGAGACAGGGCCTTGCTACATTGACCAGGCTAGAGTGCAGTGGCTATTCACAGGCCGTATCATCACAGCTCATTACAGCCTCAAACTCCTGGCCTCAAGGGATCCTCCTGCCTCAGCCTCCGAGTAGCTGGGACCACAGGTGGTACCTCTGTGCCCAGCTATTTAATTATTTTTACTGATGTAATAAGCATCTGTAAAGCTATCACCAAAACTACATCTACTCTTTGATTAACCCAGGTCAGTGTATTTATGCAAGTCTCATATCTATATTAGCTTTCTCAGTTTTAAGATACTTTACAGAAAGCATGATACCATTTGAAATAAGGTTAATAACAGAGACATTTTCAGATAAAAATACGCATTGTTAATTGTCACATTTTTAGAGAGAACAGGTTGAGTCTATAACTCTAGGAAAATAAATATTTGACAACTAGAAATATTGTGTTGCTTCCCTGTATGTATAAGAAACACCTCATAATCCTATGCTGGCAGATGCTATTATGAAGTACTAATAATTCTAAGATTTCAGTGATTCCTAAACTGTTAACCCCAGGGTGGGGAGGGGGTGAGCACAGAAGATCAAAATTACTTCTATGGCTATTTTCATATTGCCAACAAACTTTAGCCTTTTTCATTCAGTAACAGAACATTGCTCCAAATTAACTAGAAGACAGACCCCTTGTGGTGATGTGCCTCCTCAGTCGCTTTGTATTCCTGACTATACAGACAGGCACTTGGTAATCTTCTGATGATAACCGGCTCTCTAATAAATAGAGGAGGCTAAAGTGTCTTGTGCAATGCAAAGCATTTCATACCACACAGATGTGCACTGGAATAAGCCAGATACATTCATGGAAATGGAGCAAAAGGAAACAGAAAAGTGGCAAAAAACAAAAACAAAAACCCAGCAGAGCAACAAAGCCACAACAGTCATGGCTCACCTGGGGATTTGGCTGTAGAATAGGCACTGGAGTAGTGGCCACCCCGCTTTACTGTACACATGCAGTATACACAGAGCAGAAGACAGTAAGGAGAGTGGTTACTCAGCAGCTCTAAATGTGTGTTCAAAAGGGTAAAACAACCTGCCCTACAGAAAGTGGGGGGGTGCTGAAAGGGGAAAGGGCAAATAGTGGAATGTCTGAAAAACTTGGTCTTTTATAAAGTCTGATGCTTGAGGCCATTGTTATTGATACAACTTTCCCATGTTCTAGATTCACCACCTGTAAAATCATGGTTTTTCATAATTCTTTCCTTAAGGGGAAATGATATCAACAGACTTATTCTTAATTACTATAAACAAACCCATAAAATCAATATATGAAGATATTTATGTATGTTTTTAATGTTTAAAAATGCCCAGTCAAAATTATGACAAATTTATAGGCTTAAGACTTGCAAGAAACTTAATTACAGGTAAGTCTGACTCTTAAATAAGCAAAATACTAACAATAATCACTGCTATGAATGTATCATTTGATGAGAGAGAAGCCAGTGGAAATATATTAAGTAAATACATTTCTGGGTAGAGTGTGTGCATGTGCATGTGTTAAAAAAAAAAAAGAGATAATGTTAAGAAAATAATTATCCACAATTATAGAGCACAAAATTCAAAATGCAGTATACAGGGGTCAAAACGTGAAATGCTTCTATGTAAATACCAGCAGAATCTAGATCATCAAGCTGTTCCCAAGAAAATGTGTCAGAACAAAACCACACAAGTCTCTTAGGAGAATTATTATAACTTGGAGGGAACAGACTTAACTTTTGGTTTCAAAAGTCACGTCATCTCTGTTTTTCTGGAACTTGGCTGCATACGACCCTGGCAAAGACTACTAATTCATAAAAATTAGAGAAAACAGAAGCAAAATGATCTGTTCCTGCTATGACCATCTATTCCTTTTCCATTAACTACCTGAAGCTGGTGATTTGCTGCGTCGAGAGGGCCCAGGGCTTTTGGATCCAGAATACTTAACAGCTGAGGATCGAGAATAAGATGACTTCAGGACACGACATTCTAGAAAAGAACAAAAGTGCATTAACTAAATCTGGTTTTAATAACGACCAAAAGCAGAGTTACATGTAATTGTTTACTGACCAGAACTATTACCTGATAATTTATCTATTACTGTTAAACAATTTAACATACAAAGCAATTGTCCCAAAAGTACACCTGAGTTTACTTTCAGTCAGGCTACGCATCTTTTTTTTTTTTTTTTTTTTTCTCTTGAGACGGAGTTTTGCTCCTGTTTCCCAGGCTGGAGTGCAATGGCGCGATCTGGGCTCACTGCAACCTCCGCCTCCCAGGTTCAAGCGATTCTGCTCACTGCAACCTCCGCCTCCTGGGTTCAAGTGATTCTCTTGCCTCAGCCTCCCAAGTAGCTGGGATTACAGGTGCCCACCACTATGCCGAGCTAATTTTTTGTATTTTTAGCAGAGATGGGGTTTCACTATGTTGGCCAGGCTGGTCTCAAACTCCTGACCTCAGGCGGTACACCCTCCTCAGCCTCCCAAAGTGCTGGGATTACAGGCATGAGCCACCACGCCCGGCCAAGGCTACACATTTTGGGACATCACCTCAGTGTTCCAGATGGAGCTAATCAAGTACAGAAATTCCAATGTCCTAACTTTATACACACAAACATCCACAGCCTAATCTATACATGTGCAACTATCTTTTTAAATCAGTAGTATTGATAAGCAAAGACTACAATTTTATTATGCTCTCCAACTTCTTGATTGCCTTATTTTAAAAGGGTATGGGACTCTAATTTATGAACCCCCTCCTGAATTATGTTCCATCTTCTCAAAGTATGGAACATCAAAAATGAGGAAAATAGCTTTCTCTCTTTTTTTTTTTTTTGAGATGGAGTCTCGCTCTGTCGCCCAGGCTGAAGTGCAGTGGCGTGATATCAGCTCACTGCAACCTTTGCCTCCCAGGTTCAAGTGATTCTCCTGTCTCAGCCTCTGGCCTGTAGCTGGGATTACAGGTGCCCACCACCACGCCTGGCTAATTTTCCATATTTTTAGTAGAGACGGGTTTTCACCGTGTTGACCAGGCTGGTCCCAAACTTCTCATCTCAGGTGATCTGCTCACCCCGGCCTCCCAAAATGATGGGATTACAGGCGTGAACCACCGTGCCCAGCTGAATAGCTTCAAACAACAACTGTTCTTTCCATAAATCACCAAATAAAATAATATTTAGAGTACTAGAAGTAAGTATTGCTAAAGTAATCACTTCTAAATTGAATAATGAAGAACATGGGTTTTGGAGTTGTGTAGATTTTGAATGAATTATGGATTTGACATTTGTTAACTAGGGGGCCTTGGCTGTAAGCCTGAGTTTTTTTTTCCCCCAATGAAATTGGGGTAAGAATAAAATTTACATCATAGGCTTGTTGTAAGAGTTAAATTAGGTAACATACTGTCTGTAGTAATTTACTCTAAAATACTTCAATTTATGCAGGAAGTTTAAAATACGGATTAATTTTAGTCTATACCCCGGGGCAGTAAACTGACAAGTGAAGTACACTAATCAGGGAAATATACCCAAGGGGAGGCTAGTTAGCATTTGAAAGATTCTAATCAAAACCTTACACAAAGGGAGCAACTTTTGCTTAATTAGCATTGTGGATGTTAAAAGTATCCGACTGTTGAAAGGTGTGTGTAGATTATTAGAAACATCTTAAATGCATTGCTACTCTTTCATATGAGCAGGATATGTAAATATCAAGAACCAACAATCTAGAACTGCAGAACTACATCCTAGGTTTACGAATTGGAACCAATCCTGTATCTATTAATCGAGGATGTAGTTACTTCACTAAGATCAAGTAAACTGAATTCCATGGATTCTGAATGGGCCTTTAACACAAGATGTTATCAGAAGCCTAAAAGCACAGAGTTGGGACCTCATTAAGATTACAACACAAGTTAAATAACTGATTTAAAAAAAAATCTTTGCCTCCTAATAAACGTATCTGTGGCAGAATTAGGTCTGAGACTTGCTCATTGTAAAATCATTGTAAAATTTTACCACATAATGGTGTTGGTGTAATATCATTATTAACAATGACAAAGATAGCAGTGGACACTTATTACTATGTGATAGGCACACTCCCAACTGCATGACATATATTACATTATAATGCATTTAATCCTCAGAAAACCTTATAAAATAGGCATTATTATCCCTACTTTGCAGGTTAAGTAACTCGAGATCAAGAAGGAATAAATCAATAGCTCTCACCAACTTCTAACTATTGCAGGCCCTGATCACCATCAACAAAAACTAACAATGATCCAAGTAGCTTAGATCAATGTACAACATACCCATGAAGCACTGAGTACAATGCCTGTACATACAGAGTAAGTGGCTCAACAAATGTTATTGTTATGCATATTAACTTTATAACCCAGAACATATTTAGTTTCAGTGGCTCAGCTTTCAAAAGGACAACTGACATCAACGAAATATTATGAAACTAAAGCTAAATTTAAGAAAGATGTAAAATACAGATGATATATAATATATATATAAATGCCTATTTTATTTAACCTTAACCACACAGGAATGAGGGAGAGCACTAGCATAGATAACGTAACAGGACATTATCTATAATTAAGGACTTTCCAGTGGTGTCACCAGGCTGAAATAGGGCCAGTCCCACAGAATATAATATAGAAACTGTCAAATTTGGCAGAGATGAAAAACAAAACAGAAAAACAAAAAGAGTAGACGAATGACCCCCAAACTCGTGAATGACTGACATAGTACAACAAGAAGTTAGGACACAAGGAAGTTTGGTACCACAGAATGTATCCTCTCAAAATTTTAAAAGCCTAGGTATCACTGTATTTATTTGGTAGTATAGTTCTCTAATCCTGGACTGTCAAAAACACTTCAACTAGAAGTGGTCTACTGTCTACCTTTTTAAAGGCCAGCTTTCCTCATTCATAAAATTAAAGAGGAAGACCATATCTCTAAGATCCCTCTCCTCTGAAATGTGATGTGTGTGTAATTTTACTTCATTTAAAGAGGAAGCTGACTTTACTACCAGCTAAAATAATCACTATTACTGTAATAGGTTTAAAGCAATTTAAGACAATAGGGTAAAACAATATTCCCAGGACCAATAACATATGAAATAGTTGAGATTATTATTGCCAAATACTACTTGAAAATTCCATATATTGGCCAAAGTCAGGAAAAGGGGATTTTTTTCATCTCACCCATGAAATAGCTTTGTTTCTAAATATAATCATATGTCACTTAACCATGAGGATACATTCGAGAAGTGCATTATTAGGCAATTTATTCATTGTGTGAACATCATGGAGTAAATTTACACAAATCTAGGTGGTGTAGCCTAGTACTCACCCAGACTATATGGTATAGTCTATTGCTCCTGGGCTACAAACCTGTACAGCACATAACTGTACCAAATACTGTAGGCAACCATAACACAACGGTAAGGATCTGTGCATCTAAACATCCAGAAGGTATAGTAAAAATCCTCATGGGACTAGTCATAGATGCAGTCCATCATTGACCAAAGCAACCTTACATGGTACATGACTGTATATAAACAAAGTAAGTATACGTACGTGTGTGTGTGTGTGTGTGTGTGTGTGTGTGTGTGTGTGTGTGTGTGTGTATCCCAGCACTTTGGGAGGCTGAGGTGGGAGGATCACTTGAGGCCAGGAGTTCAAGACTAGCCTGGGCAACATAGCAAGACCCTGTCTCTACAAAAAATTTAAAAATTAGCCAGGAATGGTGGCTTATGCCTTTAATCCTAGCTACTCAGGAGGCTGAGGCAGGAGGATTACTTGAATCCAGGAGCACAGTCAAGGCTGCAGTGAGCTGTGATCGTGCCACTGCACTCCAGGCTGGGAGACAAAAGGAGACGCTGTCTCAATTAAAAAAAAAAAGTTGCTACCAAAAAAACCCCAATGAGGTTGAAAGACACCTCAGATAATCACCATTAACAGTTATTATCCTTTTATCTATTTCTTTTTAATACAGATTTCCTTATCCATACACATCACAAAAAATGGACAATTGTTTCATGTTCAACACTATCCATGCATTTAAGTTGGCATAGCCAACCACCATTCTGAAGAAATGCATGGAACATTTCAGTGGCAAAACAACGCAATGAGAGAGAGAACTGAATTGCTAAAAGTGAAAACTACTTGAATTAGGCGTTGGGTTATTCTTTTTTCTTTTTCTTTCTTTTTTTTTTTTATAAGTAGGCAAATGCTTTCATGTTATTCTTTATTTTCATTGGTTCAAAAATTGTACTGCCAATGCTATCTTTCCTCAACATGCCAGACTTCTTAACATGCACCAACTGAGTGGCCAAATCCCAAGCCTTCATTTCAGGGGTTACAAAGATGGAAAAATGAATTAGCTGAAGAATTGCCTTACCACTATGATCCAGGACAAAGTCATCTTGGGCATAACGGAATTTTTCTGGTCCACATGCAATAAAAACATCGTCATCACCAAAAAAGTCTTGCAGACAAGTAACCTGAGAACAAAAATCATGTCCAAGAAATAAATCAGACACATTAGAAGTGAAATGAAAAGTAAGCAAAATTAAATGAATTTTTAAGCCTGAATTTTAAGTATTGAGGTGGAAGAGAAAGCTGTGTAATATACTACGTTTCTAAGCACTTTACCTTCACAAAGCACTTTCACACATTCTCTCAACCTCAGAACAACAGAGTCAAGGATTCATGACATGCATCAATATTCCTTTTCCACAGGTGAAGTCAAAGACGTACATGCAAAGGTAAGTGATTTTCCCCCCAGGTTCCCCACAGATGGGTGGCGAAGCTGACATTCATGAAGGCCTCTGCTCTCAGTTTAGTGTTTTTTCCATACTGCCCTTCTTCCCTCTCCTAACAACTCTGCTTCCCACTGTGTGACCTTGGGCGTGACTTCTCTGTACCCCTGCTACTGTGCCTTGGGTTGTTTCGAGGATTAATGTATAAAAACTGCTTGGAACAATGTCTGGCACATGAGTGCTCAATGTGTTAATAGTCACCCCCATCGTCCCCACCACCATGATTATCAAGATCAAAGGAAGATTTGCCATGAAGCTAATGAGGCTTAAGCTTCAGGGATCTTCTAATGCCCTATATATCTAAATATGTGGTCTCAATTTCACTTGTTTTTTTTGAGACACAATCTTGCTCTGTCGCCAGGCTGGAGCGCAGTGGTGCGATTTCGGCTCACTGCAATCTCCATCTCCCAAGTTCAAATGATTCTCTTGCCTCAGCCTCCCGAGTAGCTGGGACTACAGGTGCGTGCCACCACACCCAGCTAATTTTTTATATTTTTAGTAAAGACAGGGTTTCACCATGTTGGCCAGGATGGCCTTGATCTCCTGACCTCGTGATATGCCTGCCTCGGCCTCCCAAAGTGCTGGGATTACAGGTGTGAGTCACCACGCCCAGCCCAATTTCACATTCTTTTTTCAAAAAGGGCCTCCCTTCCATACTGTATTAGTTTCAGCTCCACAGAACCTGGATCTATCCCAGGGAGCATATTCATCCATTTATCCCAGTGGTGACCAGAAGAACCATCTTCTAGGACTTTGGACATAGATAGGCTCTATTTTTACCAGTTTTCAATGGGATATGTGATAAGATTTCTTCTTAAGAAGTAATCCATTTCCAACAAAGTTAGGAAAAAACAAACAATGCTCTAGTACTTGAACAGGCTGACAAATCTCAATATTCCTTAAGTTTTCTGAATCACTATTTAGCTTTTCATTGGGAAAAAAAAATAGGTCTCACTACAGAGTTAGAAAATAATGCTCCAGAGAGAAGAAAGTGAACTAGATACAATGTAGATGGCTCAGGTCATATTATTTAAGTGACCTAAATGATGTGCCTTTTTGCAATGCCAAAAAGTTGACTGCACAGACAGTAAGAGAAACAGGCATGTTCCAGTTCTCTTCAGGCAAGATGTGGCTTCTGTATCTCACTGAAATGGCTCTAGCTACAGTGTCCAGGGCCTTTAAGAATTGTATTTTCAATTGTTCCTGTTCTCTTCTATCTCCGTTGGTGTTAGCACACACCCCTTCACTCATGCTAGAATTCAGAGAGTCATCCTTTCTCCTTTCCTCACCAACCGCTCACATTTAGGCCTTTTTACTTCTTACATGGTTTTAAAGGGTCTCTACTTCTATTCCTTGGTTCCTTCTCTCTTACCTGGACTCTTGACATTGCCCTGTAACAGGTTTGCTAACCTCCTATCTTCCACCACTCCCTGGAATCTGTCATTTCTGTTTGCAAGGGTGTCAGTATACTGTCTCTCACAGGTATTACTGGGTGATCATGCACCACTCAGCCCTCAGTGGCTACCTTTTATGACAAGATAACGCTCCTTCAAAGGGTGCATTCAACTGACCCCCAACCCTGTCTTTGCCATGTCTTCCGTTCACCCAACAGCCAAGTCAAGATGACTTTGGGTTGCCTGCCCACACAGTGCTAATGGGTTTTTTGTTTGTTCCTTTTGAGACAGGGTCTCACTCTGTCACCCAGGTGGGAGTGCAGTGACACAATCTCGGCTCACTGCAGCCTTAACCTCTGGGCTTAAGTGATCCTCCTACCTCAACCTACTGAGTAGCTGGGATCATAGGTGTGTACCATGCCTAGCTAAATATTAATTTATTTATTTATGTAGGTAGGTAGGTAAGTAGGTAAGTAGGTAGAGATGGGGTCTCCCTATGTTGCCCAGGGTGCTCTCTGACTCCTGGGATCAAGCGATCCTCCCACCTTGGTCTCCCAAACTGCTGGTGTTTGTTGTTTTTTTTAAAAGAGTTTATTGAGCTGTAATTCACAGACCATACAATTCACCCAGTTAAGGTCCACAATTCAATGTTGTTTTTTTAGTATATTAAGAGTTGTGCAACTATCACTGCAATTTACTTTGAATATTTTCATCATCCCCAGAAGAAACACCATGCCCATTAGCAGTCACTCCCCATAAACCCCTTCCCACATCCCAGGCACCCATAATCTACTTTCTAGCTCTGCAGATTTGCCAATTCTGGACACTTCATGTATATGGAACCATAAGATATGTGGCATCTGATGACTGGCTTCTTTTACTTAGCATGTTTTTAAGGTTCATCCATGTTGTAAGATTTAACAGCAGTTCATTCCTTCTGTAGCTGAATAGTCCATGGTATGGATATATAACATTTTGTTCATTTTTTCATCAGCTTAGGACATCTGGGTTATTTTTAGCTTCAGAGCTGACTCTTACCAACATGCCTTTCCTTACACTGTTTCCCAGGCCTTTCTGACATCTATCCGTCTGTCTGTCTATCTATCCGTCTATCCATCTATCTCTCTATCTCTATCTATCCAGAGTCTCAACTCTGTTGCCCAGGCTAGAGTGCAGTAGCACGATCACGGCTCACTGTGCAGCCACAACCTCCAACAACCTCCTGGGCTCAAGTGATCCTCCCACCTCAGCTTCCTGAGTAGCTGGGACCACAGCCACCATACTCGGCTAATTTTTTTTTTTTTTTTTTTTTTTTTTTTTAAGACAGGGTCTCCCTATGATGCCCACAGTTTGAGTTGCCAGGAGTTGAAGTCTCAACTCCTGGGCTCAAGTGATCCCCCTGTCTTGGCCTCCCAAAATGCTGGGATTACAGGCACCCACAGCCTGACCACCCTTTAGTGTCATGACCTCCAGGTGGGCATGGGTGTTCCCTGTTCATCATTCCTGCAGGTCTAGTAGAGTTCCTGGCTTTAGTGGGTGCTTGATATATGTTTGCTAAATGAACTGTGGCTCTGTATGGGGTGCTCCTATTGGAACTGAGTTCTCAGACCAGAGTAACTTCTCCAGGTGAGTGGTACAATGGCTACATTATCTACTGCCCTCACCACCACTTACGTTTAGGACTTACTAAGTCTAGGCATCAATTAACCTCTCTGAATTTTCTGTCTATATGGCGGCATGTACTATCTCAACCCCTACAACAATCGCATGAGGTTGATACTATTATCGTCCTTCATTTATAAATAAGAAAACAGATCTAAAGAGAGAAACTTGCCCGGACACAGGTAACAAATGAGAACCCAGCAATTTAGGTGCAAGTCCTCTACTTCTGCATCTCTGCTTTCAAGTTGACAGCATGCCACTTTCTCATCTGAAATCCCACAGGTCATCTTTCTACTTACAGTTCTTGTTCATTTTACCTTATTTGTAGTCATTTATGTCTTGTTTTACAGTCAGTTATGTCTACCTTATATTTCTAACTATTTTATTATTCACATACATATAATATATTCAATAAATGGTTCTTAAATGGAATTGAACTGAGTTTTATTTTTTTGGCCAAGTAAAAACGTATCTAGTGAAGTTTAATATAATTTTTTTAAAAAGGGAAATTGCATTTTTTGCAATTAATTTAGCATGAAGAAATAACTGAATTTTAAAAAACATATCTGAATGAATCTGAAAAAAATCAGTTAATTTTTAATTGATTTTATTACAAGGAAATATTTCATCTGGTACTAAATTAGTTGGCATTTGATTAGCATAAATAACAGTAAATAATCAAGTTACTATCTGGAATAAAAGCATTTAACAAGTCTCAGGAACATAACATATCAAAAAGGTGACTTTTTTTTTTTTTTCCATAGAAGCTTATTTGGCTTTTTGTTTTTTTTTTTTTTGAGACAGAGTCTCGCTCTGTCACCCAGGCTGGAGTGCAGTAGCACGATCTCGGCTCACTGCAAGCTCCGCCTCCCAGGTTCACGCCATTCTCCTGCCTCAGCCTCCCGAGTAGCTGGGATTACAGGCACCCACTGCCACCATGCCCGGCTGAGTTTTTTGTATTTTTAGTAGAGATGGGGCTTCACCATGTTAGCCAGGATGGTCTCGATCTCCTGACCTTGTGATCCACCGGCCTCGGCCTCCCATAGTGTTGGGATTACAGGCATGAGCTACCATGCCCGGCCCTTGGCTCTTCTTAATTGACCTTTTAATGATTTCACCTGTCAGTTTAAGTTTGGATTCCCAAACATAGTGTACATAAGATGTCTGCCTCCCTCTGATTCAGGTTCTAGTCACTGAATGCCTATTTGGTTAAGCAGTTAACCAAATTATACAATTTTCTTTTTCTCTTTCTGTTGCCTTGGCTGGCGTACAGTGTTGCGATCTTGGCTCACTGCAACTTCCACCTCCCAGGCTCAAGGGATTCTCACACCTTAGCCTTCCAGGGACTACAGGCATGCGGCACCACACGTGGTTAATTTTTGTATTTTTTGTTAGAGGCCAGGTTTCACTATGTTGCCCAGGCTGGTCTTGAACTACCGGGCTCAAGCAATCTACCTGCCTCAGCCTCTCAAAGTGTTGGGATGACAAATGTGAGCCGCCACACCTGGCCACAATTTTTCAACTAGGTTCTGATATGCCTTAATTCAGTCACTGCTACTCGCAAAGAAATGACAGCCATAAAGTGAATAAAAGATACAACTGATGCCAGACGCAGTGGCTCATGCCTGCAATCCCAACACTTTGGGAGGCCAAGGTGTGCGGATCATGAGGTCAAGAGATCGAGACCATCCTGGCCAACATGGCGAAACCCCGTCTCTACTAAAAGTATAAAAATTAGCTGGGTGTGGTGGCATGCACCTGTAGTCCCAGCTACTCGGGAGGCTGAAGCAGGGGAATCGCTTGAACCCGGGAGGCGGAAGTTGCAGTGAGCTGAGATCGCACCACTGCACTCCAGCCTGGTGACAGAGCAAGACTCCGTCACAAAAAAAAAAGTACAACTGAGAAACAAAACATGTCTCAGGTATACTTGGGACAGGGACATATCTCACAAGATGTTAAACAACTTCAGCCTCCATTCATTTACAGTGTTTTTATTGAGCATTGATTATGTGCCAGGCACTATTCTAGGTGCTACAGGATACATCAGTAAAGAAAGAAAAAAGAGACAAAAATTATTGACCTCATTAAGGAAGTGTGTGCACAGGTAAATTTATGTCACAACAGAAGATAAAGAGCACAGAAGGGGAGCAGTGAATGCAGAGGATGGGTGCTGCAATACTAAAGAGGGTGGTCAGGAAAGGCTTCATTGCAAAGGTGACATTTGAACAAAATATTGGAAGCAAGTCACATGAATATCTGTAGAGGGAAGTGTTCCAGGCAGAGGGAAAGAAATGTACAAAAGCCCTGTGGAAAGATCATTAAAGAACACAGTCTACCAGCAGCTCCCTAGAATAGTCATAAAATGGGCTGGGTGCAGTGGCTCATGTCTGCAATCCCAGAGCTTTGGGAGGCCAAGGCAGGAAGACTGCATGAGCCAAGCAGTTTGAGGCTGCAGTAGCTATGATCACACCACTGCACTATAATCTAGGTGACACAGCAAGACTCTGTCTCAAAAATCAAAAATAAATAACCATCAAATGGATAAGAAAGATTTGACTTAAAGCAAAGCAATGGTTTGGTATATATCTGTCTATGTGAGCTGCATGCAAAATACGAACATTTTTTAGATAATGTAAATAAACAGAACTGTAAGCATATCAATCTTATTTTTATGCTAAAATTACATTTGCATATTTAACAATAGATCTCTTTAGTCTAATGCAATCATTATTTGCCCACGCTTAAATTTCACACACACACACACACATTTTGAGACAGAGTCTCACTCTGTTGCCCAGGCTGGAGTGCAGTGGCACGATCACAGCTCACTGCAGCCTCAACCTCCTGGGCTCAGGTGATCCTCTCACTTTGGCCTCTCAAAGTGCTGGTATTACACATGTGAGACACTGTGCCCAGCCTGGAACTATGTATTTTAACTGTTCCTAGTAGTGGCCCAAATTCAGTTGATACTTTTTAATGCAGAACATCTGATAAAATGTCCAGGTTCTGATATAAAGTAAAGTAACTCTCTCTCACCAAGGAGAGCCACATAAATTTACTACTGTACATTCATTCATTCTAATATTAATCAAGTGCCTACTATAATATGCCAGGCATAAATAAAAGACAAAAAGCACACAGTCTAGTGATGAAAATGGACAACTAATAATTACAGTTCAAAATGTTATAATAGGGTGAATATTATAGAAGAACACCCTGACTATTATGGGAATAAACGAACACAACTTGATAAAAACAGAACCCATAAAATATTTAGTACCTTTAAAATACCTCATATGTTTGCACACTAAGATAATTTTTCTATGTTTTACAACATATTCTGTGTTCTTTAACTCTGGTAATCTGTATGTTCCTTTTACCATTTATTTTTTAAACGAGTTGAACACTGAGGTATGAACCAGGTCGCTAAATCTGTCTCAGGAAAAAAAAAAAATCAGTATGAATAACATCTCAGGATCATTCTTAACAAGGGTGAGGAAAAGTGTATCAGTTTAGAAGGCCTCTTACTGTTTGCTTCTAAATTCTTTCTACAATGCAAGGAAGAATTAACTCTTCCAGAAGCTCATCAGAAATAATGGATGCCATGCGGCCTGTGAAAGCAAGCTATACAAACAAGGGGAAAGTAATATTTCTGCTAAGGTGCACAATTAAAGCAATCAGTTAGGAACTAATGGGGAAACATCCAAGTGAAAAATAATGTATCTACAGGAGTCCATCTAAGTTTTCCAAATGAAAGACGGCCACTTAAAAAAGTAATTTTTCCATCCTTCGCTAGACAGATTAATCAGGTTAGGGTGAATCAGGCCAGCCATAATTTCAGTGCTAGTTCATAATAGCTTGCCACAACCACTCTTTTTCTTTCCTTATTTGGTATCTGTTAAAAGATACAAAAACGTGTGAAAGAGGCTTGAGGTCTGATTTATTAATTTATTTTTATTTTTTGAGATGGAATCTCACTCTGTCGCCCAGGCTGGAGTACAATAACGCTCTTGGCTCACTGCAACCTCCACCTCCCCAGTTCAAGCGATTCTTCTGCCTCAGCCTCCTGAGTAGTTGGGATTACAGGCACCCACCACCACATCCGGCTAATTTTTGTATTTTTAGTACAGATGGGGTTTCGCCATGTTGGTCAGGCTGGTCTCGAACTCCTGACCTCAGGTGATCCGCCTGCATTGGCCTCCCATTACAGGCGTGGGCCACCATGGCAAGCGAGGTCTGATTAAAAAAAAAAAAAAATTATGCATGATATGATCTGGCTCTGTGAACCCACCCAAATCTCATCTTGAATTGTAACCCAAACTGTAATCCCCACGCGTTGGAGGAGAAACCTCGTGGGAGATAATTAGATCGTGGGGGTGGTCCCCCTGTGCTCTTCTTGTGATAGGGAGTGAGTTCTTTCAAGATCTGGTGGTTTTATAAGGGGCTTTCCCCACCTTGGCTCGTTCTTCTCCTTCCTGCTACCATGTGAAGAAGGACATATTTTCTTCCTCTTTGGCATGATTGTAAGTTTCCTGAGGCCTCCCCAGCCATGCTGAACCGTGAGTCAATTAAACCTCTTTCCTTTATGAATTACCCAGTCTCAGGTATTTCTTCATAGCAGTGTGAGAAGGAACTAATACAATGCATATATTAGTAGCACAATAAATCCTTTCCTCAAAACAAAAAAGGCAGAGGACACTCAGAGATAATCTTCCCTGGACACTTACATTCTGAACCAGAGTGGGGCATGTTAGGGGGTAAGAGTAAGAAACACAAGACTGGTTGGGCACGATGGCTCACGCCTGTAATCCCAGCACTTTGGGAGGCTGAGGCAGGCAGATCACAAGGTCAGGAGATCGAGACCATCCTGGCTAACATGGTGAAACCCCGACTCTACTAAACATACAAAAAATTGGCCGGGCATGGTGGTGGGTGCCTGTAGTCCCAGCTACTCAGGAGGCTGAGACAGGAGAATGGCGTGAACCCAGGAGGTGGAGCTTGCAGTGAGCTAAGATCGTGCTACTGCACTCCAGCCTGGGTGACAGAGCGAGACTCCATTTCAAAAAAAATAAAAAGAAGAAGAAACACAAGACTGACACCCATTTCCTGACCCACTGACACTCTTTGGAAATCTTGTGTTTCTTACTCTTTCCAGAAGTACACAGGAGTTGGTGTCAAAGCATGCTGGATTTCTCTAAGACCCCTTCCTGCTCTAAGATTCTAAAGTCTAAATATTTGTTTCTTAAAAGAGCTATTATTTATATTTTAGGAGACTGCTTTTAGAAGAGTTGAAATGCGTTTTTCTGAGAGACAGTAAAAGGAACACTATTTTAAGTGGCTACATAGTAATGTCCACTTGCAATTTCTTTCTGGTCAAGATTTAGCTTTGTATGTCCTCAAAGAAATCTTCAAAGCCCCTCCAAATCCAGATGTTTCCTCAATACTCTAACTCACTCAAGATAGATGTTATCATTGAGGTTAACTGCCTGGTTTTGTGTCTGGACCTCTCACCAGACTGAGCACCATACACGCGGTCTTGTTCACCACTATAATTCCAGCATTACATAGCACCTAGCATATAGGCTTTGCTTAATACATTTCTGTTGAATGCATAATGATTGAAATGCCTTGAGGCTGGGTGCGGTGGCTCATGCCTGTAATCCCAGCACTTAGGGAGGCCAAGGCAGAGAGATCACTTGAGGTCAGGAGTTCGAGACCAGCCTGGGCAACATGGAGAAACTCCATCACTACAAAAAAATAGAAAAATGAGCCAGGTGTGGTGGCTCATGCCTGTGGTCCCAGCTACTTGGGGGGCTGAGACCAAAGGGCCACTTGAGCCAGGAAGTAGAAGCTGTGGTGAACCAAGATTGTGCCGCTGCACTCTAGCCTGGGAAATAGAGCGAGACTCTGTCTCCAAAGAAAAAAAAGAAAAAGAAAAAAAGAAATCAAAAGAAATGCCTTGGGTCCTACTTTTTCCAAGTAGCCCTCTCTAGAGGGTCCATCTCACACTCTATGGATTCCTATCAACTCATTATAATGCAGGGTAGTCCTGGTTCCCAAATTTATGATGTTAGTTTTCTATCCCAAGATAACCTATAAATTGTTTGGGCAGACCAGTCAAATCCTATGTAGCTCCTTATAAAAGATATAGCAAATACTTGGTTGATCAAATTTTGGCCCTGGACACCTTAAAATAACTCTAAAAACTGATCTTACATCATATAAGCTCTTTCAAGAATTAAATCTCTTTTATTATTATTTCAAGATGATTTGAGAAAAACTACTTGTGAAATCTGCTACTGCAACAATTCGGTAGAAGGGATTTAAAGCAATGCAATTTGCAATTACACTCCACATTTGGTGCTATTCAGAGACTTGAGGTTTGCATTAAATGAGGGTCTCTTGAGATATTTTCCACAGCTATTTTATTGACATTTTCTAAGACGTGATAAAAATTCAAAAGGAACATCACTGGATCTCAGTGAGAAACTAGTTTAAACTGGCATCTACTTATCCAAACAGAGTAAAGGGAAAATCTTAGCCCTCTTGAAATGTCCATCTTTTGAACAAGGACCACATTTTATAGAAGACATAATGGGAGGATGGATATCAGGAGTATAGAATAGATCAGCATTTTTTATGGATTTTCTTTAACTGTGTTGGCAGGTGGGGGGGGGTGGTGGTGTGAGAGAGAGAGAGAGAACAAAAATCCCTACCTCCTGCTGAAATTAAATGCTTTCATTATCAGAATTCAGCTAAAAGGTTGTCTCTATCTAAGAGTAGTTAAAAAAACAAAATATTTCTACCTTGCTTCTAAAAAGGATTTGAAGGAACTCAAAGGAAGTCCAGTAAATGGCTTATCTTTGAAACTAAAAATACTCTATAGGCTTTTAACAAAACTATATTGATAGCCTTCATTTTTTTCCCTAAGAAATGGTCATGTTACAAGTCATAAAACGCCAAAAGGGAGCTACATTTCATTTTAAACCCCCCCAAACAATATTCTACTATATATAAGTTTTCTATCATGTAAGCAAGCAGAAATACAACTTTTTAAAGATGTAAAGAACATATCACAACGTTAACTTGCAATAAACGATGACCTAAGATCTGCCTGAGCCATTATCATTATTTCTATTGCTGGCATGAGACACTTATTTTAAATAACTGCCCATCTAGATGCTTGAAGGCTATAAAATCAACAAATTAACTACATTGTAACTAACACTATTCCAGACACAACTCTTTCCCACTCCATTTTTCTTAAACATCTCTATACCTAGGATAAAAGTTTTGCTTCAAATGATTTGGGAGGCCTGGTAGAGTGGTTCATGTCTGTAATCCCATCACTTTAGGAGGCTGAGGTGAGAGGATCGCTTGAGGCCGGGAGCTCAAGACCAGCCTGGGCAACACAGTGATACTTTGTTTCTACAGAAAATAAAAAAATTAGCTGGGCGTGGTGATGCACAACTGTGGTCCCAGCTACTGAGAGGCAGAGGTGGGAGGATAACTTGAGCCTCGGAGATCAAGGCTGCAGCAAACCGAGATGGTGCCAGAGCACTCCAGCCTGGGCAAGAGAGTGAGATCCTGTCTCAAAAAAATTTTTTTTTAATTAAAAAAAAAATGAACAGGGAAACCATATCTGAAATAAAGGAAAGGTAAGTCATTTGGTCCTTCCAAAATGCTAGTGACAACAACCAGATAAACAAACTGACAGGTCAGTAAACAGAGGCTGGGATTCTCCCCATTTCTTTACCCTTGGCCCAGAGTACAATGAGCATAAATAGCCCTCTTTGTTCCCAATAAATGTTGGCTGGCCTACAGTAAGGGAAGGACCCTTTCTACAGGAAGAAGAAAGCTACTTAGAATAGCAATGTTTTTCAGCTTCCTGTAAATTCATTCAGCCAGGCACTCAGGGACCATGTGGTTGCCATGGAAACAGAACTGAAGCTAAAAGATGACAGTTCTTACAGTAAAGGGCTTCTCAAAGGCATCTGCAGACAGCTCCCTACATTTGGTTTGCTTCCTAAAAAAAAAAAAAAAAAAAAAAAAAACACTGGATCTAACCTTTTCCCACTGCAACCTTCTCATAATAACTATTCACCAGTTAAGACCAATCATGGAATACTGAGACCAAAGATTTGGCTTTAGGAAGTGCCTCTTTCTATCAATAGGATGAAAAGGTTTTAAAGAATTCAGAGATATTGAGCTTCTAAATATATTCTGGGAGGAGAAGCAATCATCACTCTTCCTGTAAAAGAGGTCATTTCTATGTCAGTCCTCTGACTGCCCCCTACTGAGAGTCACTCCCTACCCCCAGTCTTAATTCCCATAGGAAAAGGTTTCAAACCCACTCTGGAGCTTTCCACCAAGTGAAGAAGGCTGCAACTGTAGGGGCAGAAAGGTGATCCCTTTCTTCCCCATCGTAAGGATCAGGGCAGACACTCCTATAACAAAAGACAGGTTAACAAAAGAAAAGCATAACAAATGTATTAATTTTTTTTAAATTTTTTTACATGACAAAGAAGCCCTCGCAATGAAGACCCAAAGATACAGCTATCCACTTGCATGCTTAGGTCCGATCCAGAATGGACAGCCATGTAGAAATATAATTGGATGAAGACTGTGACATAATGCTAGTAGACCGACGTAGAGAAACTCAGCAATGCCTGTCTGTCCAGGGTCTTCCTGGCCTCTGTGTGCTGCAGTCCCTCCTGCTGGGTTTGGGGCAGAACTCTTTCTGGAATGGGGGTCTTATGATCTACTATCAAACAAGGTAGGTCAGAGAATTTCTTTATGGTCAGCTCTTACAGAGAAAGGTTTGGGGAAAGTTAGAGGAATATTTTTAGGTTTTATGGCTGGCCTTGGGGAAAAGGGGTTCTGGTTTCTACGACCCACCTTGGGGAAGGGATTCTAGTTTCCCTGGGCTGCCTGGGGGAGAAAGAGGGGTAAGAGACCAGAGGGCAGGAGAAGGTCAGAGAGAGACTTTGCTTCTCAGGCTGCTTCTGATGCCTTTGCTTTGGGGTATTGTGTTCTGCACCCCAATAGAGCAAAGTTTTAGAAGAACTCAGGTGAAGAAGTCAGAAGAAACCTATTGAGTTCAATGATCATGAGCTTTTACTCTGAAGAAGCTAGAGTGGAACGTGTTCAAGCACATGCGACTGGAACTTAAATAAATGCTCTCTAGGACTCAGTCATCTTCAAATAATAAACAAAAAATGAAATCATAAGTGCTATAGAAAAGGCAATTGAGAACCAAAGCAAAAGGTGGCAATCTTCCAATCCAAAATTTTCTATTTCCAACAGAAATGGAATGGGAACAAGCATGGAATACCTAACTATGCAATGACACAATGAATTTCATGTAACTCCCAGGAAACTACCTTGTGAAGTGGGCACTACCATTCCGATTTTACACAAAAAGAGGCTCAAAGAGGGTAGGTAACTTGTGCAAAGTCATACAGCCAGTAAGGGAGGAGCTGAGATTTAGACTCTAACTTGGAACATACTGTTTGTACTTGGACTACATACTGTCTCCCTAAAGAAGTATTAACAGTGTAATTTACAACCTATGAAAAAACATAACAGGGCTTATTGAGGTAAGTCAGAGAATTTTTTATACTTGTCTAAACCCAAATAATCAAACTATTTTTCTACATCTTACTTTTATGGAGTAAATGAATGGCAAGTATGTAAGCTTATATCTAGGATTTTTTTTAAGGATCAACTTCTAAGTAATATCATAAGGTCAGTACAAGTTTAGGCCAACCTCCCATACCTTAGGGAATACTGAATATGTTTTGAAATTGGTATCTTCAAACAAACTGGCTGGCTCTTTAAAAACAAATTACAAACCCAAATTACAATCATGGTTTTATTAGGTTGGTGCAAAAGTAACTGTGGTTTTTACCACTACTTTCAATGGCATAATAGAATGGGACTCTATTTGCTGTCAAACTGGGAATTCTAAGGGGATAAATATGTATTAATAATATTATGACCTTTAAAATTTTTAAATCAATGCAAAACCTGCAGCATTTTTCGGGAATTGATTCTCTGTACATAAAAATAAGATTAGTCAACCTTTTTGGTGTCTGTTTAGCATACAATGAGCACATCCAGGTAGTTAAGACCCTTGGAATCAAGACTAAGAGAACCATCAATTAAGGAGGTATGGTTGGTTAATTCTATACTTATTTTGAAAATAAGTTAGTTAATTCTATACTTACTTTGGAAAACACCAACTATTCAGCACGAATAGCAAAGACACCATGACTACATTCTACTACAGTGGGACTATTTAGGTTTCTAGGAAAACCATCACTATTAAAAAAAGAAATCTTGGCTGGGCGCAGCAGCTCACACCTGTAATCTCAGCACTTTGGGAGGCCGAGGCGGCTGAATCATGAGGTTAGGAGATCGAGACCATCCTGGCTAACACGGTGAAACCCTGTCTCTACTAAAAATACAAAAAAATTAGGTGGGCATGGTGGCGGGCACCTGTAGTCCCAGTTTCTTGGGAGGCTGAGGCAGGAGAATGGCGTGAACCCGGGAGGCAGAGCTTGCAGTGAGCCGCGATTGCGCCACTGCACTCCAGCCTGGGCAACAGAGTGAGACTCCGTCTCAAAAAAAAAAAGAAAAGAAAAGAAATCTTGTCTATTTTTATTTCGTCTTAATAAAATTATTTTCCCTCCCTTGGCATCGTGTATCAAAAGACACGATGTATCTTGTATCAAAAGACAATCTTAATCTCTTTTTTAGCAGGCCCTACACCAACTTCTGATTTGTTGCATTTAACATTTGTGAGCTTAGAAAGAGGTATTTCAAGTTTAGGAAACTTACGTGTAAAATAAGAGTAAACTGGTTGAAAGTTAGAGGCTTTGATTAGGAGGAAAGAAAATAAACTTTAGTTCCCAAATTTCACACTGCCGAATGACAAAGTTCTCTCTGCTTATTTCCTAGTTTTAAGTTGTGGTCCAGCAAGGTGAGTATATTAGAGTCCAAAATCAGTGGGGCAGTTCTGTGCTGCAAACAAGATTTTGGTTTGTATAGCTGCATCTGTTTTCACATGACAAGGAATCAAAATTTTCATTTTGAAACCAACATAAATCTTACAAGAAAAGCAATAAGATTTTTTTTTCCCTAGAGCAGCCTTCTTAGTAGATGAAGGTCTCACATCTACAGTCAAAGAAATCCTCTGAATAAGCTACATGCCTGTGGCTATTCAGAAACAAAAAGCATGCCATCCATTTGAATTATTTATGGCAACATTTTAAAAGTGAAATTGATATTGGCTGAGGCATACACCACAATTAAATTTTCCTGTTTAAAAGGCACCTGTTCCTGAAATACAGCCAAAACTTTTTATGCTAACATATGTACAACTGATTTGCAAGTCGATAGAGCAAATACTTAGTTTAGAAGAATTCAAAGCAAGATAGTTCATCATTTAGATTAATTGGCTTATCAATGCCTACTCTAAATATGCAAATACCCATAGAAAAGTTATGACTGTTGGCTGTGCACCTCTGCCCCCATTTACGTGGAGCTTCACAATGAGGGTAGAAAACTCTTTCTGTTTTCATTTTAAGGTAATTCATATATTTAATTCAGGATTGAAGAGTTACAGCAAATAATTCCCAGCCCCCAGAATTAACATTTGGTCATGTCTACTTCAGATCCCTTTAATATATGGAAACAAAACATTACAAAGTTAAATTCTCTTTTGTTCCTGGTCCCCAGCCCCAATGCCCTGCTTCCTTCCCCACCACCCCAGGAAAATTCTATCAAGCATTTGGCATATATCCTTCCAACTCATGTTTTCAGACCTCGTATTATAGAGTATGTGTCCACAGACAACCAGGAATATTATTTAGTATGTTTCAAAACTTTTATGTAAGTTATGTCATACTGATTATGTCTTTACAATTTGCTTTTTTCACCAAGTATTGATTTTGAAACCTAAGCAGTTCTTAGTTTTTCTTACTCTCTCCTTTTTGGCTCATTGATCTATTCCTCAAACTTTTGCTTTTGAAAGATAATTCTATCATTAATATCATTACTTTTCATAAACTGCAAAGATAAATTCTTTATACCCTTAATACTTCCAAATTCTTTCAAATAAATGCCTTTCCCAGAATGTTCAATTTAGTGTATGTGTTATAACCATTTTAGTGACCAAAGTTCTTCAATGGAGGAAAAGATGTTTGAATCAATTTATTCCTCGCCCATAGACTACATCTCTAATTATGAAAAAGAAATGTGAAGCAAATGCTTGACATTTGGGCCTAAATACTTATGCAGAGCTGTTACTCCAAACAGGGCTTCTTGACCAAAAGGAGCATCAACTTGGAAAAAAAAGCATTTTTAAATAACTAAAACCTAAAATTATTCAGGTTGGAGCTATATCTAAGCTTCTAGAGAAAACAAAAAAACCCTGCAAGATGTCTTAAAATCACTGATTCATAGAAATAGTTCCTTTAAAAAAACAAAGCAAAGGAAGGAAAAACAAAATCATATGAGATTTATTCTACATTATAACACAAGACAGGGTTTAAAGGCAGAGGACACTTGTTTCACAGGGAATGCATAAAAGGAATCCCTCCCTGAAGAATTTCTTAAGCTGGGAAATATTGATGAACTGTATGCATGTAGCATCTTATCTTTTTCTTGCATTCAGAGACATGATATCCGTTCAAAGAAACATCTATTTCTTTTTTGCAAATCTCTAGGGGTGTCAATTAAACTGGGACTGGGACTAGCAAGTAAGGGAAGTTGTCTGTAAGCATTTATCATCAAGCTCTATGCTTTGCTAGAGGAGCCAGCTGTCTTAAATAACCATCCCCTCCCTGGGGCCACAAGTCTGGGCAAGAATGCTACTCATGTCAGAAACTCGTGTCATAAGATTAGATTTGAATGGAAAAGCAGAGGGAATGCAGTCTCTTTTCTCCAGCTGGGACTGATTATTCCCTCCCCAACAAGGAGGCTGTTATTTAGCCTGAGAAGAAGAGCCTCCTTACTTCTTGGATATTTTCCAATCCATCTTGGCACCTGAATGAATACCCTGCCTCACCACAGCTTTAAGGCCTCTCAGCCCCTCTCCAGGAAGATGTTTTGGTACATTATTTCTCCATTATTATGAAGAGAAGTCACCCTTGGATTCTCATGGTGTGGCAAGGAAACTTGGGAACCTAGGCAGGTGGATATGGCCTGATTGAATATCAAGGGTGGAGGCTTAGGTAGGTCAGCATGAGCTTGCAGCAGCTCAGGAAAGTTAGGAAGACACCCAGCACCTGGAGACCGTGTCTTTCTTGCTCTTACACCCAGAACACTCAGCACTGTGCCTGCACCTGTGCCGTAGGCACTCAGGGAATATTTAGTGAATGGGTAAGTGTATGAATAGCACAGAGGCAGGGACTCCAGGCTCAGGGCTCATAGTATTAGATTCATGGTGGAAGGACAGGTTTTACTACAAGGATAGGCATGGAGATGGCTATGGAAAACCATGGGGCTTAGGCAGAGAACAGATGTGATGAGACAAGAGAGAGGCATGACAGCACAGAAGCAACAAGGATTCGAACATTAGTGGGATCCCAAACGTAAATAAATGTTACTTCCACAATAAATTCCAGCCACCTATCTTCTTCTGCCATAGCTGGTTGCCTCAGGCAACTTACACGATTTAAAGATACTCTGCCTTACAGCACAGGCAAAGATAAATGGGAGCCCGGGTAGACCTCAGTGTAGGAGCTCTATTATGGACAGGAAGAATAGGCCAAGAGTTAGGAAGGAGCACGGTACAGTGAGGAGAGAGAGGCCTTCTCCAATGCCAAGAGGCAGGGCCACTTCCACCTTACTAAAGCATGAAGACACGCCAAAATGAGCTACAGGAATCACGACATATTCTACAGTAAATGCAACACATTATTTAAGCTCACAGAAATTACAACTGTATACATTCATTATGTGATCATTTTTCAAGACTAAATATGAAACCTTCAAAACTGTGAGGCCTGGGACAAAGACTCACCAAGTCCTTCCTCCACCACCTCCACCGGTTGACGACAAGCCCTGGCAGGGGACCAAAGAGGGGCCCCTTCTTCATCTGGGTGAAGGACAGCCCTCATGTGCATTTCTCACGTGTTCTGCCTTAGTCTGTCATGAGTCCCAATTCTCCGACCCACGGAAATACCCATTTCATTCCCCTCCAGCCACAGGAGAAAGACTGGCTCAAACACCCAGAAATTAGTTCCCTCCTGAATCTGGAGACCACAATTGCTGTTTCTGTTCAGCGTATGGTTGTTTTCTTCAGTACTTCCTAAATGGTTTTTGGAAAGTCAGCCAGCACTCCCACAGGTAACTGTCCTCGGTTGAAATCTCCCTGGGCTAAATAGTCCCACCAACAGAGGAACTTGCTGAACAAAGCTTTATATATATATGTGTGTGTGTGTGTGTATATATATACACACACACACACCTCAGTCTCCTGAGTAGCTGGGATTACAGGGGCACATCACTACCACCTGGCTAATTTTTGTATTTTCAGTGGATACGGGGTTTCACCATGTTGGTCAGGCTGGTCTTGAACTCCTGACCTCAGGTGATCCATCTGTCTCAGCCTCCCAAAGCGCTGGGATTAGAGGTGTGAGCCACTGCGCCCAGCCTAATGTATTTTTTTAAGTACCATCTTAACTTAAAACATTATTTTGTGATTTATTCAGAAAAGTGGGACTCTGAAAGTACTACATTCAGGTCCCCCTACACCCTTTTTTTTTTTTTTTTTTTTTTTTGAGACTGAGTTTTGCTCTTGTTGCCCAGGCTGGAGTGCAGTGGCACAATCTTGGCTCACTGCAACCTCCACCTCCCTGGTTCAAGCTCCCCAGTCGCTGGGATTACAGGCACCTACCTTCATGCCTGGTTGGTTTTTATATTTTTAGTAGAGACAGGGGGTTTCACCATGTTGGCCCGGCTGGTCTTGAACTGACCTCATGATCCACCTGCCTCGGCCTCCTAAGTGCTGGGATTACAGGTGTGAGCCACTGTGCCCGGCCTCAGGTCCCCTTCTTAAACGAAGCGTGGCCACAAACACAAAAGTAGCTCACGGTTGCATGAATTTTCAAAAGCAGTCCCCACTTCTGACAAACATTAGTCTGGGAGTGGCATGGAAGGCACAGTGTGAAAGAAGTGGATGGGACTATTATATAAAACGAGAAGCACTGCCTCTATACCCTTCCTGACTTAGGAGACCACCTTGGGAATATCAATGCTGACAAGCAGCAGCTTTACAAGAGAGGTCTGACAATGGGAACAGATTCCAACATTTCCTTCCTGGACAAACAGGATGCCGCATGGCTACTCAGTAGGGGAAGTGCTACGTACATCAAAGAGGGCAGAAAGGCTGTCCAGAAACTGGCTCTGTGGGTGTGCACATGCGTCTGTGCCTGTGTGTGGTGAGTCCATAAGGGAAGCAGTTTTATCTGAGTAGTGGTGACTGCCATTCCCGGGGCTCATTTCCTGGGTATCACTAAAGTGCGGTGTCTGAGGACTGCTACTGTTAACAATTCATGTTTTGATATACCCTCCTTCTTTGCCTTCAGTACAGTGGGATTAATAATCATGGAAGATTCATAACCCCTTTGACTTCACAAGAGTTCAGCAATCCTTCCCTCTTAAATCATCAAAATCGCTGTCGAATAAATAATTTGAATATTACTCTCATCACTGCCATAAGCTGTTCATGTAATAAAGCCCCTTCTGCTCCTTTTGTTTGAATTGGCTTGGCTCTTTTTCCTCTCCCAACCTCATCCAGGAGCGGCACTCCTATTAAAATTCATGATGTTTCCCCCAATGCAAGTGTCTGATTGCAGCTGTCAGTTTCCCAGTTCAAGGATTTTCATACTGCCTGAGAGGACAATGCAAGGCACTCACTGCTAAGGAAATAGGTCAAGCTCAATTTTTCTATTTCAGTTCTGCTGCCAAAAGTGGAGACTTTTCCTTCTAGAAAAAACACATCCTTGTGGGTAGGCTCAGCACTTCAAAGGAGGTGAAGAGGGCACATTTCTTTCCCTCACCAGAGGGAGCTGCCATGGCTTCATCACATGACGCCTCAGAATTCCTTAGGAGCCTTTATTCCATCGCTGGTGACACTCTGAAAGAGCAGGTCTGTCTGCTCTTTGTCTTATTATGCTTCACAGACATCGAGACACCAAACAACCCAGACCACAAGAAGAGGGAAAGTGAAGACAGGGCATCCAACACCAAAAAGATACTCAATGTCCAAAAGTCAGAGACTATCCTGTTGAGTCAGCTCGTTTTTTGCATCCCATGCTACCACTGCAGAGTGAAGGGCAGGAGGAGAGTGAAGGGCACTAGGTCTGCTGCACACCATAGCCCAGATCCATCTCCCTCACCCCACCTCTGCCCTCCCCCTCACTCCCACACATGTTTACACCCCTCTACTTTTAGCAAAAACTGTGGAAATGTTTTCTAAGAGGGAAGGAGGAGAACAGAAGATCCTTGGATCCTCAAAAAGTCAACAGAATTCAGAACTAGTGCTAAATTACTGAATACAACTAGAAGAGACCTAGCATTCGCATGAGGCCTACCCCATTTCTAAAGATGGAGAAACAGAAATTTGGAGAAATTAAGTGAATTCTCTAAGACACAAATGTAGTACAGGGTTAAGAAGCAGCCAAGTCTTCTGACTTCTAGGTGTTCCTCTACTCCATTCCTATGAAAAGGAAAGGGTAGAGATGGATAATTGAACACCCTTGGATCTAGCAAAATTTTTTGTACTGCCAGGCAAAGATAAGAAAGAGCAAGGTATCCCCCTGCCCCCCCACAAAAGAAGAGCACTCTCTAGAGTTATGAACTATTCTGGGTCTCACTTCACTCATAAAACTAGGGGCTGGGGGGTCCATGATATATGGATTTCTTTTTTCTTTTTTTTTTTTTTGAGAAGGAGTCTTGCTCTGTTGCCCAGGCTGGAGTGCAGTGGTGCAATCTCGGCTCACTGCAAGCTCTGCCTCCCGGGTTCACGCCATTCTCCTGCCTCAGCCTCCTGAGTAGCTGAGACTACAGGCGCCCGCCACGATGCCCCGCTAATTTTTTTATTTTTATTTTTAGTAGAGATGGGGTTTCACCATGTTAGCCAGGATGGTCTCAATCTCCTGACCTCGTGATCCACCCACCTCAGCCTCCCAAAGTGCTGGGATTACAGGCGTGAGCCACCGTGCCCAGCCAGGATTTCTTTAGTTATACAGGCCACACTGCCAAATATAGGTTTGCTGAGAGCTGCTGCATATGGGCACAAAGAGAATTAAAAAAGGATGAATAAGAGAGGGCCTCTTTCATCAAAGAGCATTTCCATTTCTTTCATATTATCTACTAGGTTAAGCCAAGTCTTCAAGCATGTGGAATAAATGACTCAGAACAAACTATGTTACTCAACTCAACAACTACCGTGTACAAAGCTCAAAGCTAGGCACTGGAGGAGCAACAACTAAAAAGAGCTTGAACAAACTGACAATCTCTTTAAGCAGAACATAAGAGACACGCATATGAGAAGGCAATAATTTAACAACATTATTGAGTCATATTCTGGACATGTCACAAGATGCACGCATTTGTCAATTTATCTTTTACCCAGTCAGATGAGGGAGTGGCTGGGAGGACCCTGAAAAAGCTTCCTTAGAAAAGAAGTGGAATGAGTAGACCAGCCAGTGTGAGGGATTCAAGTATAATCGTGGAAGAACTAAGAGCATGGACAACGGAAGTTGCGGTAATGCTATTTGACACTATTTCCAAGCACAAATTTTACGCGGTAGCCAATGTTTGGTTTTCTTAAACTCTCCTCTCCTCCTACCCTCAACCTAAGTCCTCAAGTTCTTCTGCTACCTCAAGGTTGAGTTCAACTCATATTCTCCAAGAAGACTCACTCCAGTTAACCCTACAATCCCTTAACCCCGACAACATTTGCTTTCTGCATTAAATATGCTGAATTTTAATTTTGAACTTTTTCTAAATAAACAGCTGCAGCAAAGCCCAACTTTTAATTGATCTTAGTCAACTAAAATTAATTTTTTTTTTTTTTTTTTGAGATGGAGTCTCGCTCTGTCACCCAGGCTGGAGTGCAGTGGTGCAATCTCTGCTCACTGCAAGCTTGACCTCCCAGGTTCATGCCATTCTCCCACCTCAGCCTTCCAAGAAGCTGGCACTACAGGTTTCCACCACCATGCCCAGCTAATTTTTTTGTATTTTTAGTAGAGATTGGGTTTCACCGTGTTAGCCAGGATGGTCTCAATCTCCGGACCTCGTGATTCGCCCGCCTCGGCCTCCCAAAGTGCTGGGATTACAGGCGTGAACCACCGCGCCCAGCCAACTAAATCATCTCTATTTTATGTGGGTATGTCTGAAATCAGTAAGACTGGAAATTCCTTAAGAGAGATTCAGACAATACAGATTTCTGAGTCATAGACTTAGAAGTTACCATTGAAATCATTTAATCCAAATTCACTTAGTTTATAGGGATGCTACCCATAGAAGACCAAATAAACTAAGAATGTATGCTGAGGGCATTGTGAATCTGGCCACTACAAGAGGGAAAGTGCAATTTCTGAAACTGAGCAGAATTTTTTTTTCAGTGACTGTTACTTCAATTTCTGCAGTAGTTACTTTTACACAAGAAAGCTCAATTTAGATGTCTCCATTATTGAAAGCACTTGATTTTACATGGATTGCCTCTAAACTTATGGTATGTCAGAGTTATGTTGTACAGGTTTTTTTTCGAAGAATGAAGGATCAAATAAATACCAAGATTCTGGTCTTTGTTCAGCCTCTAAATGATGATGAAAATGTGGTCAGGTAACTCAGCCTCTTAATATTTCAGTTCCAATTTCCCCCTAGGGGAAAGGAAGATATCAGACCAAGTAAACTATAAAGAACTTCCCCAGCTGTAATATTCTATTTTTCATTTCCCAGTATCAGAGGGAACATCTTCTATGAACCTCGCCACTCACACTGCAAATGTATATCCTCCTCGTTTCCCCTACTGTTTCTAGCATAATTTTGAAAATGTTTAGCTTGTTGTGAACTGGAATGAGGTCAATTTTCCTCACAGTTGTGCTACTCAGGAAAACACTTCTACTGCTTTTCCCCTCCCACCTTATCCTCACCCCAACTAAATATCAGCAGGGTTATTTCCTTTATCTTTTTCTTTCTTTTAAAAAAAACTGGCCGGGCATGGTGGCTCATGCCTGTAATCCCAGAACTTTGGGAGGCTGAGGTGGGTGGATCATCTGAGGTCAGGAGCTCAAAACCAGCCTGGCCAACATGGTGAAACCATGTCTATAGTAAAAATACAAACATTAGCCAGACATGGTGGTAATCCCAGCCACTCGGGAGGTTGAGGCAGGAGACTCGCTTGAACTCAGGAGGTGGAAGTTGCAGTGAGCCAAGATCATGCCACTGTACTCCAAGCCTGGGTGTCAGAGTGAGACTCTGTCTCAAGAAAATAAATCAATAAAAATTTAAAAACTACTTGCATCTAGGGTTAGTTAGGTAAAATACTGGACACCTAGTTAAATCTGAATTTCAGATAAGCAACAAATCATTTTTTAGTATAAGTACATCCTGTTAAATAAATTTGGCCTGCGGCTGTTCTGTATTTTAAGTCCCTACTTCAGGAATTATAACCTAACTTAAATGAAAGCCTAACTTAGGTGTACTGTATACTTTTGTAACAATTAGCTGTCAATCACAGGTCACCAATGGATTAGATCATGATCAAATAAAGCCAATGCCCAGCCGTAACCAATCAAACTGTTTCTGTACCCTACTTCTATTTCTGTCCATAAATGCTGTGTGCCCACACTGCAGAGTAGAGCTCTCTGAACCACACTTTTTTTTTTTTTTGAGATGGAGTTTCACTCTTGTCACCCAGCTGGAGTGCAATGGCGCCATCTCAGCTCACTGCAACCTCCGTCTCCCGGGTTCAAGCGATTCTCCTGCCTCAGCCTCCCAAGTAGCTAGGATTAGAAGTGCCTGCCACCACACTGGCTACTTTCATATTTTTAGTAGAGCTGGGGTTTCACCATGTTGGCCAGGCTGGTCTAGAACTGCTGACCTCAGGTGATCCAACCGCCTCAGCTTCCCAAAGTGCTGGGATTACAGGCGTGAGCCACTGCACCAGGCCTCTGAACCACTTCTTGTTCGGAAGGCTGCCTGATGTACGAATCATTCTATGCTCAAATAAATTTTTTAATTTGTCTAAAGTTTTTAACAGTCCGTTTTTTTCCTTCTAAATATGACAACCCTAAAGTATCAGTCAGTTCAGTCCTGTGCAGGGATTTTTAGAAGTTAATTTTTATGTTGGGAATATTTTTGTCATTTTCCAAAAGAAAAGGTCCTACTTGTGTCAAATGAGAGTCCTGGATAAGAGACTGTGCCTTAAGCTAAGGGAAGAACAAAGATGTGTGAAATCTAACCAACAGAAACACAAGGACTTATGGGGGCGGGGGGGTGGGGGGGTGCGCTTTGGCTTCCAATGGTAGTGGGAGCAGAACTTTGTAGCATTAAGGAACATACTCTTACTGAGCCCTAGGACGGACTGCTCATAACATGTATTAAACACTGCATCTCCAGATCAAGCCAAATCATATACTTGATATTGAAAAGCAAGATCACCTTGGGGAAACTAAGCTAACTGGCTTGGTAACTAGCTCAACAGTCAGAATGAACTAAAATACAGAACTGATCAGTGAGAACTGTGGATTGGCCATGTCTGGAGCACTCACTATATGAAGGAAAATACACGCAATGCTAAGTGTCACTGCCAGATTGTTGCAAAGTTATTACCCAACGAGTATTAAAACCCATCACTACTTTGGGATTGCAATAGTGGCCACACATTCAGAAGTATAGACCTTGGTTCTGTTAGCAGCAGAACGTATCCAAGTCACAGAGCACCAAAGTATGTTCCCGGTGGTGAATCCACATGGGTCTGCAGCAAACTCAATTCTTACCTCCCCAGAAGAAAGAATTCAACTAAGGGGCATAAGGCAGAAGGAGAGACCAAGGCAAGTTTTAGAGCAGAAGTGAAAGTTTATTAAAAAGCTTTAGAGCAGGAATGAAAGGAAGTCTTTACACTTGGAAGAGGGCTAAGTAGGTGACTTGAGAGATGAAGTGCACAGTTTGACCTTTGACTTGGGTTTTTTTTTTTTTTTTTTTTTTTGAGGTGGAGTCTCGCTCTGTCGCCCAGGCTGGAGTGCAGTGACACGATCTCGGCTCACTGCAAGCTCTGCCTGCCGGGTTTACTTACGCCACTCTCCTGCCTCAGCCTCCAGAGTAGCTGGGACTACAGGCGCCCGCCACCACACCCAGCTAATTTTTTGTATTTTTAGTAGAGACGGGGTTTCACTGTGTTAGCCAGGATGGTCTCGATCTTCTGACCTCATGATCCACCTGCCTCGGCCTCCCAAAGTGTTGGGATTACAGGCGTGAGCCACCGCACCCAGCCTGACTTGGGGTTTTATATGTTGGCATGCTTCTGGGGTCTTGCGCCCTCCTTCTCCCCCAGTTCTTCCCTTGGGGTGGGCTGCCTGCATGCACAATGGCCTTTCAGCACTTGGGAGGGCCTGCATGTACAGTGTGTTTACTAGAGTTATACGCATGCTCACCTGAGGCATTCTTCCCTTACCAATCTAGCATTCCTAGAGGAAGGTCATATACCAGTTAAACTCTGCCATTTGCCTCTTAGTGCACCTGCTTGAGCCCACTCACCCAACTTCCAATATCTTATGGGGAAGCTGCTGATCACCAGTTTCGGGTGTTTTCTATCTGTTGGGAGACTGTCTTTCTCTGGCGCTGGCTGCAACCAATCATTATTTTACAGAAACAGCTAACAACTGCCTGACCATCACTTGATGGTCGCCTGACACTCCTGGTGGAGGCTGGGGAGAGCCATCTCTTGCCCTGCTCATGCGTGACTAGCTACCTACTGTAATGGTTCCTGTCCTGGTCAGCTAATAATCTAATGGTAGGACTGCATCGAATGAGCCCCTCTCCCTTTTTTGCTGGTAGGTGTGGAGAACTGTAAGATCTAGCTTTCCCACTCAAGTACTAGATTTAGTCTCGACAGTTAAATTCTATTAAGGCCTAAATTGAGGTCTGTAGTATGATCTGGCTGACACTGGTGCAAAGTCAAAGGGCAGATACAAACTATTTCCTCCTGCAACTTCATAGGAAACCTTCCATGAATATGAAAAGTCTCCTTAGCAGTCACTTGTGTAGTCACAAACAGCCTGTCCTTCATAAGACAAGGACATAACTACTGCAAAACCCCAAATAGCTGCTTGTCTGCAGGCCTGCTGCCAGGCTTCCGAGATGGCTTTTCTCTCTCCTCCTTCCAATTGAAATAGATACTTTTTTTTTTTTTGGCATTTTTCCCTCTTAAAATCAGGAAAGCACATTTTAGATTGCCTTTAACTAACTGATGGGGTTCTGATGAGTACAATTTATCTCCTGAATACCAAAGAGAATTACCTCGACCCCACCCCAGTAACGTGCCTCCCAATGAGAATAATGCACCCAGGCGAGCCCAGTGAACTACTCTTTAATCAGTGGCTATTTTACATGATCACAGTTATCATTAGGCAGTGTCCCGCCCACCACTTATCCTTACGACAAGGAAGATCTCTGAAAAGGAGGCAAGGCTCCCTGCCATTCAGAAGGATCTGAAAAAAGTCAGAAGTGCTGCTTTTTGAGGGTTGTCTCCTAATCAGAAAAGGACCAGCAATCAGCCCAGCAAGCACCCACCTCTTCAGGACAGTGCACAAAGATTGCATGAACAAAAAGGACTTAATCACTGCTTGGAGTGCCTTGCTCTAATTACAAACTCAGATAAATTATGCATTAACATTTGCATCTTAGGTAATCATTTGTCACACAAAGAAAACAGGAAAATGTGTACTCATCACACAAGGCAGCTCCCAGAACTTCACCCCTTCAGAGATAAAACAACAAGGATATACTCGCAATTTCACAAGTAATGAATGAAGAATGCTGGGGACAAGTAGAATATCGGTTTTTGGTTTTTGTGCTTTTTTTTGAGACAGGGTTTCACTCTGTCACTCTGGCTGGAGTGCAGTGGCACAATCATAGCTCACCACAGCCTTCATCTTCCAGGCTCAAGTGATCCTCCCAACTCAGCCTCCCAAGTAGCTAGGACTACAGGAGCATGCCACCACACATGGCTAATTTTTTTAAAAATTTCATGTAGAGATGGGGTCCCGCTATGTTGCCCAGGCTTGTCTTGAACTCCTGGGCTCAGGTAATCCTCCCACCTCAGCCTCCCAAAGTGCTGGGATTACAGGTGTGAGCTACCATTCCTGGCTGTGTTAGATTTTTACATAACTTCTGTGTTGGTATTAACATCTAAATTATCTCCATTAAATGATTAGAATCCAAACTCGGACACCTGGTGTCTTAGTTTTGTGTGGCTACAACAGAATACCACAGTCCGGGTAGTTTATAAAGAAAAAGCATTTATTTCTCATGGTTCTGGAGGCTGGGAAATCCAAGGGCTTGGCACTGGCATCTACAGATGGTCATCCCACAGTTGAAGGGGGAACGTGGAAGTGAACACACAAGACAGAAGCACCAGGAGCCAGACTCACTTTATAACAACTCACTCTCATAACTCACCTACTCCCATAACAATGACATTAGTCCATTCATGAGGGCTCTGCCCTCATTATCCAATCAGATCTTATTAGGCTCTACTTTTCAACACTGTTGCACTGGGGATTAAGTTTCCAGCACATGAACTTTTGGGGGATACATTCAAACCACAGCATCAGGTGAAACAATTAAAATGAACCTAGGTAACACTGTAAATGTAACAAGGCAGCCCTTCCACCAGTTCTAAGCAGAGGACTCACAAACCTAACAACCTAAGGTTTAAGGTTTGTGCTTATTTTTTTATATGCCAATTTATGTTCTCTTTGAAATAGGTTCTCTCCTCCAGCGATATTCACTATTCCAACCATAAAATGTTTATTGTGTATTCAAGCTAATATGCAGCATGCAGCTGCTTATGGCAACAACCGTGGCTAATATGCTGCATATTTAAAAGCAATCTTTAGCAATTGGAGCAAATTTTCCAATCTAACCAACTTCATGTGGGAAGACATATCAAAAAAAAAAAACTCAACCCTGGGCAACCCAATCAGCAGTTATTGTATATAAAATCACCACCCAATTCTCAGCAAACATGCACAGCATTTCTAACAGCTGCCAGATCTATAGACCAGAAACAGTGCTGGTGTACTCAAAGGCAGACAAAGATCAGAAGAAACCACAGAATTAAACACTCCACAGCTCAACGACCACTTTAATTTAATCACAACACCCATAGTCCTCAGCAGTTGTTAAAAGTGTTTTTAAACAAGGAAGTTCCTCTCCTGAAGGTGTATTCCATCATTACAGGCATATGGAATGTTCATGCCCTCAGGGAATCTTTTCTAAAGATTACGAATGAATTTGTCTCAGGATGGTTAAACCCATTTATTCGCTACAAAATCAGAGATTACTCATGTAAACCAAAACAAGTGTTTTCATAAACTGGTGTGCTCAAAATCTTTAAAAGGAGAACAATAAGGGTCTTACAGTGTGACAAGAATCAAGATAATTTTTGTTTAACCTATATAATGTTATGGCAACTCCAAATAAATTTTTAGTACTCCAGGAGATATGTTACGGTTAATCTGTACTACTAAAATATAACTGGACTTAATTTTTTTTTTTTGAGACAGCATCTCACTCTGTTGCCCAGGCTGGAGTGCAGTGGCACGATCTCAGCTCACTGCAACCTCCACCTCCTGCGTTCAAGCAATTCTCCTGCCTCAGCCTCCCAAGTAGCTGCAACTACAGGTGTGCACCACCACACTCAGCTAATTTTTGTATTTTTAGTAGAGACGGGGTTTCATCATGTTGGCCAGGCTGGTCTCAAACTCTCGACCTCAGGTGATCCACCCACCGGGGCCTCCCAAAGTGCTGGGATTACAGGTGTGAGCCACCACACCCAACCCTTGAAATATTTTTAAACAATATATGTACTTAGCTAATTCATTTATCCACAAATTAACAGCTGTTAATCTATAGACTATCTGGAATTGTTGCAATTTGCTGATGAGCTACAGGCTTTTAATTTGGGAGCAGGGTATGGGGGTAGGGGGGTAAGTAAGTAAACTAAAAAGTATTCCTTAGAGCAGCGGCTGCACAGTTCAAAAATGCTGATGCCACAGGCCCAACCCAGACCACTTAATCAGACTCCGGGGCATGGGGCCAGGCATCTGTATTTCATCAATAACAGCCAAAGTCTCTCCCAGGTCATCCTAATTAGCAGCTGGAGTTAAAATCAACTGTCTTAAAGAGACAGACATTATACTCTAACTTCCAAGGAAAACTGAGGGTCAACTTTATATTGCTGGCCTAAAAACCATAAGGAAATGTCAGAAATAAAATGGGCTGTGTTAGGCTGGTGCAGTGGCTTATGCCTATAATTCCAGCACTTTGGGAGGCCAAGGCAGGAGGATGGGCCCGGAATTTGAGACCAGCCTGGTCAACATAGTGAGATCACAGCTCTACAAAACAAAAAATAAAACAGATGTTGCAAAGGTTGGTACTGTCCGTAACCATGGAAAGTAGAAAATAATTATAAATAAAATAACTAACTTCCTAAAACTGGTAAGAACTTTGGTGACTCTTCATCTCAATCATAATCATTCATTTTCTTGAGGTCCAAATGAGAATGCAAGAGAACAGCTTTTAGAAATTGAAAAATGTGATACAAATTAAGTGCCTCTCTAAAACATATAATCTTGAGCATGCCTGCACAATATAGTAACTGCTTAATAACTAATGCTTACTGAATTCTTACTGAGTTCTAAAGCCAGAGAGAATATTTTCTAGATAATATCTTACTTAATTCAGACAACTGAGCTCTATAATTATCTTCATAGTATAGACAAGGAAATGGGCTCAGAGAGATTAAGTTATATAATGAAGTCACACACCATGGGGTGGTGGTTGGGCAAGGATCCTGGGCTCTGAACTCCTCTATAATGTAGTAGTTATTGAAGAAAAAAGGGAATGAATGATTATTTAAATGGCTGGTTTATTTATTTATTTATTTTGTTTATTTATTATTTTGCCACTGCACTCTGTCACCCAGGCTCAGCTCACTACAACCTCTGCCTCCCAGGTTCAAGCGATTCTCCTGCCTCAGTCCCCCAAGTGGCTGGAACTATAGGTGCCTGCCACCACGCCCAGTGAATTTTTGTATTTTTGGTAGAGACAGGGTTTCACCATGTTGGCCAGGCTGGTCTCAAATTCCTGACCTCAGGAGATCCACCTGTCTCAGCCTCCCAAAGTGCTGGAATTACAGGCGTGAGCCACCAAGCCCAGACTTAAATGACTGGTTTCAAAAGATAGGACTCCATTTGCTTAGGTACCGCCCTGCAGAATGATTAACCAACTGTCGTTTTGCCAATTTTGGAAAAAAGAAAGATATGTTGCGCAGTCACAGTCAATTCTCAGTACCAACATTTGTTAGACAATTCTAATGTCATATTAAATAGTAAGCTAAACGATAAGGCCAGGAGGCAGAATAAGGGAGTGAAAAGAGAAGATCTGTCAAATGTGGGTCTGAGTTATTGTCCTCTATGTTGCAGCTACTTCTAGGTTAAACTTATCAATGTCCCAGGAAGCAAAGAGTACGTACAGTAAGGAAGGCCTTTAAAATAGAAGACTTAGGCTGGGCACAGCACTCATGCCTAAAATCCCAGCACTTTGGGAGGCTGAGGCAGGAGGATCAGTTGAGTCTAGGAGTTTGAGACCAGCCTGGGCCACAGTGTGAGACTGCATCTCTATAAAATAAAAAAATTTAAAAATTAAAAAAAATAGAAGACTTAGAAAAAGCTCAGAAACATAATTAAGACATATATTTAATTTGAAATTACATTCAATAAATTAACTTAAAATATCTAGATATTTATTAGGTTAACTAAAATTAACATTCTGATCTTTCACAACATGGGATAGAAATTTTATGAGGGAAGTTATACAAATATATATGGAAGATAATACTACTTAATAAAGTTGGCCCTAAATCCCAATACTTGAAGTGCAGAGAGTCTAAAGTTGCTCCTCTGTCCTTAATAATTCAACTTTAATGTATTAAAAATAAATCAGGCTGGATGCAGTGGCTCATGCCTGTAATCACAGCACTTTGAGAGGCTGAGGTTGGAGGACTGCTTGAGGCCAGGAGTTCAAGACCAGCCTGGGCAACATAGCAAGATCCCATCTCTACAAAAAAATACAAAAAATTAGCCAGGCATGGTGGCGCATGCCTGTGGTCCCAGCTATTTGGGAGGCTGAGGTGGGAGGATCATCTGAGCCCAGGAGGTTGAGGCTGCAGTGAGCCATGTTTGTACAACTGCACTCCAGCCTGGGCAACAGGGCAAGACCCTGTTTCAAAATAAGTAAATAAATCAAAACCAATAAACCAAAGGTGGTGACATGAAGAAACTCACAATAAGGTCAGAAATGTTCATGACCCTGCTGAGGTCTGACCAATCCTGGGAAGAATTACAAAGCCATAAGCCCCTAGCAGTAAGGTTACAAGATACAACCTTGAAGCAACACCCCTCTATAAAGGTAAGAAGTCAGACACAGACATCACACAAAATGTCTTATTATTTTCTTTTACATTGAAGTTCCCTGGACAATTCAGCTCTAAAATAATAGTTTCACAAATTGCAATCTCTCATCTCCCACTTTCCCAGCCCTTTGTAATTTGCCAATGTAATAAAATACTTACAAATGGAAACACATCTCTGTGGATTCCGGGTGCATCTGTGCATACTTTTCAATGTATATAACCTGGCTTCCTTCCTTTCCTCACAAACTGTTAATATATTAGAAAACCAAACTGATTCCAGAGATCTTCTGTGAGTTACTGTATTGAATTATGGGTTGTCACATTGTCTTTTATCAGTCTCCTGTCTCATAAATTATCTGATATAATCTAAAGAAGTGGGAACCATCTTAGACCTCTGGGAACCAAAAAATTTGTATTTTGTCTCTTTGTAATGCACATCCTAGATATATTACCCTCTGAACGGACAAACACAGACTTGTATCTGGCTCTTGAGGGAAGGCCTATCAAGTAGCTCTGCAGGTGTCTGATTCACCAGTATCCATTTATTTTTCTAATTTATAGAGGTTAGCTGAAACTGCAAATAGAAAACACATTTATTACTGGTTTACAAGACCCTTGTGAGTTAAAAGATAGCCTGTATCTGGGCAATTCTATTCTGATTTACATCACAAAAGAGATGCTTCCTCACTTACCCTGAAAGTAAGTTTTCTATATCTTCATTGACTAACTTTCAGTCGCTGTTCACAATCTATATACTTTAAAGTTCATACAAAGTAGTCAGATGTTTACCTTAAATTGTGTCACTCCTTTTTGTCATTTCTTTTTGACACAAATGAATTTACCTCTTTGAGATTTTGTATATTTGTTTTTTTAAGTTATAGGGACAAATTATATATTAATTGAAAAAACATTAAATTTGGAATCAGGAGTCCTGCTTCCTGTCACCAAACATCTGTGTCATTTAAGTCACAGCCTCTCTGGAGCTTTAATTATCTCACCAATAACATGGAGGCACTGGGGCAGAGGATTTCTGAGGCTGTTTCCTATCCATGACCCAATAACACAAATGTTTTCAAATATCCGGAGCAAAGAGGCCCTTTCTTTTCCTTCTCTCAGAACAGAGTCCAATAGGAATGAACCTGATGGTTGGATGGGACAGTCTACCCAATTAGTTCCTTGCTCAACTTTGGAGTCTTAGTGGAACACAGTAATGATTATAAATCTTGGCTCTATCCCAATTTACTGTGAAACAAAACAAGTCATTTAGCTATTTAATACTGCCATTTCCTCAGCCATACAATAACCTTGTAGAAGCTTGAACAAGTTATTTAACCTCCTTGAGTTTTGGGTTTTTAATTGCCCAGGGACAACAACAATCTCAAAATATACAGATGAACTTCACTGGCATCCTTGGGACCTCCTGATCAACATGGTGCTTGAATACTGAAAGTAAATTAAATTCTAAAAGCTGCAAAATAACAAACATGTAACTATCAGGGGAGAAAAATGCTGCTCTTAAAGCACTCGCCACAAGGAGTCATCAAAATTGGGCACGGTGGCTCACACTTGCAGTCTCAGCACTCTGGGAGGCCGAGGCAGGTGGATTGCTTGAGCTCAGGAGTTGGAGACCAGCCTGGGCAACGTGGTGAAATCTTGACTCTACAAGAAGTACGCAAATTAGCCAAGCATGTGGTAGCACATGTCTGTAGTCCCAGCTACTTAAAGAGGCTGAGGTGGGAAAACCACTTAAGCCTGGGAGGTCAAGGCTGCAGTGAGCAGCGATCACACCACTGCACTCCAGCCTGGACGACAGACTAAGACCCCGTCACACACACACACACACAAATAATAAAATTTTTTTAAAAAAAGTCATCAAAGAGGGTTTGCAAACAAAAGAGTAAAGAAGGCAAAGGAAGTCACACTTGCTTATTACCTTTTATATGCTGGATCATTGTGTGTTTTACGTTTCCCTCATTCCTAAGTCACGTGCCCAGGGATTCCTGTTCTAGCAAAGCGGAACATATGAAAACATGTTCTCTTGGCCACCTCCCCTCTCACTGTCCCAACTCCCATCTAATCCAAATTTCATTTTGCCACTAGGATTATTTTTCTAAAAAGAGTTTTCTGATCATATCACTTTCACTGTCATGACCAATTCAATTTACCTTCCTGCAAATTGGGTAAGGCTTCTCTTCGTCAACGAAGATTTTAATTATTTATTATATTACTGCACATCATGAAAGCCCTGCTTAAAGGGGTCAAATGTTACAGCTTTACCTTCATAAAGAGAAGCCCACACTCTCAGCTTTTCACAACACCCCCACCACATGCCAGGGCACATGTGCTGTAAGCATGTACATTCAATTGGCCCATGCCTTCTAGGCAAGGCGACTGTGTCAGGTTTCAAAGTGGGTGAGAGACAGGGATTAGGAACCTAAGAGTGGCAGAGAAGAAGTGACAAGAGAAGCCACCTTTGGGGACATCCAGGAGGCAGATGCAATGGTGCAGCAGACACATGTATGTGTGCCATAAAGTGGTGTGTGTATGTGCATAGAGGGGTAAGCTGGTGGAATTCATGAAGGAAGAGTTCTCTTCTGCAGCTCCGGGATTCAACTGAGAAGCCTGAAATCTCTACACCAGCCACTCTCATGTTAGCTCATGTCTAGGATGTGAATGGCACTCCCTTTGATGTGGTGTCTGTCGTTCTGGAGGGCACAATATAAGGATTTGACATGGACTCCTGGAGTGTCACACTCCTGCTCACTTTGTTAATTCCTCATTGCTCAAAGAAAAAAATTCAAATCCCTCAGCAAAATCGTATTCAACATCCTTCAGAAACTGGCTCCACATCTCACTATTTCTTCTTCTTAACATACTCCCTAAGGTTTCTAAATACTACGCTTACTACGCTATTCATGATTCCTCCAGTAAGCCCTGCATTTTCATTCCTCCATGCCTGAGGCACCTTCAGTTGTTTTTCTGCTTGCATTTCTTTATTTTTTCTTTTCTTTTTTGAGATGGTGTCTTGCTGTCACCTCAGCTGGAGTGCAGTGGCCCGATCACAGCTCTATATTCAAAAATCCAATTCATCCACCTCCAACAAACGCCACCTTTCCTGTGCAGTTTTTTCTAACTACTTTCAGCAGAATTAATCACTACTACTTCAGTTATTCATTCAAGAAACAGTTAATGAACATCTCAGTCTGTTATGAGTGTATTTATCATTGTATTACAACATTTTAGTTTATATGTTGAAGAATTCCTTCGAGATATTTATATTCCCAGAGACTGGTATGGTACCCAACATATATTAGGTACTCAATAGAGGAATGCAACTTTACATCCCCAGTACTCTATCCAGTAAGCAAAATAGAGAGTAACCTTTATCAATTAGCTCATGCATTCTCAAAGAAGCAGTGTGCCTCTGCGGTGGAGGGGAGGCAAAAGTAACTTATTGGGAGGTGTTATAGACCGAATTATATCCCCCTAAAATTCATATGTTGAAGCCCTACCCTCTAGGACAGCAGAATGTGACTGTATTTAGAGACACAGTCTTTAAAAAGGTAATTAGGGTTAAATGAGGTCACATGAGTAGGCCATAATCCAATGTGACCAGTGTCCTTATAAGAGAAAATGTGGACACACACAGATGCCAGAGTGTGCATGCATAGAGGAAAAGTCACGTGAACACACAGCCAAAAGAGGGAGGTGCCTCCGGAGAAATCAAACCTGCTGACACCTTTATCTTGAACTTCTTCTCATCTCCAGAACTGTGAGAAAATAGATTTATGTTGTTTAAGCCACCTAGTATGTAGTATTTTATTATGGTAGCCTTAGCAAATTAACAATAAAGGGGGCTAAAGATCGTAGATATTACAATGATTTGTGGCCCTCCAAAGTTCAACCCTTACTATTTATCTCGTTAGAATAAAATTAAAAGATTCTGGGCCAGGCACGGCAGCTCATGCCTATAATCCCAGCACTCTGGGAGGCTGAGGCAGGCAGATCACTTGAGCTCAGAGAGTTCAAGACCAGCCCGGCAACATGGCAAAACTCCATCTCTGCCAGGAGCGGCAGCTCATGCCTGTAATCCCAGGACTTTGCGAGGCCATGGCAGGCGGATCACTTGAGGTCAGAAGTTCAAGACCAGCCTGGTCAACATGGTGAAACCCCGTCTCTAATAAAAGTTCAAAAATTTGCTGGGCATGGTGGTACATGCCTATAAGCCTAGCTACTGGGGAGGTTGAGGCATGAGAATCACCTGAACCCGGGAAGTGGAGGTTGCAGTGAGCTGAGATCACACCACTGCACTCCAGCCTAGACAAGAGACAGAGACTCCAGCTCAAAAAAAAAAAAAAAAAGAAACAAAAAAATCATTTCTACAAAAAATACAAAATTTAGCTGGGTATAGTGGCACATGCTTGTAGTCTCAGATACTCAGAGAAGGGGGTGGTGGGAGCTGAGGTGTGAGGATTGCTTGAGCCTGGGAGGTTAAGGCTGCAGTGAGCTGAGATCATGCCACTGCACTCTGGCCTGGGTGACAGGGCAAGACCTTGTCTCAAAAAAAAAAAAAAAATTCATAATCTCAAAAATGTAAAATTTTAAAAAATTTTAAAAAGATTTTTAGTTAATAAATATAACTCATTTAAATTTAATTTTCCTCCTTAAAGGACAGTAACAAAAAAAAAACGGTGAGAAACACTAAACCAGCTAACGCAGAAATGTATTTTCCATCACGGTGTTTGAGTTTGGACTGATACATACACACTAGAAAATAGTAACTCCCGGCTGTGCGCAGTGGTTCAAGCCTGTAATCCCAGCACTTTGGGAGGCTGAGGAAGGCAGATTACTTGAGTCCAGGAGTTCGAGATCTGCCTGGGTAACATAGCAAGACCTTGTCTCTACAAAAAATAAATAAATTAGCCAAGTGGGTGGCACACATCTGTGGCCTCAGCTACTTGGAAGACTGTGGTGGGAGGATTACTTGACCCCAGGAGGTCAAGACTGCAGTGATCACACCACTGCATTCCAGCCTGGGTAGCAGAGCAAGACTCTGTCTCAAAAAAAAAAAAAAAAGAAAAAGAAAAAAAGAAAAAAAATAGTAACTCCCTAAAACCTATAAACATCATATTCTTTTTGTGTGTGGACATGTGTGTATGTGCGTGCGTGTGTGTCAGAGCCTCAGTCTATTGTCGAGGCTGCAGGTGCAGTGGCATGATCATAGCTCACTGCAGCCTCAACCTCAGGGCTTAACTGATCTCCCACCTCAGGCTTCAGAGTAGCTGGAACTACAGGCATGTGCCACCATGCCCAGCTATTTATTTATTTATTTATTTATTTATTTATTTATTTTGGTAGAGACGGCCTCACTATGTTGCCCGGCTATTTATTTATTTATTTATTTATTTATTTATTTATTTATTTTGGTAGAGACGGCCTCACTATGTTGCCCCATCTGGTTTTTAACTCCTGGGATCAAGCAAGCAAGCCACCCACCTCAGCCTCACAATGTGCTAAGATTACAGGCGTGAGCCACAACACCCAGCCCCTACATCCCTGCTCTTTACACCTTCCTTCTTGTTACACAGGGTCAGTGTGTCCTCACTGCAATGAGGTCTGAAATCCACCTTCTCCTGCCTTCTCAGGATCTTGTCAGTTTTTACTTCTTGATGGGATCATTTATAATAACATTTAGATATTTCTGAAGTTTGTCCCACCTCAACAAACATCTAACACGGCTTTTGCACCGTCATCCTTCGCAGAGGTTCCTGATCACCAGCAACCTCCACTTGGGTCAAGTCCAATGGGTGGGTCTCAGTTCTCACCTTACAACGACCGCTTGGCAGAATTTCTCCATTTACCTCCTTCCTAAAAGACTCTTTTCCCTTGACTTTTACCTCACATTCATCTGTCTTTCCCTGACTACCCAGGCCACTCCTCTCCCACCTAGCTTCCTCCCTCTGGCCATTACTAGTGGAATTCTTCAAGGCTCAGTCCTAGCCCCCTTCTTCTTTCCTGCTTTACATCTGTACAGATTATTTCATTCATGACATCAATTCCCATGTTTCCAACCTTCCTGTAGGCTTCCCGTTTTCCTCAATGTACCCCTATCCACCCATTTGTACAGTCTTGCCTCTGCCCTCTTCCCATTGCTCCTAGGGTAAAAACTCAGAAATCCCAATCTTATTGATGTACAATGCCCACCATAAGCTACTCCCATGGATGTCTCAAGAGTTTTACCCATGATGACTGCAAGCTTTTCTCAACACCTGCTGGCAGTAACCAGACAGCCTCTCTATTACCCTCTTGCTATTTCTGACCCTCCAGAGGGGACTGACTCCCTGAGGCCACGTTTCCATGGTCACTGCCAGACACATTTTCAGACAGGATACAAGTAGTAGTTTATTCACTTATCAAATATCAGTACAATCATTCTCTTCCTTTCATAAAGTAGTGCTTTGCTGCATACAAAAACCGAACCTTTTGAAACACATATTCCAACTCTATAGTTCATATGGACTAATTATATACTTCAGCTTGTATACAGAAGGAAAATACATGTTTTGATCCAGAAGAAAATTATGCGGCATATTCTTATCTGTAGGTTGTTAATGCTGGTGAGTTCAACCTTCTGAATTCATTTTAAGTCATTTTCATGTGCTACTGTTACTTATTTTTACTTTTTGGAGACAAGGTCTTGCTCTGCTGCCCAGGCTGGAGTGCAATGGCGCAATCATGGCTCACTGCAAGCTTTGCCTCTGGGCTCAAGCTATCCTTCTACCTCAGCCTCCTGAGTAGCTGGGACCACAGGTGCATGCCACCACACCCGGCTAATTTTTGTATTTTTTATAGAGTTGGGGTTTCTACATGTTGCCCAGGCTAGCCTTGAACTCCTAGGATCAAGTGATCCACCCCCCTAGGCCTCCCAAAGTGCTGGGATTTACAGGTATGAGCCACTACACCCAACCAGCTACTGTCACTTAAATGAGAAAGTACATTCACGTTGTGTATTGCTCATAAAAATCAGCTTTCTAATGTTCTAAATAATGAATTTTAGAGGTGGTCACATGACTATACACTTGTCACAACTCGTTTAATTGTGTAGCAAAAATTGGTACATTTTATTGCATATAAAATTATACTGCAGTAAAGCTCATAAAAGGTAAAATTTTTAAAAAATAAGCTTCCTACCATGACAAAGGCAAAATCAAAACATAAAAATCCATCACCGCACTTCCCTTTCTGTCCATTTGTCTAGTGGAGGCTTCAACAAATAGTTCACTAGCTTCCTTTAGGTGTTTAAAGGCACATAGTAATAATATTAAAAGCTTGCTTCTAAAAAAATCAAAACAAGGAAATAAAACATACAACAATATCTCACATAGAAATTCATAGTGGATCTAAAAATTTATATCTTTATAAAATGAAGTGTCCAGGTATGAAGTCCCACAAGTACACTAGAGTACTTAAATCACATTTATGACCCAAGTCCCTCATCAAGATAAGCACCTTAAAAGAACAGGTTCCAATCTGGTTTATCTTTGCATACCTAATACATAGCAAGATTCTTGGTACAACATCTGTGTTAATGCTGTTGACGTGAAGGGATGAATCCTCGATTTCAAGGAGCTCACAGTCTAGTGGAGCGGGAAACAGTAACTAAAGGACACTCTGGTCAATGTTCACTGGCAAGTGAAGAGAAAGAGTGACAAACGTATTACTCGAAAGATTAAGGATGAGGAGCCCTTATGAACCAGGTCTATGTTGCAAGTTGGTTTTTGTCAAAGGCAAACAAGCATGCATAGCAATGGTGGGATCTACAGTGGTAGATCCTTCAATGGTGGCCAAGTACTCCACGGACTTTCACGTACCTCTATGCCTTTGCTTAGACCAATAAAATTCTCATTTACTCCCTCACTAATTGAAGTCCTGCTCACTTGTCAAAGCCCTGCTTTAAATGTTCCAACTCTGGAGAGGAGAGAAGATTCTCTCTCAGTCAGATTGAGTCATTCCTTTGTTCTAACAGTATTTTGTTTAACATCTTAAAGCATTTGCCAAGCTCATTATTCAGCTGTTCGTACTCACAAATGAATGATATTGGCCTTGAATTTGTTCCACAAGCCTATTCCACTTAAAGCACCATTTTGTATATTCAAGCACCAGCATGATAAGTTTTTCTTCTTTTTAAATAAAAGAGGTAGGATTTTTAAAAATTATTCTTTGAACAGTAATAATGCATATTTTGGGTTGTATCTTAACCATTAACTAAAGTCACCTCCAAAAAATAAAATTTAAGTCAGCATTCAGCTTCTCTCAGGGCAGTATATGGGTCATTTATTGTTTTGAATCAGTTACTGGGCTTTCACTTCTCTATTCTGAATATAGAATTAAAAAATCAGGCCCGGCGTGGTGGCTCATGCCTGTCATCCCAGCACTTTGGGATGCTGAGGCAGGGAGATCACCTAAGGTCAGGAGTTCAAGACCAGCCTGGCCAACATGGTGAAACCCCATCTCTACTAAAGATACAAAAATTAGCTGGGTGTGGTGGTGGGCACCTGTAATTCCAGCTACTCAGGAGGCTGAGGCAGGAAAATCTCTTGAACCAGGGAGGCGGAGGTTGCAGTGAGCCAAGATCGTGCCACCGCACTCCAGCCTGGGCAACAGTGAGACTCCATTTCAAAAAAATAAAAAATCAATCAATCAATCCATTATTTTATGTCATAAGTGCTTTCAAATTACGTGTGTTTTTCTCACTGGGTTTTGTTATTTAACAAAGGCTAACATCCTGAAGGTTCATGGGATCCAAATCTTGCAGATGCTACACTTTCTGTTCCCTGTTTTTCCTCCTGGTTCTTATACAATCAATGTATATTATTTTTAATGCTTTCTACAGTTTGGTGAACATATGTGATTTCATATGTGACTCAAACTAATGCAAAATGTCAGTTGAATAAGCTGTATTATACTAACAACCTTAATACGGTGCACAGTACCTCATCTTGTGGTCTTTACATTTTAACCAGAGCCACATAAATTTTTTTTTTTTTTTTTTTTTTTTTTTTTTTTTTTTTTGAGACAGAGCCTCACTTTGTTGCCCAAACTAGAGTGCAGTGGTGCGATCTTGACTCACTGCAACCTCTGCCTCCCAGGTTCAAGTAATTTTCCTGCCTCAGCCTCCTGAGTAGCTGGGATCACAAGCGCCTGCCACCACATCCAGCTAATTTTTGTATTTTTAGTAGAGACGGGGTTTCACCATGTTGGCCAGGCTGGTCTCGAACTCCTGACCTCTGGTGATCCACCCACCTTGGCCTCCCAAAGTGCTGGGATTACAGGCATGAGTCACCGCACCCAGCCCAGAGCCACACAAAATTCTAATCAATAATTACTAGTAAAACTTCACGGGAGCTTTTGAGACCATATCCAGAGACACATTTTCCTTTTCAAGCTTCTTGTGGAATAAAATAAAGCATTCAAAATGCTACTTTCCTAGACTTCCAAAGGAATTAATTCAATAGTCCTTATCTTCAGAGAAATGCCAGGGGTGCAGGAAAGGCTAACCTTAGGCAAGAAGTGAGTTCACTCCAGGCTTTTCTGGGGCATGCAGAGGTTCTAATTGGCTGTCCCAACACATGATGTGAAGATTTCACTCTTCCATGGGCTTAGATAAACTGACCAAGATGCTTCCCCAGACCCATCATTCACTGAGTCCTCTGCAAATTCTTTATGTTGGTTGGTTACCCTTTCCAGAAATAAAAGTTGCATAAATGTTGTAAATAATGGTTTCCCTCCCTCCTATATAGCTGGGATGTAATGTGGGAGGGACGAGAAAGGACTAGCAAACAATTCCTTTGGGAACATTTCTTCATGATATAGTTAGCCACACTAAAAACAGAACAAAACAAAAATAAAAACCACCTAGGAGGTCTGACGCCTGGGATGTGGCAGGAGAGCTGGCGACAAGCAGGGCAGTAGGTGCTGAGGCACTGCCAACCCAGAGAAGTCTTCCCTGCAAGAGCAGGTGCCAGCTATTGGAACTGGGAGGACTGTGTAGCCACAGTCACACTGCTGAGAATGGAAGGGAGAGAAGAAAGGAGCCTGTCCAGCCTTTTCAGTGCTGCCCTCCTTTATTTCAGCTGGAGAAAGTTCCCACACAGGGCTTCACAGGATACTCACAGCACATTAATTGCCAGCAGTTCACCAGGCAACAAAAGCCAAGGTGCAAGTAACTGGCTATTAGTCTCTGAGCTATAATTTCACTCTATTTTGGGGCATTAGGCAGGACATGGAAGGAAACAGGTTTGAACAACACGTCCAAGAGTGCTATTACTCCGCAAGAGGGCATTAAGCCCAACATAAATAGAAGCGTCGGGCTCAAGGGTAATAGCCTGGAGCATTCATTCATCTCTGCATTTTTAAAAAAATAAATGTTACATTTATCAAATACTTACTCTGTGACACAGTGCTAAATGCTTTTAATAGGTTTTATTTTTATTTTTCTCCTGATTTTATAAAAATTATTTTTTAGTAATAAAATGATTATCTCTTTTCTTAATTGCCTTTAATATATCTCACTGAATCCTGACAATAGCCCTATAAGGTAGGTATTACTGTCCCCATTTTGTGGATGAAAAAGACCTATCACCATCACTTCACAGGAGAAACTGAGGTTCAGAATAATTAAATGCTGCACCAGACATCAATCAGGCCAGGGTCTGAAACTTCAGCTTCTGCCTTCAATTCCAATGCTCTGTCAAGGTACAGCACATACTCTCTTCATTAACGGAGTGACAGTAGTATACAATACTTTATCTTGACCTTTCTGAAATGGCAAGAATATGCATGACTTAAAGTATATAAACTGTTTTATATTTTTTTAAATTTATTTCATACACATTTAGTTAAACTTCCCATTAAATGCTGGAAACTAGGAGAGGGGGAAAATAACCTCCATTTTTAAGAAGTCAATATATTCTATACACACTCCCATACACTTCAATTATGTTCTTTGTCAAAATGCTCTTTAAACAAAAAAGCAAAAAGACATTCATTTAAAAACATGAACAAATTTAAAATGTAAAGTTTTATTTGCTCTAAAATTTGGGTTCCTTTGGTTTTACAAAGACTGTTATGTAATTCAGTAGCACTTTGAAAATTACTAGACCACCTCATTTCCATCCCCAATCAACCTTATAGAATCTCCTTCAATGAAGTCCAGAATCAGTGCAGATTTTATGTATTAAACACAATTCCAAAACAGAGCGAGAGACATTCAGTGGCAAAGAAAAATGTGTTCTTGCTTCCTTGCCTCATGAGAATAGAAGCTTTTATGTTGTGAAATAACACGTTTGCCAAATGACCTTAAGTTAGTCTTCACAAAATGTTAAGCAAAAAAGCTCCATAAACCAAAAACCAAAATACCTCCCTTCATGCCAGGCATCTTTACAGCCAATTGCCAAAACAAATGATGCAATAAAACCTTGCTGATTCTCTCTCCACAATGCTCTCTATTCCCTCTGTGAAACATTCTGGCTGAAGGACACTGGACACCCAGGCCTCACAGACTACTTTCTGATACCCAAACACACCCACTTCCACCAGCTGAGTTTAATATATACCAAGAGTCAGTTCTATTTTCTCCCAAACCTGTTTACACAAGTTGTGCCTGACAACATTATTTAATTCTATAAATTGAGAAAATGAATATAAAAATGAAGTTTTTCAATAGAAATTAACTTGAATTATTTGGAAAAGCTCCATAATTACTAAAATAAACTGCTACTGTATTAAATGTTGTCAAGATATCTTACATTTGGTGGGTGGGGAGTCTGAAAAAATTTAAATGGATTCTGTCCTCAGATTGGTTCACAGGTATCTATGGGCTCCATTTCTTTCTTTCTTTCTTTTCTTTTCTTTCAGGTATCCATGGTCTCCATTTCTTTCTTTCTTTTTTTTTTTTTTGAGACAGACTGTCACTCTTTTGCCCAGGCTGGAGTGCAGTGGTGCAATCTCGGCTGACTGCAACCTCCGCCTCCATGGTTAAAGTTATCCTCCCATCTCATCTCAGCCTCCAGAGTAGGTAGGCCTACAAGCACGCACCACCACGCCTGGATAATTTTTGTATTTTTAGTAGAAACGGGGTTTCACCATGTTACCCAGGCTGGTCGTGAGCCCCTGACCTCAACTGACCCGCCCACCTTGCCCTCCGAAAGTGCTGGGATTACTGGTGTGAGCCACCATGCCTTGCCTCCACTTATTTCAAAGAACTGAAACTAGCAATTATGAACTCTATATTTAGACGTAGGTCATACGAGATAGGTAAGGTAAAATCTTCTTCACTGATCACACTGAAAAAGCTTTAGATATACATCAAATATGTGGTGAATCAAAGTGTACTTACTGTTGTAAGTTAACATTCACTATAAGTAAGTCTAAGCCAGGCACAGTGATATGCACCTGTACTCCCAGCTACTCAGGAGGCTGTGAGGCAGGACGATTGCTTCAGTCCAGGGGTTTGAGTCTGCAATGTGCTATGATCACACCTATTAACAGCCACTGCACTACAGCCTGGGCAACACAGCAAGACCTCCATTTTTAAAAACACTAAAAAAAAAAGACATGAATTTTCTTTTGAGACAGGGTCTTGCTGTGTTGCCCAGGCTGGAGTACAATGATACCATCTCAGCTCACTACAGCCTCAACCTCCTGGGTTCAAGCAATCCTCCTGCCTCAGCCCCCCCAAGTAGCTGGGACTACAGGTACATGCCACCACGTCCGCTAATTTTTGTATTTTTAGTGGAGACATGGTTTTGCCACATTGCCCAGGCTGGTCTCGAACTACTAAGCTCAATCTATCCATCTTGGCCTCCCAAAGTGCTAGGATTACAGGCGTGAACCACTGTGCCCAGCCACAAAAAATTACATGTAATTTTAATGATCCCTTCAGGAAGACTTTTCATTTACCAATAAACTATCACTAAAATAAGAGGATTTCTCCTGCAATTCTTTCTGAGGTAACTTTTTAACACTATCATAGTTTACCTTGTAGGGCAACCCTAATTTCAACATCTACCCTATTCATCATTTGACAAATATTTTTTCAATACTTTGCCAATAAATATTGCCCAGATTGATATTTCAATTAATCTGTTTATTACAACTCTCCACCAAAAGTAAAAATAGGACTAAAATGCATTGGCAATGTTCTCCCCAAACTGGAGATGCCACGGAGTATACAGTGGATTGTACCTCTGACCCTGCATACTTCCAGCATCAGTTCCACAGGCAGCACAACTTTCTATGAAGTCCAGGTGTTTCTTTTATAGCCCAGTTTTTACAATACAAATTGTACATAATGGGACTGAATATTGAAGGGAATACAATTCGCATTATAAGGAATGACACTGGTCATGATTAGGTCAAGGTCAAAAACCAGCAAGCACCAGGTACATGGGACAAAATATCTGTACAACTTATTTTTGATGCTTGCGCTTTCTTACCATTTTATTTCAACCTGTTTATATCATAATAATGATATAGAAATAAATGATTTTGGTCTGGTCTTTCACATAGCCAGCTTTATGAAGGTAACTAAACTCCAGGCCCCCATACAAAAGGGGTCTGAAAATATCAGTTCCCACTTGCTGCCTTACAGTGTACAACATACTTTTACATTTATTCTTGTTTTCTTATTTTTTAGAGACAGGGTCTTGCTCTGTTGCCCAGGATGGAGTGCAGTGGCATGATCATAGCTCACTGTAACCTTGAACTCCTGGGCTCAAGTGATCCTCCTGCCTCAGCCTCCTAAGTAGCTGGGACTATTATAGGCATGGCACCATGCTTCGCTAACTTATTTTTTTTATTTTTAATTTTTTTTTGGTAGAGACAGGCCTCACTATGTTGCCCAGACTGGTCTGGAACTCCTGGGCTTAAGCAATCCTCCTGCCTCTGCCTCCCAAAGTGCTGGGATAATAGGCATGAGCCACCACACTCGGCCACATACATTATTTCAATTGATCCTCAGAAAACTCTATCAGGTAGCCATGGTATACATCATTATCTCCATCTTACAGACAATGTAGATAACCCTTAGGTAACTTTCCCAAAGTTATGCAGCCTCTTAGTGGTACAGCCAGATCTAGAACCCAAGACTTGAAACCCTATCTTCACTCTATGACTATTTTCTTTTCTCAAATATATCAAATCGTGCCACATTTTAAGCATTTAACTCTAATCAAATTACAGAATTCATATATCTGAGGATTCTTTAACAGTAAATAACCAACACTTATTGAAGGCTAACTATGTGGCAGGCACTATGCTAGGCACTGACCATGTGTGACGGCACCTGATCTTATTACAGCCCTTTACTAGGGATGCACCAGACTCATACATCTAAACAAGTCAGCGAGCTGGGACTTGAACCCAGGCAGCTGGACTCCAACAACCAAGCTCTCAACTGCTGTACTACAGTGCTAGGCAAGTAGTTCATAAATGCTCTAAGAAAAGAAACTATGGTTTTGTATTCTTCTCTTCTGAACATTAATAATTAACACAATTGTTCAGGTAATTGCTACACAGTTTTCTCCAGTCTTACCTTCTAAAGCAGTGAATCTGAAATTTGTGCATACAAATAGCTGAGGACTTTGTGAAATTGTAGACTCTGAATTCAAGAGAGTTGAAGTTGAACCTGAGATTTTGCATTTCTAAAACTTCCAAATAATGCTGAAGTTTTAGTGGCCCCATGGACCAGACCTTGAGTGGTAAAGCTCTAAAACACATGCAAAAATAAATAAGTAAAACACATGCTACTTTTCTCCTGCAGATCTTGTCATAGTAAATTACTTTCTTGGGTGAGGTATTTTACCGGTTTTATCTCAGAATGAGTCAAGGGCCCTTAATATCACCAATGGCAGGAAATCAGATGGCCTCCAGGACTTAAAGATGAACAGGAGGCTAGGAGGCAGGAAACTGTTTTGCTCAAAATTTTATTTCCAAATATTATTTGAATAAATCAATTTACTTGCGAAGTTGCATAAGCTCTTCAGAATCAGCAGTGTTTGAAACTGATAGTTTCTGTGTTTTTGGTAGAAAATTCTTTTTATAAAAAGCTTTGATACTCTACATTTTTGAGAGTCATTTCATAACTATTTCTGCGAGTTATTACAGAATACAAGCTTTGCAGCCAAAAAGATCAGGAGCTGGCATTCCAACTCTAAGCACATAGTAGTTGAGTGGCCTCAGAGAAACTGATGTTCAAAGGGGTTAAGTTACATTGCTATCAATCAAACTGGGCTAAGGCAACCTACCTCCTTAAATGTGTCACGAGAACTAAGTGAAATAACAGATCTAACCACCTAATGCAGTGACTGCCACATGGTAGGTACTCTTAATTGTTTATCATCCCTCTTCCCTTAGCATTGAGAAAAATTACTTCCTACAATGTCAGTCTGACTCAAGTGGCAAAAGTAAATAACAAAATACTTTCTGCCAACACTTGGGCTTTAAAAAAATATTAACAGTGTTCAAGTAGTAACAGCTTAACATTTACTCAACACCTATTAGGGGACTAGGCAATGTTGGGGAAGCTTTTTATTATCATCATCTTTTATATGGAAGAAAACAGAAAGATTAAAAAACCAGCCCAAGATCCCAACGCTGCAATGCCATAGTTTGCTCCCTTAACAACTGACAGCTTGCCTCCCAGTAAACCCTGGGGGTGATGCCTGGTAATGCAGAGGAAATCAAAGGCAACCCCAGGGAGAGAGTGAAAGTCGGAGTCACCATTCCTTGAAAGATTATAGAGAAATCAAAGTTTTACTTTCAAGCTGAGAACCAAATCAAGAACTCAATTCCATTTAAAATAGCAACAAAAAAATAAAATATCCAGTAATACATTTAACCAAGGAGAGGAAAGATCTCTACAGGGAGAAAACAAAACAGTAATGAAAGAAATTGTCAACAATACAAAAGGAAAAACATCTCACGCTCATGGATTGAAAGAATCAACATCATTAAAATGACCATACTGCCCAAAGCAAACTACAGATTCAAAGTAATTTCTATCAAGTTACCAACATCATATTTCACAGAATTAGAGAAAACAGGCTAGGCATTGTGGCTCACTCCTATAATCCCAGCACTTTGGGAGGCCAAGGCAGGAGGATCTTGAACCCAGGATTTTGAGACCAGCCTGGGAAACATGGTAAGGTCTCATCTCTACAAATATTTTTAAAAATGCAGATGTGATGGCACATGCCTGCGGTCCCAGGTACTTGGGAAGCTGAGGTGAAAAGATCACTTGAGCCCAAGAGTTTCAGGCTGCAGTGAGCTGTGATCATGCCACTGCACTCCAGCCTGGGCAACAGAGTTAGACTCTGTCTCAAAACAAAACGACCCTAAAGTTCATATGGAGCCCAAAACCCCCCCAATCAGTCAAAGCAATCCTACTCAAAAAGAACAAATCTGGAGGTATCATGTTGCCTAACTTCAAATGATACCACAAGACTATAGTAACTAAAACAGCATGGTACTGGTACAAAAATATGCACACGGATCAATGGAACAGAATAGAGAACCCAGAAATAAAGCCACATTACCTACAGACAACTGATATTCAACAAAGTTGGCAAAAATAAATGGGAAAAGGACATCCTATTCAATGAATGGTACTGGGGAAATTGGCTAACCATACACAAAAGAATAAAACTGGACCCCTATCTTTTACCATATACAAAAATTAACTCAAGATGGATTAAAGACTTAAATGTAAGACCTGAAACTATAAAAAATCCTAAATAAAACCTAGGAAAAACTCTTCTGGACATTGGCCTAGGCTTGACTAAGCTTGAAGTCAATTCTGACGCCAACAAATATCAAAGAATTTATGATGAACACCCCAAAAGCAAATGTAACAAAAATTAAAATAGACAAATGTGACTTAATTAATCTAAAAGGCTTCTGCACAGCAAAAGAGAGAATCAACAGAGTAAACAGCCAACCTACAGAATGGGAAAAAATATTTGCAAATTATGTCTCTGGCAAACGACTAATATCCAGAATCTATAAGGAACTCAAAACAGAAAAAAAAATTCCTATTAAAAACTGAGCAAAGGACATGAACAGACATTTCTCAAAAGAAGAAATACAAGCAGCCAACAAGCACATGAAAAATGCTCAATATAACTAGTCAGAGAAATGCAAATTAAAGCCCCACTGAGCTATTATCCTACACCAGTCAGAATGGCTACTACTAGAAAGTCAAAAAACAGATGTTGGCATGGATGCAGAGAAAAGGGAAGGCTTATACACTGTTGGTGGGAATGTAAATTAGTTCAACCTGTATGGAAAACAGAATGACGATATCTCAAATAACTAAAAACAGAACTATACTACTATTCGATCCAGCAATCTCACTATCAGATGTCTATCCAAAGGAAAAAAAAATCATTATATTAAAAAGGCACCTGCATTTACATGTTTATTTGGGTTGTAATTATTTATTAAAGTAGAGACTGGGTCTCACCATGTTGCTCAGGCTTGTCTGGAATTCCTGGGCTCTCGCAATCCTCCAGCCTCGGCCTCTCAAAGTGTTGAGATCACAGGCGTGAGCCACCTCACCCAGCCTGCACTTAGATGTTTATTGAAGCACTGTTCACAATAGCAAAGTCATGACACCAACCTAAGTGCCATCAACAGTTGACCAGATAAAGACAATGTGATATATACATATCATATTTTCAATGACTATTGAATGTTCAATATTGAATACACACACTATGGAATTGAATATATATACACGCACTATAGAATACTATGAAGATACTGAATATACAAACACACACACTATGAAATTCTATGCAGCTATGAAAAAGAATGAAATCATGTCCTTTGCAGCTACACGGATAGAGCTGGAGGCCACTATCCTAAGTGAGCTAACATAGAAAGTTAAAAATGCTGCATATGCATATTCTCACTTATAAGTGGGAGCTAACTAATAGGTACATATGGACATAAAGACAGAAATAACAGATACTGGGGACTCAAAAAGGGTGAGAGGGGAGTGAGGGATGAAAAGTTACCTACTGGGTACAATACTATTTGGCTGATGGGTACACTAAAAGCCCAATCCCCACCATTATATAACATACCCATGTGACAAACATGTGCATGTTCCTCCTGAGTCTAAAATTAAAAAAAAAAAAAAAAAAAATCAGCGTTTTAGTTTTCCTTACTGGGGCTGCTTCTTTACTTGGCCTATTTAAATGTAAGTTCACTAAAGGTACAAACCACATCCTAGGGATTCTCGTGTTTGTTAAACAGAGTCTCGGATCCAAGAGTATCGAATCAGATAGTTGATTTAATATATCATTTCCTCCAAACCTTAGCTCATTGTTAACTCCAGAACAGATTCCATAAATAAAAAGCTTGAAGTCAATTCTGACGCCAACAAATATCAGAGGAAACTGACTGCAATTTGGAATATGAGTGATGAATATTAATGCTTTAGAAACTTAGCATGCTAAATAATAAAGGAAGCAAAAGAAACTAAAAATATCCAGGTAAACACTATATATTTTTCTTTTAAATTGTACATTCTACTCAATTGGAAGGGTGCCATGGTTTAGAAACCATTATGTACTATTACGCTTCAGAGAAGAAAGATCTGGGGTCAATCATGACATCTCAAATTACCCAATCATTATCCCTGTTCAGTATTTCAGATGACACTACCTAAGACACTGTGTTAATTATATACATAATGATGACAGATGTGCTCCTGAAAACTGATTGCAAATCTAAAGAGGGAGTGAGAAGGGAGTGATGAATGAGAGATTCATAAAAGAATATTTGTCAATGCAAGGAATTAAATGGAAACTTCACTATTATTTCATTCACAATGACAGGTTCATAAACTATTTTTATTACTAACAAAAAAATCAGATATTTCATGATCTAAAAGAAATACACTAAAACAGTTTAATTTAATATAGTATGATTTCATTGTTACAGAAATTTTTCCTGAAAGAGATCTGAAGCATTTAATACGTCAAGCATTAAACTTCAAAGTAGGGTTTTGGCCAATTTAGTGTCTTATAATTATAGCTGTATGGTTTAGCACAATTACCATATTCCAGGGTATTAAATCACGCTACTCTCACGAGGAAAGATTCCTTGTCTTGGAAAACAAAGTTAACAAACTACGCAAACAAAAACATATTTCAAAGGCATCTTTCAAAGCTTTGTAAAGTAGTTCACATTTGCTCTAGAATCACACGTTGCTTCACATCTTTCTGCTAAAAAAATGAAAATACACCTCAGGTTTATCATTGTCTAATCCTTAAGATCTTAAAAATTCTCTGTGCCATGACCTGCTGAGATACATTCAATGGGAACTCTCTGAAGAAAAGTGACAATGAATATTCCCAGAACCCTGGTCTTGTAGAGATGTTGATAAAATGGAAGAGTCCAATGTTCAGAAACTAACAAAGCCCTACCCACCCGGTGCCTTTGGAATGGTTTCCATCTCATAAGAACCAAAACTTTAAGTGCTTATTCTTCTGTTTCAGCACTCCCTTTTAACCCCCTTTTCAGATCTGCAAAATGAAACACCAACAGAAACACCTGAGAAATAAAATCTAAACCTGTCATCGCAATCACTGCTGGCAGAAACCAACTGAGTTTTCAGGGAACTATCCAAGTGCCAAACTCTAACTATTTCACCCTAACTTACAAAGCTTTTCAAACACAAGTTTGAAAATGAGTCATGATTTGGGAGAAGGAAGGCTAGCATGAATCATCCTAGAACTTTTATAAGATTAAATTTCAGAAAATTTACTGACATATTGCCTAGTGTTAAGAATTAAGAAATATTATGAAATTAAAACTCTTAGGCTAAGGAAATGTCATGCCAACTTCTGCCACCCTAAAACAAGAACACCCAAAGCCACACACAGTTGCCACTTTGGTTTCAAAACCATAAATAAAACAGCGGATTAGATGAATCTCCATACCTAAAGGAAGAGAATTAGTTAGAATGAAGTGGCATTATTCTTTCCCCTGACTAGGTAGACTGTTTTGTAGGAAAACACCTGAACAACAAATAAGTTTCCATCCAACTTCTTTATACATTCTGTAAAACTTTTGAAAATCAAGTACACAAATACAGTTAGTTATAATCTAGTACATATTTACTAGTACCAATCATTTAATCGTTATTCTCAAATGATTTTAACCTCTTTATAGTATTTCTTAATATCTAAAATAATACACTAACCTATAAAAAACTCATTTTAAAAAATAAAGTAGCACCTACATGGATTCCTGTGAAAAGTAAATAGGAAAAGAATAGGAAGAATAAGCAGAACATAGTAGGTGTCTCACTAGCACACTAACTTATCTTCAGTAAGATATGTCATGAGCATAAGGCAGTGCACGCTTCATGGATACCGCAAAGCCTTTTGTGAAAAAGTCCATTTCTTCCAAGCAGTGTGTTTTGTGAGCAACTCTACCACTTGCTCCTGGTCTGCCACACACAGCGTCACCATTGGGGTCCTCAACCCTGTGGACCCCTTTGCTGGTATTGTCACTGCTCCCCTAGGTGCTAGAGATCCTGGGGTCACAGGATGAGCCTCCATGCTTGCTGGGGAGGCCTATTACATACTTATTTCCTCTTCAGCCCCACTTAGCTAGAGAAAACAAGGTCAAAAGGTAGATAATCTCTTCAGTAGAAGCTCAAATTCCAAGGAATAAGGTATCATAATAACAATAATTAAAGAAGATAAGCTAACAAATCAACTTTCTGTTCAGTTTTAGACTTTCAAGTTACTTTAACAGATTGTTTCTGTGAAATTTATTATGTTTATGATTTCTATGAAGGGAAAATTGGATTCTACATTCCCCTCTTTATACCAGTGTCCTTCATTCTATTATATATAATGGTTCATTAAAAATTTTTATGTCATTTTGAAATACAGACCAACACTCACCTTTATAGACTGTATGAGGCTAAGCTGTAACTAAGCAGTGACATTCTAGAAGGATAATTTGCCTATATTTGTCAAAATGTAAAACAAACCAACCATGTCACTTGGATAGAAAATAGGCAAACAAAATTAATTGCATATAAACTTTGAAATTATACATTTAAAAGGATGGAATGACAAGACAATAATGACCAAATATACTGGAATGTACACTTGACTCAAAATGGCATTAGCTTTGGCACTGCCGAGCCTCCCTACCCTAAATAATCCAGTTTCTGCTTTTCCTAGCAATAGTCAACTGCTTCATTGTTAATGATACAGGGTGCATTAGCTTTGGAAGGAGAACCACAGCATGTGCTTTTTTCTGCAATTTCCCAAAAGAAAGGACCCTTTCAGGCTTCAGAAGCACTTTAACATTAACTACAAAACTCCTCTTCTCTTTCTGTGGATTCTCACTTTGACTGCAAATGCACCCTGTAAGACCACAAATTAATTAACTGTGCTCCTGTGTAAGTTAGCACCTGACCACATTATGCTGTGGCTAACCAAGGAACAGTCATCTGAATCCAGGCTATCAAGTTAAAGGTATCACTTCACAGGCATTCGTCCAGGAGTTTGGACGGATACTCCTTTTACACACCTAGTTTGCCCTGTATCACACTTAGCACTGGCATCACTTCAGATGTGATCATTTTGCTTTTCCCAACTGCTTGTTGACTTCTTGAAGGTGGAGATCATATCTTAAGTTCTTTGCTAGGCATAACATCACCAACATGTGGCAGGTCCACAATAAATGTTTGACTGATTAATTTATATTTGTAAAATAATTCTCACATTTAAATAACTGAGACCTGGCCAGGCATGGTGGCCCAGGTCTGTAAAATCCTAGCACTTTGTGAGGCTGAGGCAGGAGGATCACCTGAGTTTGATACCAGCCTGGACAACATAGTGAGACCCTCATCTCCATTCAAAAAAATTTTTCAATGTATTATTTTCTTACAGGGAAAAACTTTTTTTTTTTTTTTTTCATTTAAAAACTCAAAAATTTGAAAAATGGGCCAGGCGCCGTGGCTCACACCTGTAATCCCAGCACTTTGGGAGGCTAAGGCGGGCAGATCACAAGGTCAGGAGATTGAGACCATCCTGGCTAACAAGGTGAAACCCTGTCTCTACTAAAAATACAAAAATTAGCCGGGCGTGGTGGCGGGTGCCTGTAGTCCCAGCTACTCGGGAGGTTGAGGCAGAAGAATTGCTTGAACCCAGGAGGCAGAGGTTGCAGTGAGCTGAGATCGCGCCACTGCACTCCACCCTTGGTAACAGAGTGAGACTCCATCTCAAGAAAAAAGAGAGAATAAGAGTCCCATCTGCCCAGTAAGGTGGTTATGAGGCTTAAATGAGGCCTAGTCTATGTAAACCTCTTAACTTGGCACAGTGCCTGGCCTGTTGTAAGTGCTGAGTAAAGGTCAAAAAACATTTTTTTTGCCACAATAATGTGAAGTTGGTGTTTGACCCATTGAGCCTCCCAAGTAGCTGGGATTACAGCCATGCACCATCATGCCTGGCTAAATTTTGTATTTATAGTAGAGACGGGGTTTCACCATGTTGGCCAGGCTGGTCTGAAACTCCTGGCCTCAGGTGATCAACCCGCCTCAGCCTCCCAAAGTGCTGGGATTATGGGCATGAGCCACTGCACCCGGCTGCTTATTCTGTTTTCAACAATGGAGGAACTGAAGCATCGATTACCTACCTTGCACTACATCCCACAGCTAGAGTGCGACAAAGCCAGGACACACCCAGGTAGTTGGGTTGCAAAGCCCAAGAGCTTACTTTCTATGTTCTTAGCAAAACTATTCCTATTTATTGCTGGTTTATGATACTCTATAACCTTGAAGCTACTTCCAAATACTTTATTACTTAATAACTAACCTCTGCAGAAGGGTAGACATTATTACAAATGAAGAGCAGGCGGAGATAAAAATTTCATGCACATAGCCCTAATGAAAGTACGAGATACAGTACCTAATTTCTCTATTTTGAAATCCAATGTGCCAGTGCTTCCCACAGGTTCCCCTGGATATGCAACTTTCGGACTAGATGGTAGCTGAAAAGGATGTGATTTTGGGATTTGATAACTTCATTTGACAATATACTTAGTTATGGAGTGGGATTTTAAGCAATATGGAAAATACAGATGGTCATCACATTTTATGAATAATTTTCCAAAGCTCATTTGAAACCCTATAAAAATTTCCTTATGGGGAAGAAAATGTTATAAATGGAAATAAGCTTGCAAAATCTTGTCCCCACCCCTATGGCCTATTTAACTCTTAATCCTTTATTTATAATCCTATAATTACTAATCCTTTCTATTGGGAAGTTCCTGGTAAATTTTCCTTGTCATTTTACCATTGAGCCTGACAGAGTAGGCTCTTCATCAACATTTATTTTCCTTTGTAGTCATTTAACTTTCACTCATAGAAGCTTATAGTTCAGGCTTCTATGAGAGACTGCACTATTCACTGTCCCCTGTTCTTCACCCCTCCCTGTATACATGTCCTTTTGCAGGGATTTCATCATCCCTTGTCTCAAGAGTTTGACCACTTGTCTCATTTTAACCAACAGAATGAGGCAGAAATAACAGTGTGCCAGTTTTGAGCCTGGGCTTCCAGAGGCCATATGTGTTTCCATTTGCTCCCTCGTGCTTCTGCCATTACCATGAGAAGGCCTGAGCCAGCCTGCCGGTGGAAGGAGGATGAGACATGTGGAGGGAAGCTGCCCCAGCTGAGCTGTCCCAGCTGACTCCACCCTACTCCCTACTATCTTGCGGCTCAGCTGAGAACAGCAGAGCTGCTGCAGCCATCATTTAAAGGATAATAAATAGATCGGGCATGGTGGCTCACGCATATAGTCTCAGTGAGTTGGGAAGCGGAGGTGGGAGGGTCCCTTGAGCCCAGGAGTTCAAGCCTGCAGTAAGCTATGACTGCACCACTGCACAGCCTGGGTGGCAGAGTGAGACCCTCATCTCAAAAAAAAAAAAAAAAAAAAGGAGAAAGATGAGAAATAAATACATTTTTGGAATTACAGTTATATGCTAGGTTCTCCATGATCCATTATGCACACAACTTCACAACACCAGCAGCATTCATCAAATTAATATTTATCTGGCTTCTTTATGAATTTGTGATTTTTTAAAAATCCTGTACCCTCTGTAACTCTGCTGCTAGGGTAAAGTGCCCTAGGTATAGAGTTGGTTTGAACCAAGTTTGGAGACTTGGTTTGAAGTTTAGTGTCTGCCAGTTGCTAACCACATAGAAAACTCACAGCCTCTTCAGACCACAGAATGATATGCTCAAACCACATTCCAGGCTCCCTGGAAGCTGTTCCTTCTCCCATATCTCATTTCCTCAGAGTTAGGATGAGAAGTAAGCACTTGCTACATGCTCACAGTGACTTTTCCAATCACTTCTCCATCCTTAATAAAAACAAAAACCCCATTCCTTTGAATCTCATGCCATCTAATGACACCAGTTTGTATTCTTCAGTTCTGACAATCCCCTCTTCGGTTAAGGCTTTAGAACTGGGTTCATGTCTTCTTCATCCCAGGTACTTCAATTACTGTGGGTGATATCACAGATCACAGTGATGGTCAGGCAACCTCCTCAGCTCCAGTGTGGTCAGCACCACTAAAATTCTTCTGCCACTGCAGCCCACTGCCACATCCTGGACTTTATCATTCAGAGGGACCGTACTTCTAAATCCTTTAAATAAAATATCCTCATGATTACAAACTTCCTGTTCTTCTGACTCTCTCAGCCTTATGACACCCATACATCAACCTCTGGAAATTTCAGTCTCTTACTTACATTCCTCCCTTCCTCCACAAGATTCCTCCATCCTTGGTTTCACTCCCCTCTCCACGGTCCACAATTTAAGGGGGTCAAAAATCCATGACTTGACTTTCCTCTCAGTGCCCACAACTGAGAACACTCCAAATCTTGATCAACACAATTCTCTACATTCTTTGTACTTTACTTGGGTCGGTGAATGCAACTGGAGAAACCCCACAAAGCTCTGTATGTTCACGATGCCACTAATAAGTCCACGGTTTCCATCTCACTCTCAAAGCTGCTTCCTTAAGCAAGCAGCTTCCTTAGTTAATAGAGCTTTCTTCTAACTAAACATCAGCTATTTCCTCATTTTCTTATAGCACTTTTCACTATGAAAAATGTTAAATTTAAGTTTACTTACCTATTATCTGCCTTGCTACACTGGAATTCAAGCTTTGAAAGAGCAGACACTTTGTCTTATTAACAGTTGTACACTCCATTCAAGTTTGTGAGACGGATGAACAAACCCTTATCCTTTCTTCAGGTGGCCTTCCCTGCTAAGTGTGGGTTAGGTACCCCTTTTACATTATTTCACTGCAGCATCCTGCACTTCCTCTTTCACAACACCTATCACACATTGTATTTTATTCTCCTTCATTGCTTTCTTCTTGAAGACAGTGATGGGTCTTAATGACCAATTGCATGTCTTGTACTGAACTCAGAGCTTAAAACAGATTTGAGTACTACTCATTATATTTGAGTAAATATTTAAGTGCTCACTTTTCTTCAGGGCAGCATTTTATGAAACACCAGTCCAAGGAGACATTAATAAGGTATTCTTGCATTAAAGGGTTCTGTGGCTGAGTAATATGAGAAATGTTCCAACAGATTTCTTCACTTCAGGACTTTTAAAAGTTTCTGATATGCTAATGTGCACTGTGAATCTCCAAGAAGCAAGCTTTTCTGAAATACAACCTGAAACTGAGAGACAGTGTACGTGTGTGTGTGTGTGTGTGTGTGTGTGTGTGTACACATGTATGAGAGGCAGGTGTTTTTTTTCCACTGCTCCAGAGAACAAAAAATAATTTAGAAAGACAATCTTCCAAAATTTAGCCCATAAATTGTTCAAAAGCATACTAAGCAGACTTTTCATTATAAAATGAATTAAATCAGAATTTTCTCATGGCAAACAAACATTCTTACTTGGATTAGGTAAGTCAGCAAACAATTTTTTAAAAGATATACTCATCTAAAAGGCAAAACAGTATCAAAAGGGAGAGGGAGGTAATTGTTCACCCTGTCTTAGTGAAATGGAACACTGCAAGGAATAAAAAACACATCCATCTCAAAAAAACAAACAAACAAACAACAACAACAGCAGCAACAAAAAACAAAAAACCATGAGTTGGGAAACTACTGGCAAGAATAACTACAAACCAAAACTTTAGTCCAAACAGCACACCAGGCTGCAGAAAACAGGATGGATTTTTACAAGGCAGAAAGACAAATTTTTAAAAATATTTTTAAAACTTTTGCTGCAAGAAAGCAATTACACATGCTTCCTAGGCACTTCCATCACTGCAAAGAATTGTTTTCAAAGTAATATAAGCAACTTAGACCAAAGAAAAAAATCAAAATTGTAAAAACTCCAAAAGATTAACATATGCACCCTTACTTCACACAAAAAAATAAAAATAAACTGTTTCTTATGAATGACTAAAATTTTCTTCAAGACATTATTTTTGGTGAAGTTGTCAACACATCAAGCACTGCCTTATCTAATTTATTTCACAAAATAGACCCTACCATAACATTTTAAGAGTTTATACACAAAAATGGCTGGGCATGGTGGCTCATGCCTATAATTCCAGCACTTTGGGAGGCCGAGGCAGGTGGATCACCTGAGGTCAGAAGTTCAAGAGCAGCCTGACCAACATGGTGAAATCACGTCTCTACTAAAAAATACAAAAATTGGCTGGGCGTGGTGGCGGGTGCCTGTAATCCCAGCTACTCGGGAGGCTGAGGCAGGAGAATCACTTGAACCCAGGAGGTGGAGGTTGCAGTGACCCGAGATTGCGCCATTACACTCCAGCCTGGGCAACACAGCAAGACTCCGTCTCAAATAAAATAAAATTAAATTAAAAAAGGAGTTTATACACAAAAATGATACGCAGGAGAGAATGCTTTCAAAATTTCTAATTCTCATTTCCTGAATTTCAACATTGTATCACAACTACTAAATTCTGTTTTCCAAAGAAAGCCCTTTAGTTAGCAAATAATTAGAACTGGACAATATTTGGGGCTACACGAGTTTCCTTGAAAAGCATGCAAAGACCTTAGAACCCTTTTCCTATCCCAACTGTACTCTCTTCATTTCCCTGCTTTGCTACAACCCTTGTTTACATGAGATGACTCATGAACTGAATCTAATGCAACCTACTATTAGATGGACATTTTATGTTTACACATTGTAATTAGCTGACACTTAATGATTGTTATTAGCACAATCAGTTATCAAACCCACAACACCTTGTTCACATTCTCTTATCAGAGAGAAAAATATACATTTCATGTTTAATTTGGAAATGTTGACACAGGAACTTTTTCCATCCTTGGAACCAGTTCTCCCAAATTTTAAAAAACACTGCCTTGGTTTATTATATATGAATGTACTATATCCTGCTATATCATCCCTTTAAAACCAAACAGTAAACTTACTTTGCCATGTTGATAGGTGGTTTTGCATTTGAGACCTGCTCAATGCTACCCATTAGTTGAAACTCAAAGTATGTTCAATGCTCATTATTCACAGATTCTGTATGTACAAGTTCACCCTACTTGCTAAAATTTATCTTTAATCTCAAAATCAATACTTGCGGTACTTTCGGGGTCATTCTCGTACATGCACAGAGAGGTAAAAAATCTGAGTTGCCCTGTGCACCATCAAGGTGAGGTTAAGGTGATGTTCTACCTTGTTTCATTTCTCATATGGTAAATATGTGTCCTTCTCACGGTCTTGTCATGGTCATGGCACATTTCTTTGACCTTTTTGTTGGTGATTTAGCTGTTTAAAATGGTCCCCAGGCATAATGCTGAAGTGCTATCTGGTGTTCCTAAGTGAAAGAAGGTTCTGATGGACCTTATGGAGAAAATACATGTTAGTGAAGCTTTTTTAAGTCGTGAGTAATAATGATGTTGGCCATGAATTCAATGTTAATCGATCATCAATATACATTAACTATGGTGTCTTTAAACAGAAACACACATAAAACAAGCTTGTATGTTGACTGGTTGATCAAAATGGTAGCCTGGCATGGTGGCTTATACCTGTAATGTCAGCACTTTGACAGGCTGTGGTGGGAGGACAATTTGAGCGTAGGAGTTTGAGACTGGCTTGGGCAACAAAGTGAGACCTCATCTCTACAAAAAGTAAAATAACAGCCAGGTATGGTCTCTATAAGAAATTTAAAAATTAGCTGGGTGAAGTAGCATGTGTCCATAGTCCCAGCTTCCCAGCTACTTGGGAGACTGAGGCAGGAGGACTGCTTGAGCCCAGGAGTTGAAGGCTGCCGTGACCCATGATGGTGACACTGCACCCCAGCCTGGTTGACAGAGCAAAACCCCGTCTTTAAAAAAAAGTTGTGATCCAAAGGCTCTTAGGAACTGAACCCCATATTTCCTCTAGAAGCAATGGCTTAGTATTTGTTAATTCAGTGTTTACACATAGAACACAACTACCATGAACAGTGAGAATCAACTGTACCATCCCTGGCATTGAAAGCTCTCTAATCTTTTGCTTGCTCTCTAAAATGAAAACTCTCTACACTGCATTCTGCATAGGGTTCAGTCCCACCAGCGTACCTTGATTCACAGTCCACATTACCCACTAAATTTTAAATTTCCTCTTGTATTTTGTGGCATACAATCCAGCACTTGAATGCTAGCAGAAGTCAACCATTCCTCTGAGAATGACGTTCCCATTAACAAAACCACCTGCGTGCAGAAGGGAATGGAAGGAGCTGCCCCTCTTCTTAACACTAGATGGTTGGCAGGGGTATGTGAAGAGGAGGGGATAGCAGCAGCCAACTTGAATGCCCTTTCTTCCATCTAAGCAAAAGGCAAGGCAGCCCTTCCATGCCTCACAAGACCTCGAGAGAGCACAAGGATACCACAGCTTATCCTCACACACATGGCTGCCTTCATGGATGTGCAAATTGTACAGTCGTATAGAGCCCGAGGCTTGGTTTAACATACTGTTGCTGTCTTGAATGTCTTAGTAATTTCTGAACAAGGGATCTGCATTTCCATTTTACACCGTGTCCCACAATTACATAGCCAATTCTGCCCACAGGACCCCTACAGTATTACAAAAGGGGTTAGTCTCAAGAAAGGGAGGCTCACTTCTGCTGAGGATGAGTCAGGGAGGGGCAGCACACATTACCCAGGGAAGGAACACAGGGACCTGCCAAGATGCAACAAGGAAGCGACCAGTGTCTGGGAATGTCTCCCTAGGACTCCTACAGCATTTCAACCTCTAATAAAAAGAGCTTTTGACAAGGAACAGTGACTCTGGGACCCAGTCTCTCCAGTAACACCCAGGATTGTCCCAGGCTCAAATAAGACAGCCAATTCAACATTAAGAGGGGACCTCAATTATTTTCTTACAAGATATTTTCATGGGTTCCACATACTCCATAAAATTTGCTCCAGTCACAATGTAGTTCTTTGTCACATTTTCTTGGGTCATATCAGCCTAACAGCAAAGTAAGATTTGCTATATAATGTAGGCTAACATTGTACTTAGGTAAAAACAATAGTTTTTCTTCATACAAAGAACATCTACTTTTTTAAAAACCTCCCACACAAGCAATTTGTGACATGTAATTCAACAAAAACATTTCTATTAGGCCAATGTTAAAGTGAAGTATGTATTTTTAAAATCACATTTGTTTAATTTGCTCCTAGAAGAAAATGTACTAGGCTTTTTTTTCTGCCTTAACACAATGGTGAGCTGCCATGTGCTCTTAATAAAATGATCAAATGAAGCCAGGCACAGTGATGCATGCCTGTAATCCGAGCTACTTGGGAGGCTGAGGCAGGAGAATGGCTTGAGTCCAGGAGTTTGACGCTGCAGTGAGCTATGATCACACCACTGCACTCCAGCCTGGGCAACCAAGCAAGATGCTGTCTCTAAATAAAACAAAATGATCAAATCATTGTAGCAGCATACTTTTGGTCCTTGATATTTCCATTTGTTCAACATTTAGTGGCCTCTTAGGAAACCAGGACTTATTAAGAGTTTCTGTGCTAGGACCTGTAGCCAGCTATACAGGCTTGGCACCTGTATAAACAGCAACGAAGCTTTTTAAAAATTCTGTATTGCTCTCAGTGATCTCCAGTTTTGGTGGTCCAAGGTTAGAGATCTTGCTTTCAGTCTGGATTCTCTGCTCCATATCCTCTGCCTCTATCCCGCCTCTGCCACGCTAGTCTAGATCACATCTAGAATAAGCATGTCTCCTGATTAGTTATGCCGGTGGTCTTCCTTCTCTTTTAGCCTCAGTCCAGCTGGCAGAATGACCCCAAAGCAGTTTTCATTAGATCAGTTTTGTCAAAAGCTGATATAGTCTTCACACAGTCCCCTGTTTAATCTTAACTCCCCATCTCCAAATTTCTCCCAGCTTATTTCCTACTATGTCCTCACATTATTCTCATTTCCCTTAGTACTGTCAACCATCTTTGTACTTGCTCTTCTGCTGCTGCTACTGCTGTACGTGCATGCACGTTCGTGCGCATGTGTGTGGGTACGGGTGTGGCTGGGTGATGGACGGGAACAGTCTCTCTAGTTCAGTCCCCGCAATTCTAGCCCTATTTGCATTCTATTTCTTCACGAACACTTCCCGACTCTCCTGGCTCACACTTCTGTCTTCTGCCTGGCTAGTAGTATCCACGAGCCCTTTGTCACTTCTCTCATTATGTGTTTTAGATTTCCTCATCAAATAGAGTTTGATGCCTGAAGAACAGGGACCTCACTTCATCTGAATTCTGAATGAGCTAGGCAGGTAAGGGGGGCTCTCAGTGAATACATATTAAGGACTTCTGAGCTCCACAGCATTTCAGATTCATTAAATAGACTGGATGTTTGCTCAAATAAATTATCCTATTAAAAACTTCCGTGCAAAACATCCACAAATTTAATCCCATTCTCTCATTTTCCTATATAGTATCAGTGCTAAATTGCTCTAAATATAGCTCAAATAAGCCATTAACCAGGAACCATTATACAATATAATGTCACCAAATTTGCCTAAATATATTAGCACACAAACTGCAAATACAACTGCATGAAAAGCCAAATCATTAATGGAGATTAGGCACCTCTTCAAAAAAATTTCTTTTTCTATAGCTAAGAAATTTTTTATTTTGGGAAGAAACACTTCTGATTTTAAAAAATAAAGTATGGCTAGTTGTTCCATAGATCATTTTAATATAATATTTTAAATTAAATTATAGTAATTTAATTATTAAAATTATTATTATTTTTGAGACAGTCTTGCTCTGTCACCAGGCTGAAGTGCAGTGGCATAATCTCGGCTCACTGCAACCTCCGCCTCCTGGGTTCAAGAGATTTTCCTGCCTCAGCCTCCCAAGTAGCTGGGACTACAGGCACGTGCCACCACGCCCAGCTAATTTTTGTATTTTTAGTAGAGACAGAGTTTTACCATGGTGGCCAGGATGGTCTCGATCTCTTGACCTCATGATCTACCCACCTCAGCCTCCCAAAGTGCTGGGATTACAGGCATAAGCCACAGCGCCTGGCCATTAAAATTATTTTAATAAATTATTTTAAATAATCATTTTGATAACACACATGATTAGCCAAAGCATAGGAGCATTTTCACTTATGTCAATAAACTGTACCATGACCAGTCTTATGAATACTGGACCATTTATTTTCTATGGCACTCAAACAATTTTAAGGAAAAGTATTATTTTCCTTTGTTATCAAAAAGCGTGTTTGTATTCACATTTTTTGTTGTCACAGTTTCTGTTTTAAGTCATTCATAAATAAAATGTCTTGTTGGGGGTAAAACACTGCAGTACTTTTCATACTGCAATAGCAGGTTTTCCCAAATATCATTGCACTTCACAGACACAGATCATGAATAGTTATGTCAGGTATATGCTAGTGAAAAATGTTCACAAGCTCAGTAGCACATATTAAAAGGTAGTGTTTACCCACAATGCTAGCATTACTTCTGAGTAATAGTCCTGATATCTGTTCTGCCACAAACATCTCAAATAGTTTGATAACAAAAAGCACAGGGAACGTTATTGCTCTTTTTAAACCCTAAAATTAGAAATAAAATCCCACTCCTTTCCAATCCTTATGAAGATTTTGTAAAATCTCCAACCAAATAATAGTCTCTGTCCATGGACTGAAGAGACTCCCTGCCCTGACCCACTTTATCTTTTTCATTTCCTGCCAAAACCAAATCTTTACCCTACGAAACCAGTGGCATTTCTTTAGGAATGTCTGCTTCCTATCTGGAATACAGTTTAGGAGCTACTTCCCATAAGCATTTAGGAAACTGTAAAATATGTTAAAAGTTTGAAATAATATTGTCTAAAACAGCTTCCCACATTTGGGGACATTCCATCTTTCAGGATTTGATCATCTTTGTAAACTCATTTCATAATCTCCAGAGTACACTTTCTAAAATGCAAATTAATCCTCTTACAATTTCTCAAGGGTAACCCATAGCCCAATGGATGAGGTCCAAATCTCTTGGAAATGCACTGTATGCGCTACATAATCTTGTCCTTGCCTACCTATTTGATTTCAAATGCCCACATTCTATTACACACACATACCTACACTCCTTACTCCGGCCATTTCAAAACCACTTGCTTTTCCCTTAATACTCCCATATCTTTCCTCTTTATATCCATCAAATTAAGTCATGGTTTCCCAACCTTGGCACTACTGATGTTTTGGGCCCAGTAACGCTGGCAATTCTTTGTTGTGGAGGCCTGTCCTATGCACTGTAGAATATGTGGCAGCATCCCTGGCCTCTACCCATTAATGCCAGTAGCATACCCCACCCTACGCCAGTCATAACATCCAAAAATGTCTCCAGAAATTTCCAAGTGTCTCCTCATGGGCAAAACTGCCTCCTGTTGAGAATCATGGAATCACGCAGTCATCGAATCTCTAGATGCCTGCAATACCCACAGCTCCTTCTGAGCCAAGTTCATTGCACTTAGGTTGCAGTGCCACATGACTCAATCCACAGCAACTGTTTAAAATAAAGTATGGGTGTTCACCTAAAAGCAGCCAGCTATAGGCAAGAATGTGGAGGCTAATGTTCTATAATGATGCTCTTATACTGGGCAATAACCAACCAACTCCATCAGACATATCCTAGTGTCTAGGGGCTTAATGCCAAACAGGCTGAAAGAGACAAAGAGTGGCATGGAGATGTGTGTAAAGAATCAAAATCAGGAGTCTGTAGACACACACGGAGAGAAGATGCAGCATTAGAAGAAACCTGAGAAGAGTAAACCTTGAGCAGTCACTGAGATACAGAATTGCTACTGTATTTTTGTTGGTCATACGGTCTAATCATGAACCTAACAAGGTTCCCTAATCCTTTTACAAATTTAAGGACATATATATCCTTAAATATGTCAAAGGACACAGACTCCAACTTCAAGAAGCTCCCACTAACCACATCTGAGCCAGTAAAATGATAGTAAGGAATTATAACCCATAGAATAAAACATTCTTTCATCCATACTGACATAAATAATTGAATAAGTAAGTAAATAGGGGAGAAGGGATAGCTCTTCCTTATCAAGTCAATAAATGTAGAAGGAAATGTGGAAATATAAAACTACTATTTGGCAAACACCACAGTAATAACTGGTGTAGGCAAGAACCATGAGTGGATACCAACATTAACGGGTGAAAGTATGATGAGAAACAAGATATTGCACACTCTCAAAGTATTTCCCTGCAAGATATTCATTTCTATAAAAAATTATAAATGTACAGGTGGAGAAACCTAGAAGGCACTTGCTTAACCAAGTGACCAACACTAACTTCACCAGTGATGAGATATATTGAGAACATATACCTTCTGTTATGATTCACTGAAAAGGCACAATATAACTTCCTTAGTATTCTTGCCAAAAATGTGTAACCACAATGTATTCACAGGGGAATACCAGAGAACCCAAAATTGAAGCAAACGGTACAAAGTAACTAGCCAGAACTCTTCAAAAAGATCATGAGAGACAAAGGAACTGTTACAAAAGTAGAGGATATTAAGGAGATATGACAAGTAAATCCATGTGGGAACCTGGATTGGATGCTGTACTAAAACAAAGACATTTATGAGACAACTGGCAAAATTCAAATGAGGTCTGTAGATTAGTTAATAGCACCAACTCTGTTGATTTCCTGTTTTAAATAACTACACTATGTTTACAGAAGATATTAGCATTACGGGAGGCTGGATGGAGGGCATATATAATCTCTGTGTACAATTTGTGCAATTTTTGTAAGTCTAAAGTTATTTCAAAATAAAAGCCAAAATATATTTTTTAAAAATTGTAAAGACCTAAAAAAAGATCTAAAATACATATTACCATCTCCTGAGATATTCTTCCAAATTAAAGCACCAAATTAAAACCTATTACTCCACGGCCTGGAATACCCTTAACAAATCTGTCACCTCCTCTGTGAAGCATTTTTGATGCCTCTACAAAGAGTTAGCTTCCCTTTTTTGACCACAGTCTCTTGCATCACTGCTGGCTATTAATAGACTCACCCTGACTTAAAATTATTATTAGTTCTTGCATTTGTCTTTTCTACTACAATGAGAGTTCCTCAAGATACAGAGACCTTGTCTTACATATCTTTGTTCCTCATGTGTCTCGTAGAGTGCCTGCCATAGAATAGGCACAAAATAATAGCTGAATGAATTAATTCTTCATTAGCCAAAAAAACATTTTCTGTCGTATCTTAGCCCACTGCTCACAAACACTGTAAGAATGGCTTCTTAGAGGGGCAACTGGCAAAATTCAAAGGTCTGAAGATCAGTTGACTCCTTTGTGAGTCCACTCTCATAGTATCCAAACATGTTGAGATTGCCTAAAATACTGACTTTAATTTATTGCATAACTGTAACAATAAAGGAAATTTTCAGAAAGAGAAGTCATTCACAATCCTATCACTAAGACAAATTATTTTCTTTTTATATTATTTTATAGTATTGTCTACATGCATAACTATTTTTATTGTGGGTTTTTTTTGTGTGTGTGTGTGTGTGTGTGTGTGTTTTTGAGACAAAATTTCACTCTGTTGCCCAGGCTGGAGTGTAGTGGCTCAATCTCAGCTCACTGCAACCTCCGCCTCCCGGGTTCAAGTGATTCTTCTGCCTCAGCCTCCCAAGTAGCTGGGATTACATGTGCATGCCACCACGCCCAGCTAATTTTTTGTATTTTTAGTAGAGATGGGGTTTCACCATGTTGGCCAGGCTGGTCTTGAACTCCTGACTTCAAGTGATCCACCTGCCTCGGCCTCCCAGAGTGCTTGGACTACAAGAGTGAGCCATCGCACCCGGCCACACGTGCATAACTATTTTTAGATAGTCATTTTTAGATAGTTATAAACATAGTGTAGACAATTTTCAATTCAGTTTTCCCACTTACCAAATATTGGCTCAAAATAGTATATAAAACTTTGGAAATGTTTTACTTCTATATCATATTTTTTGATTTTTTGAATATCATTGATGGTTGTCACTTTTCATCATTTGAGGGTGAATACAATAAAAGTTCTGGAAAAAGTTTAAGAAGCTAGTCAGAGCCAAGTCTATTGAATAAATAATTATACCACATAACATATTCTGGAAAATAATTAGGAATAATTATAGAGTGGTAAAACTGATTTTTGAATCTTGGAAATGAGCCTTGAGAGCAAATAAAAAAATGTCCAGTGATTCATAAGATAAATGCATCTTGGTTATATCCAATATGACAAATCAAAACCAAAGGACAAAAGTTTTTGAATGTCTCTGCGGCATTCCTTATGTGGGAATACGACCATATACCTACCACAGGATGATCTTGAGAATGACATGACAACATGCATAGTCTGAAACAATACTGCCAGTAAACATTGGTGTCTTTACTTTCTCATCTCTAATGGCATTTGTCACTGTACACGTGTGAAACTTGTCTCATAACAGAATTGTGTGTCAGGGGAAATAAATATATTTAAATCAAATTTTAATTTGTATTTTCTGGACTCCAATGCATGTAACCAGCTCCTTGGGGGCACAAATCATACTGACCACATTTTTCAAGTCTTAAAAGCTCAAGAAGTAATTAAGACATTGATTGGTACTGCCTAGGTGGGAATGCTCTGCAAGAGAAAATCACTTTTAACTTCCAGAAAAACTTTTAAACTTTCATCTTCTGTCTACATGTAAAATTTGGGCTACTGTATTAAGCTGAGAGGCATATAAGATGTTAAAATTTGGATTAAGTTACTTAAGTGGGTTTTTATAAGTTTCCATTTATGCAACTTTTGGTTTTTGTAAAAAGAAAACCTTTTCAATTTGCATTTTCAAAATGGCATGTGTCAGCCATAATATTTCACCACAAAATATACAATGTAAAAGACTAGGTGTTTAATAAACTTAACGATTCAAAAATGCAACCATGTAACTAACGTCAGCTTCAGTATGCACTGATGCACGGATACTTAAATATCTTCCATAACTCATACTTAAAATGGCATTTTAATGACTTAGAATGTGGGCAAACTAAAAGAACAATATTTTCAAATATAATCAAATGTCTTTATGTTCACATTATGAGAAGCCTGCCATAAACCACTACAAAACAAAAAAAGCAAATTTTAAATAAAATCTTCTTGAAAGTCTTAAGAGCCTGAAATGCATAAAGAAAAGCGAAATGCTCCTTCTGGGTGGGCGTTGCTTCATCGCTAACAGTCCTCAGGCTCAGAGAATTAAACTTCTGTGGAGGCGAATGTCTAATGACTACAGAGCTTTCCAACACTGTGCTGAGAGTCTGGCAGCTGCATCATACTACAATTAAATGTCCTAAAAATACACAGGGAGAATATTCTTGAAAGTTTGTCTTGCTCTTTCAAGTGTGGCGCTCTTCTTTATTTAAAACCAAAAGTATGAGGTTAATTTTTTTTTTTTTTTTTTTTTTTGAGACAGGCTGGAGTGCAGTGGTGTGATCTTGGCTCACTGCAACTTCTGCTTCCCAGGCTCAAACGATCCTCCCACCTCAACCACCCGAGTAGCTGGGACTACAAGCATGTGCTACCACACCCGGCTACTTTTTAATTTTTTGTAGAGATGAGGTCTCACTAATTGCCCATGCTGGTCTTAAACTCCTGGGCTCAAGCACTCTTCCCACCTTGGCCTCCCGAAGTGCTGGGATTACAGGCATGAGCCACCACACCCAGTCCAAGGTTAATTTTTAAATCTGAAAAACTGCAGAGGGTTACTGAAAAGGCAAACACAGGGATATCTCTGTACTTCACTTTACTGCACTTGACAGACACTGAGCTTTTTACGAATGGAAGTTTTGTGGCAACCCTGTATGAAGCAAGTCTGCTGGCATCATTTTTCCAACAGCCTGTGCTTGCTTCATGTCTGTCATATTTTGGTAATTTTCACAATATTTCAGACTGTTTTATTATTATTATAGCCATTATGGTCATCTGTGATCAGTGATATTTTTTGATGTTACTACTGTAATCATTTTGGTGCCCCAGAAACTGTGCTCATGTAAGACAGCAAACCTAACCTATAAATGTTTGTGTTCTGATTTTTCCACCAACCAGCTGCTCCCTCATCTCTCTCCCTCTCCTTGGGCCTCCCTATTTCCTGAGATGTTACAACAATACTGAAACTAGGCTAACTAATAACACTACAATGGCCTCTAAGTGTTCAAGTGAAAGGAAGAGTCAATCTCTCACTTTAAATCAGAAGCTAGAAATAACCAAGCTTAGTAAAGAAAACATGTCAAAAGCCAAGACAGGCCAAAAGCTAGGCTTCTTCCCCCAAACAGTTGAGTTATGAAGGCAAAGGAAAAGCTCTTGGAAATTAGAAGTGCTACTTTAGTTATCACATGAAATAAAAGGCATATTGCTGATGTGGAGAACGTTTGGTTGGAAGAAAAGGTCAATCCAGCTACAACATTCCCTTGAGCCAACGCCTAATCCAGAGCAAGGTCCTAATTCTGTTCAATTCTATGAAGGCTGAGAGTGGTGACAAAGCTCTTACCTGCTGCGGACACAGAAGAAATGCCGGAAGCTAGCACAGGTTGGTTCATGAGGCTTAAGGAAAGAAGCCCTTGCTATGACATAAAAGTGTGAGGTTAAGCGGCGAATACTGATGAAAAAGCTGCAGCAAGTTATCCAGAAGATTCAGCTAAGACAACTGATGAAAGTGGATACATTAAACAACCAATTTTTTAATTATACTTTAAGTTCTGGGATACATGTGCAGAATGTGCAGGTTTGTTACATAGGTATACACGTGCCATGGTGGTTTGCTGCACCCATCAACCCATGATCTACATTAGGTATTTCTCCTAATGCTATCCCTCCCCTAGCCCCCCACCCCCTGACAGGCCCTGGTGTGTGATGTTCCCCTCCCTCTGTCCATGTGTTCTTATTGTTCAACTCCCACTTATGAGTGAGAACATGTGGTGTTTAGTTTTCTGTTCCTGTGTTAGTTTGCTGAGAATGATGGTTTCCAGCTTCATCCATGTCCTTGCAGAGGACATGAACTCATCCTTTTTCATGGCTGCATAGTATTCCATGGTGTATATGTGCATTTTCTTTATCCAGTCTATCACTGATGGGCATTTGGACTGGTTCCAAGTCTTTGCTATTATGAATAGTGCTGCAATAAACATAGGTGTGCATGTGTCTTTATAGTAGAATGATTTATAATCCTTTGGGTATATACCCAGTAACAGCGTATATACTCTGTTGTTGAAATGACAACAAAGGATTTAGAATATTCCATAAACTTAGTTGATAAAGCAGCAGCAGGACTTGGGAGGAATGACAAATTTTGAAAGATGTTCTACTGTGGCTAAAATGCTATCAAATAGAGTAAAAGAAGCCAATGCTCATTTACCATTCCCCAAATAATCCTAAGGCCTTTAAGAATTATAGTAAATCTACTCTGCATGTGCTCTATAAACGGAAAAACAAAGTCTGGATGACAGTGCATATATTTACAGCATGGTTTACTGAATATTTTAAGCACCACTGTTGAGACCTACTGGGAAAAAAATTCATTTCAAAATATTACTGCTCTTTGACAATGCACCTGGTTATCTAAGAGCTCTGATGCAGATGTACAGAGAGATCTATGTTGTTTTCATGACTGCTAGCTCAACATCCATTCTGCAGCTCCTGGATCAAGGAGTCATTTCAACTTTCAAGTCTGATGTAAGAAATACATTTTGTAAGGCTGTATTTGCCATAGTGATTCTTCTGATGGATCCAGGCTAAGTAAATGGAAAACCTTCTGGAAAGGATTCACCATTCTAGATACGATGAAGAACATTTATGATTCATGGGAAGAGGTCAACAACATATCAACATTAACAGAAGTCTGGAAGAAGTTGATACCAACCCTTATGAATGACTGAGGGGTTTAACACTTCAGCAAAAGAAGTCGTTGCAGATGTGGTGGAAACAACAAGAGAACTAGAATTAGAAGTGGAGCCGAGCCTAAATATATGACTGAATTGCTGCAATCTCGTGATAAAACTTCAATAGAATAGGAGTTGCTTCTAATGGATGAGCAAAGAAAGTGGTTCCTTGAGGTGGAATCTACTCCTGGAATAGATGCCACGAACATTGTTGAAATGACAACAAAGGATTTAGAATATTCCATAAACTTAGTTGATAAAGCAGCAGCAGGACTTGGGAGGATTGACAAATTTTGAAAGAAGTTCTACCGTGGCTAAAATGCTATCAAATAGCATATCACACATCATATACAGAGAAATCTTCGTGAAAGGTAGAGGTAAACTTCATTCTTGTGTTATTTTAAGAAACTGCCATAGCCACCCCCACCTTCAGCAACCACCACTCTGATCAATCAGCAGCCACCAACATCAAGGCAAGACCCTATACCAGCAAAAAGATTATGACTTGAAGGCTCAGATGATCGTTAGTATTTGTTTTTTAGACGAAGTTTCACTCTTGTTGCCCAGGCTGGAGTGCAATAGCGCAGTCTCGGTTCGCTGCAACCTCCGCCTCTGGGGTATAAGTAATTCTCGTGCCTCACCCTCCCAAGTAGCTGGGATTACAGGCGCCTGCCACCACGCCCAGCTAATTTTTTTGTATTTTTAGTAAAGATGGGGTTTCACCATGTTGGCCAGGCTGGTCTCGAACTCCTGACCTCAGGTGATCTGCCTGCCTTGGCCTCCCAAAGTGCTGGTATTACAGGTGTGAGCCACCATGCCCGGCCTGCAGTAAACCTTTTTAAATTAATGTAGATACATTGTTTGACATAATGCTACTACACACTTAACAGGCCACAGTATAGCTCAAACATAACTTATCTGTGCTAGGACGCCAAATATTTTGTGTGATGTACTTTATTACAATATTCATTTTATTTTATATTTACTTTATTGTGTCATTAACTTTATTGCAGCAGTGTGGAACCAAACCTGCCATATCTTTGAAGTATGCTTGTATGGACTGTAGCACTATTTTTCTCCAACAAGCAATTTTTAACTTAGATTCAATTAATTCCTCTTCTTAAGGCTGACCACTAAGAATATAGACGCACATAGTTAGGTCTAGCCTTTTCTCTCTAGAGAAATCAATGACACTAAGGTTGAAAGTAAGCACTTCTTCCAACTAAACAGAACAGAGTAAAACAAGCCATAGGAGAGCTTCTTAAACCGCACAGTGACCTGCAAACTAGCTGATCACATATAAAATTTTGAGTTGGGGTTTTACATGGAAGACAAGAGCCACATTTTATAATAGGCTACCAAAAGCTATTGTGAGTCCTCAAACACTTCTCATTTACAAAATTAGAAAGCTGGACTAAATATTTTCCTGTATCAGTTATACATCCTAAAATACTATACTGACTTTGCAGCTGTCCTTGTTTTCAAAAGGCATGATGAATAAATGACCCCTTCATTAAATGTAATAAAATTTGTAAAGTAATATTATATATGACACATACTGGTAAAAACTGCTATCAGCAGGCATTCATAATAAGATACAAAAACAACAAAACAAATTCAGAAGTTAGCCATGACCAAAAGCATTAATTAACTTTTCAAAGCATCTATAACTCAATTCTGAGTCAAATGTCACAAAGCAAAAAGTCACTTGAATTCACTTTTAGGGCTTTTGGCATAGAGGCAAATGTTATAAAGCAAACATTTAATGAAATGGTAGGTCTTTCAGTTCAAGATTAAGGTGACAAAGTATCATAATGTGGGCTACTCACTAAAAAAAATTTTCTTTTTTTTTTCTCCCTGCTAAATATTTTCAGGATGAGTCAGTCGGTCTGTATTTGCTTTGGGCATAAAATCAACATGCTAGTCAACTAGCTTTTCTCTTTTCATTAAAGTAGTTTCTAGAGCAGAAAGTAGCAGAGGTGGAGGTGGTAAGAGGAATGCAGGCCTCAATTTACACAACAGGAATTTCACAGACTATGTATTCTTCCATAAAACAAATGAAGTGTGTGCACTGTACCTGGTTCATATCTAACCCATTTGTAAGCCTTTCCCAGGTACGGAAATACTGGGGCATATATCCACGACTTTACCAACTAAAACAATTTTTTGTCTACAGCTTTGATAGTATCTCTCAAATCACAAAATGCTTAAGAGTCTCTTCAAGTAACCCACCTCTAGGAATCTATCCTAAGGAAAGAAAATGATCTAAAGCATGTTGAAATCTATGGACAATAAGTCGCTCAGAGGATAAAAGAAGGAAAAACTAAAAACACCCCTAATATCCACAGACAGACTGAATAAATCACGGTATATCTAGCCAATTTAACATTATTCGGTCATTCAGGTATGCAATATGAAGATGATACAACAACATGGAAGAGTACAGTAAGAAAGAACTCCAGGATACATGATTACATGGAAAAACCATGCTATTTAAAAAGTATGTGCACGAATGTATGTAGCTGCATTAACACAATTGTTATTATTATTATTATTATTATTATTGTTATTTTGAGACAGAGCCTCACTCAACTCTGTTGTCGAGGCTGGAGTGCATGATCTCAGTTCACTGCAACCTCCACTTCCTGGGTTCAAGTGATTCTCCTGCCTCAGCCTTCTGAGTAGCTGAGATTACAGGTGTGCACTGCCATGCCCAGCTAATTTTTATATTTTTAGTAGAGATGGTGTTCCCATGTTGGCCAGGCTGGTCTCTAAATCATGACCTCAAGTGATCAGGAGTTCATGACCAGCCTGGCCAGGAGGCCCACCTTGGCCTCCCAAAGTGCTAGGATTACAGGCATGAGCCACTGTGCCTGGCCAACAAAATTGTTATTATTGATCCCCTTTAAGAAGCAGAGTGGGATCAGGAAAGAAAGGCAGATGTGAACAGACTCTCAGTTTTCGTATTTCTGAATTGTTTACATTTTTCTAATGCAAATGTACTTGAGCATTTTTCTCTGTAACAAAAACATGTATACTGTATACGAAAATATGTATAGGAATAGTCAATTATAAAAATATAGCATTAAAATTGAAAGATTTTTTTCTGTATTTTCTAAATTTTCTGAAGCATCATATTCCCTAATTTTAAAAATGAAATCTATAAAATAACTCTGTCATCTTTTTGTGTAGCACTAATCACTCTTTAATCTACTTTTTCATTTTTCAGATCCTACTCAAAGTATAATTTTGCAACACAACTTATTACCCAGGTTTTTATCTGGTAAACACCAAGTGAAACTGCATCACTCTAAAACCTAAAACAATTTTTTTTTGAAATCACCTGATTAGCTTATTTGACCTGTCCCTCATCATTACCAATGAAGCCTCTCCCAGAGCCTGATCATAGGGGCTTACAGGACAGCCATGAAGAGTGTAGGGTCCAGAATCACACTTCCTGGGGATGAATCCTAGCTCCATCACCAGTTGTGTAATTCTGAATAGGTACTTGAATTTTTTTGCCTCAATTTCCCCACTGTAAAATGGGAATTATAGTACCTAACTCTCAAAGTTGTAAGGATCAGCAGAGAATATGAATATGCAATTGTTCCAAGATGGTGGATTGTCTGCATGCCTCTACCACGTGAAAAGACAAAATAGTGTGTGGTGATTCATGGTGTGAACTTTTTTCCAAGAAGCAACAGAGGCACTTAACATGAAAACTGAAAGAAACCACAGAGCTTCTGAAAAAGGCAGTGGGCTGCAGCCTACGCTATGAGCCAGGTGGAAAACTATAAGTACTTACCCCAGTGCTGGAGCTGGTTTAGTGAGCAGTGGGGAATATATGAGAAGGAGTGGCATCGGGACGGACTTTATATGCATTCCCAGACTCCAGCGGGGATGGAGGGAAGCCATTTCTGATCCAACCTCACAGGGGACCTTGCAGAAGTCGGCCAGCTAACTCAGACAGCAATCACAGGTTGAGAGAAGCTCCTGAGATCTGCGATATAATCTCAAGTGGGGATGAACCCCTTTGGCCAGAACCAAGGGGTGAGTGGAAAGTGTGCTGCAGCCATGAGCACAGGAGCTGGGCACCCCTGCTTCATGCGCAGACCAAGAAGGGCATAGCCTGAAAGCCCTGGTTTCCCTCTCCTCAAGGAAGGCTTATGGCCTGAAGCATTTTTGAGTTCTGAGCACAGATTGCCTGGAACCTAGCTAGCTGCTGCTAGTGGAACACTGCCTACGAGAGACCTGCCTTGCCAAGTGCGTGGGAGCTGGTGGGAATTACTGCCGTCTGCTATTCCCCACTCCCCAGGCAGATTCTTCTATACAGCAGAGGCAGCTGCACTCCTCCCTGGACCATTACCCCAGTGGCCAGAGAGCTGACCCCTGATCCCCACTGGGGCCACTGCTTGCACCTGCACATGAAAAGAAAAACCGGAGTGCAGTCCTGCCTTATCCAGCCCCCACCTGGCATTGCCCCTCCAACCACCCTGGTAGCTTAACACAAAGGACAGAAACTTTTGGAAGCCTTATGGCATTGTCCATCGCCTGAGACACCAGAGTATCTCCCCTGGGTAACATATGGCAAACACAAATCCCACCACCACCACCACCACAGCTGGCACTCTTTTGCACTCTGGGAGTCAACCAACATAGCCAATACATTACAGCATCTCCAGGTAGAAGAACACATCACCCAGGAAGGGAAAAATGTGTGTGTAATCTCAGCTATCACCATGGCCTTCATCACCCTGGCTAACCAAGAGGCCCTGACTCTGTCCACATAACCAGTTCATTACTACTACAATCTGGCATTTGAGAAAGCCAACACACTAAGGCTATTTATAACTAAGGAATCTTAGCGTCTATGTCACTCCCCTGCCACCTCTATCAGCACTGGTGCTGGTACCTGCTGCTGGGAGACTTGAGGACCGGTCACATCACTGGATCCCTTGCAGACATTCCCTAGCACCAGCCTGGAGTACCCACTGGGTAGCTAGACCTAGAGGAGCAGCAGCATTCATAGTGGTCTGATCCTCAGGGACTCCTACTTCTAGGGGAAGGGAACATCACATGGGACAAAAGAATCCAAACACAGGCCTTGAGTCCCTGAACTTTCCGCTTGTGGGAAGTTTTGGCAGAGGCATAGGTGCAGTGCTGAGCTCAGCAGGGAAAGTCTGCAGCTCTACCCCAATAGCCAGGAAGTCCTGGTGCTCGTGAAGGATCTTGGAGAAGGGAGTGCTTCTTCTCCCCCTCACCTACTGCTGAAGACACAGCAGGGGCTTCTCCCATGGGAGCTCAGCATGGATACATACACCTGTAGACAGCCCTTCTGGAACACTTCAGGGTGTTCTGCATCCCCACAGGAGGTGACTGCATCCCCACAGGAGGAGTGCCCTCCAGGTTCAGGCTTGCACGAGGTATAAAGTCACAGTTCCTCTCTACATAGAACAGCAACATGCCTGCAGATGAAAAGAGGTGCCTGTCTGATCTGAATAGATGAACACTGGGTCAGGAATGTAACTGGGAGGTGGATCACTTTCCTGCTGGTGTGGCAGGGAAGCAGAGTTGGCTCCCTCCCTTCCCCTTGAAAAGATTTCAGCAGTTTCACTGAGAGCTCCCCTGGCCACCTCCATCAAGGTTGGGACCTCTGTTCACCACTGGATATTACATTTATCCACCTGCTTTAGCCACGACCAGTTTTTAACCATGGATACCTCCCCTACTGGCCTGAAGTCTGAACTGTTTGACTGAGTAAACAAAATATTGTGGAAAATAAATTAATTCAAAACTGTACACCACTAGGGAATGAGATAAGCTTCAAGAGACCTCTGCATTTCAATCCCACAACAATCAACCTGCTCACACACCAAGCACATTGCTAATACAACCATCTGAGAAAGCCATCATACAAAGACTCTCTATAACCAAATAACTCATATAGTATCTTCATCCCTGAAAGAACCAAAAGCCAAGTCAGACTACAACAAACATTAAAGTCACATTCTCAAGGGAAAAAAAACCCACAAAAGTAAACAACTGAAACAAAAATAAATTCAAGAATAATTAGTCTAACCAAATCAAAAGGAACCAGAAAAATAATTCTGGCAACAAAACAGGGTTCTATAACACCACCAAAAGATCACACTAGCTCTTCAGCAATGGATCCAAAATAAGACAAAATATTTGAAATACTAGATAAAGAATTCAAAAGGTTATTAGCTACACAAGGAGATACAAGAGAAAGGCAAAAACCAACAAAAAGAAATTTAAAAAACCACTTACGATACGAATGACAAATTTTGTAAAGAGATAGCTATTTCAAAGAAAGCCAATCAGAACTTCTGGAAATGAAAAACACATTTAGGGAATGACAAAATGCAATGGAAACTTTTAACAGACTAAAGTAGAATAATTTCAGAACTCAAAAACAAGGCTTTCAAATTAATCCAACAAGGAAAAAGTAATTAAAAGAAATCAACAAAGCCTCCAGAAAATACAGGATTATATAAAATGGCCAAACTTAAGAACCATTGGTATACCAGAGGGAGAAGAGAAAGCAAAAAGGTTGGAAAACTTATTTGAAAGAATAATTAAGGAAAACTTCCCTAGCCTTGCTAGAGATTTAGATATCCAAATACAAGAAGCTCAAAGAACTCCTGGGGGATTCATCGCAAAAAGGACATCACCAAGGCATATAGTCATCACGCTATCCAAAGTCAACACAAAGGAATGAATTCTAAGAGCAGTGAGACAAAAGCATCAGGTAACCTATACATGAAAACCTATCAAAATAATAGAAGACTTCTCAGCAGAAACCTTATAAGCCAAAAGGGAGTGGGGTCTTATTTTTAGCCTCCCTAAACAGAATAACTGTCAGCCAAGAATTCTGAATCCAGCAAAACCAAGTGTCATAAATGAAGGCAAAATAAAGTCTTTTTCAGACAAGCAAATGCTAAGGAAATGTCACTACCAGACCAGCCTGCTAAAAGAAGTTCTAAATCTTGAAACAAAGAGTCAACATGCCCCATAATAGAACCTCTTGCCAGCATAAAACTCACAGGGCCTATAAAAAAATACCACGATGAAGAAGAGTATCTAAGTGATAATCAACATGATGACTGGAACAGTACCTTACATTCTAGTAACAACAGTACCTTACTACTAGACCTAAGAAAAGAGATAGCAACACAACAACAGCGGGAGAATGCAACACTCCACTGACAACACTAGACAGGTCATCAAGGCAGAACGTCAACAAGGAGACACTGGACTTAAACTACACTCTAGAACATATGGACCTAACAGATATTTACAGAACATTCTATTCAATAACTACAGAATATACATTCTTCTAATAAGTACATGGAACATTCTCCAAGATAGACAGACCATATGATAGGCCACCTAACAAATCTTAATAAATTTAAAAAAAAATCAAAATTACTTCAAGTATCTTCTCAGACCACAATGGAATAAAACTAAAATTAACTACAAAAAGAACCCTCAAAGCTATACAAATACACATAAATTAAACAATCTTCTCCTGAATAATTTTTGAGTTAACACTGAAATCAAAATGGAAATTTAAAAATTCTTTGAAATGAATAATAGTGACACAAGTTGTCAAAACCTCTGGGATACAGCAAAAGCAGTGCTAACCGGAAAGTTTACAGAGCTAAATGCCTACATCAAAAAGTCTGAAAGATCACAAATTCACAACCTAATGTCACACCTCAAGGAACTAGAGAAATAAGAACTAAACCAAAAGCTAGCAGAAGAAAATAGACAATAAAGATCAGAGCAAAACTAAATGAAATTGATATAAAAAAGACAATACAAAAGATCAAAGAAAAAAAAAGGTTGGTTCTTTGCAAAGATAAACAAAAATTAACCATTACCTAGATTAACCAATAAAAGAGAGAAGATTCAAATACACTCAATTTGAAATGAAAACAGAAACATTACAACGGACACAACAAAAATAAAAAAGATCATTCAAGACTACTATGAACACCTCTATGCATACAAACTTGGAAATCTAGAGGAAATGCACAAATTCCTGGAAACATACAACCCTACTAGCTTGAATCAGAAAGAAATAGAAACCCTGAACAGACCAGTAACTAGTAGTGAGATTGAATCAATAATACAAAAACCGCCAACAACAACAAAAAACGGCTAGGGCCAGATAGATTTACAGCCAAATTCTATCAGACATTCAAAGAGGAACTGGTACGAATCCTACTGAAAGTATTCTAAAACACTGAGAAAGAGGGAATCCATCCTGACACATTCTATTAACCCAGTACTACCCTGATACCCAAACTAGAAAAGGACGTAACAAAAAGGAAAACTACAGACCAATATCCCTGATGAACACAGATGCAAAAATCCTCAACAAACTACTAACAAACTGAATCCAACAACACATCAAAAAGATAATTCAGGCTGGGCACAGTGGCTCACACCTGTAATTCCCAGCACTTTGGGAGGCCGAGGCGAGGAGATCACCTGCGGTCAGGAATTAGAGACCAGTCTGGCCAACATGACAAAACTCTGTCTCTACTAAAAATACAAAAATTAGCCAGGTATGGTGGCATGCGCCTGTAATTCCAGCTACTCGGAAGGCTGAGGCATGAGAATCTCTTGAACCCAGGAGGCAGTAGTTGCAGTGAGCCAAGATCACACCACTGCACTCCAGCCTGGGCGACAGAAAAAGACTCTGTCTGGGGGAAAAAAAAAAGATAATTCACCATGGTCAAGTGGGTTTCATCTCAGGCATGCAGGGATAATTTAATAAATACAAGTCAATAAATGAGATACATCACATAAACAGAATTTAAAAAAAATATGAGCACCTCAATCGATGCAGAAAAAGCATTCAATAAAAGCCAGCATCCTTTTATGATTAAAAAAAAAAAACCTCCAACAAACTAGACATAGAAGGAACATACCTCAAAATAATAAAAGCCATTATCAGACAAACCCACAGCCAACATTATACTGAATGGAGAAAACTTGAAAGCATTCCTCCTAAGAACTGGAACAGGACAACAATGCCTACTTTTACCACTTCCATTCAATACAGTTACTGGAAGTCCTAGCCAGAGCAATAAGGCAAAAGAAAGAAAGGGCATCCAAACTGGAAACAGGAAGTCAAACTATTTAAGTTTGCTGAGGATATTATCATATACCTAGAAAACTGTAAAGATTTCTCTGACTCCTAAATTTGGTAAATAAAGTCTCAGGTTACAAAGCACACAAATCAGTGGCACTGTTATACATCAACAATGACCAAGCTGAGAATCAAATCAAGACTTCAATCCTTTATACAATAGCTGCAAAAAATAAAATAAAATACCTAGGAATATGCTTAACAAAGGAAATGAGCGATCTCTAGAAGGAGAACTACAATACACTGCTGAAAGAAATCAAAGATGAGACAACAAATGGAAAAACATACCATGCTCATGGATTGGAAGAATATTATGAAAATGATCATATGCCCAAAGCAATCTACAAATTCAACGCAATTCTTATCAAAATACCAACATCATTTTTTCACAGAATTAGAAAAAAGAATCCTAAAATTCATATGGAACCAAAAAAGAGCCCAAATAGCCAAAGCAATCCTAAGCAAAAAGAACAAACCTGGAGGCATCACATTACCTGACTTCAAATTATACTATAAGGCTACAGTTAGCAAATCAGGATGGTACTGGTATAATCATACATAGATCAACAGAACAGAATAGGGAATCTAGAGATAAATTAAAATACTTAGAACCAACAGATCTTTGACAAAGCATACACTGGGAAAAGGAAACCCTATTCAGTAAGTGGTGCTGGGAAGACTGGATAATCACATGTAGAAGAATGAAACTGGATTCCCTACCCCTCATCATATACAAAAATCAACTCAAGATGGATCAAAGACTTAAATCTAAGACTTGAAGCCATAAAAATTCTAGAAGGAAACCTAGGAAAAACTCTTCTGGACATTGGCCTAGGTAAAGAATTTGTGACTAAAACCCCAAAAACAAAAATGCAAACAAAACAAAATAAATAAAATGAGACCTAATTAAACTAAGAAGCTTCTGCACAGCAAAAGAATTATCAGAGTAAACAGACAACCTACACAATAGGAGAAAATATTTGGAAAGTATGCATCCAACAAAGGACCAATACCCAGAATCTACAAGGAACTCAAATCAGTGAGAAAAACAAATAATCTCATCAATAAGTGGGCAAATGACATAAATAGATATTTTTAAAAGAGATATACAAATGGCCAACAAAAATATTTAAAAATGCTCCACATCATTAATCATCTGGGAAATGCAAATTAAAACCACAATGACACACCTACCACCTTACTCCTATCAGAATGGCCATTATTAAAAAGTCAAAAAACAATAGACACCGATGTGGATGTGGTGAAGGGGAACACTTATACAATGCTGGTGGGAATGTAAATTAGTACAACCTCTATGGAAAACAGTACAAAGCCTTCTTAAAGAACTAAAAGTAGATCTACCACTTGATCCAACAACCTCACTATTGGGTATCTACACAAAGGAAAAGAAGCCATTATATCAAAAAGACACTGCATGCGTATGTTTATTATAGCACAATTCACAATTGCAAAGACATGGAACCAATCTAAGTGTCCATTAACCAATAAGTGGATAAAGAAAATGTGGTATATATACACCATGGAATACTACTCAGCCATAAAAAAGACCCAAATAATATCTTTTGCAGCAACCTGGATGGACCTAGAGGCCATTCTTCTACCTGTAGTAACTCCGGAATAGAAAACCAAATACTGTATGTTCTCACTTACAAGTTGGAACTAAGCTATGGGAACACAAAGGCATACAGGATGGTAAAAAGGACTTTGGAGACTCAGAAGTGGGGAGGGTGGAAGGGGGTAGGGGATAAAGAACTACAAGTTGGGTACAATGTACACTACTCAGGTGAGGTGACAGGCGCAATAAAATCTCAGACTTCACCACCACACAATTCATCCATGTAACCAAAAACCACTGTGTCCTAAAAGCTACTGAAATTCTAAAATGCACATATTAAAAAAAAAAAGCACTAACATAATGCCTGGCATAGTAAGCTATTAGTTGTTATCTATTACCTAATTAAGCTGTTAGCTATTACTCTACACATTGTCAAATACATATGTAACAAAATTAATATTGTGACAACCATTATTATAATCCAAGAAAAATACATTTTATAACAAAATTTGGTAGTGTGTAAAATTTCAGCTTAATAACTAATTTTAACACTATCTTTATGCTGCATGCATTACTCCCCTTAGACATCAAATGAATAATTAAGGAAACAAGAGAGTTTGCAGTGATGTCATTTTTATCCCACCTACACTTTACATTGCATAATTTGTTGGAAGCTAAAATTGTTTCTCCTAAATATCTCTTCTAATTTGCAACTGACAGGATTTTAGTGTTTTCCTCCAGTTTCCCATTAAAAGGGAGAAAATATTTAAGGTCAAAGGAAATTGCTTTACAATGGATATCAAAATGGCAAAATGCAAGCTTAAAAAGAAGAGGGATATCTAAACGTTTCCTTCTTTCTTCACACTTTTCAGATTACTCTTTAAAAACGGGTTCATCAAAAGTGAAGATTTAAGCCCTACCTCCCTCCCCCTTTTGTTTTAATTTAAGGTAAGTCACCTTAGATCAGAAATCAAAGAAAAAAAATAACATTTTCCCTCCCTTTCTATACTTGTATTTTCTGCTGAATAGAAATATCCTACTAGTTGCTCTTAGCCTGTTGATTCTTGGTTGGGATAAATTTTCCATTGCTTGAGGCAGACCAGGGCTACCCACACTTTGCAGGTGTGAATGTATTTAGTAAGACAAAACTCAGTTGTCTATATTTCTATCACCTACAAAAGGAAATGCAACCGGGCATGGTGGCTCACGCCTGTAATCCCAGCACTTTGGGAGGCCGAGGCGGGCAGATCACGATGTCAGGAGATCGAGGCTATCCTGGCCAACATGGTGAAACCCTGTCTCTACTAAAAACACAAAAAAAATTAGCTGGGTGTGGTTGCACGTACCTGTAATCTCAGCTACTCTGGAGGCTGAGGCAGGAGAATCGCTTGAACCAGGGAGGCAGAGACTGCAGTGAGCCGAGATCGTGCCACTGCACTCCAGCCTGGCCACAGAGCCAGACTCCTTCTCAAAAAAAAAAAGAGAAATGCATACATTGAGAGCAGGGTGAGAATTAAAACCAAATTCTGTCCTTACCTACTTTAAGGAAAAATCATAACAAGATCAAATAAATTATAGAAAATGTTTATGAATAGTTATCAACAATTTGACTTTTATGTAGCAATTTTTGAGAAGAAATTGCTTTATCTAAATATGGGTAGGTGATTCAAAAAAATGAACCTTCACTAGAAAATGTGATTCCAGAAGGGTAAAGTACAAAATAAACATTATTTATGTTATGGTAGCCACGAAATAGCTAAACTTTTTAAAAAGTGAAGATGGCAAACTTCATAAACTCTAATATGACTGATAAGAGCAGGCACTCCAAGGAGCTGCCATGTTCCCCAAAGAGGATCCGCTGCATGTGAGCATCCTAAGGCTGGCAGTGGTCCCAAAGTCTGGAAGTGTTTTACCCCTAAAGCATCAACTGCAAGCAATTTCTGGGTCTGTTTTGCCTCTGCCCATGACAAGAATCAACTTGTTCCAAAATTCCACAAAATATGTTTCTTTTATGTTAAAACTCTGCTGTTTCTGGGAAAGCTAAAAGCTAGAATTTTTTTTTTTACACATGTGGCCAAAAGCTATATTTGGATCTTTTAATCTCTCAACAGAATACAGGCATTAAAAAAAATTTCTCCCTGCTGTATTTTATTATGAGAATGTCACTCTTTCAAAAAATTTAAAAAGTAAATTTGTTTTCCTATACAATCCCTTTAACTTAAAAGTGCAAGAAGGTTTTATTTTTTATTTTTATTTATTTTTATTTTTTTATTTTTTTGAGACAGAGTCTTGCTCTGTCACCCAGGCTGGAGTGCAGTGGTGAGATCTCGGCTCACTGCAAGCTCCGCCTCCTGTGTTCACGCCATTCTCCCGCCTCAGCCTCCCGTGTAGCTGGGACTACAGGCGCCTGCCACCACGCCCGGCTAATTTTTTTTGTATTTTTAGTAGAGATGGGGTTTCACTAAAACCCTGTTTTAGTGAAAACTAAAGGTCAGGAGATTGAGCCAGGATGTTCTCAATTTCCTGACGTCGTGATCCACCCGCCTCAGCCTCCCAAAGTGCTGGGATTACAAGCGTGAGCCACCGCGCCCGGCCAAGAAGGTTTTATTTTTAAAAACATTTAAGTGAAGCATTTAATCAAAATTAATTACAAGTTAAAATAAAATTACTTGAGTGGGAAATAACCATGACTCCTCTTTACAGATCATGTTTTCTGGTCATCACATCTATAAACAACACAGGTTATATATTTTGTTTTTAGAAAATCAGTAACCATGATACCACTTTTAAGTACAGTACTTGAAAACTCATGAGATTAAATGATTCCTTACACTTCACATTCATTCATTGTTTGAGTCAGGATCTCACTCTGTCCCCAAGGCTGGCATGCAGTAGTGAGATCATAGCTCACTGCAGCCTCGAACTCCTGAGCTCAAGTAATCCTCTTGCCTCAGCCTCCCTAGTAACTGGGACTACAGGCAAACATCACCATGCCCAGCTAACCTTACACTTCACTTTCAATTCTCAGTAAAACCATTCGGGATGTCTTTATCTAATCCCCTGCAAAGCTGTACTACTCAGTCATATTTCAGCCTCACACAATGAAGACAAATAGATTTAAATCCAAGACAATAAAGACAACAAACTGGCCGGGCGTGCAGCATATCATGCCTGTAGTCCCAGTACTTTCAGAGGCCAAGGTAAGTGGATCGCTTGAACCCAGGAGTTCAAGACCAGCCTGGGAAACACAGGGAAACCCCATTTCTACAAAAATACAAAAATTAGCCAGGTATGGTGTCATGTGCCTGTAGTCCCAGCTACTCAGGAAGTCGAAGTAGGAGGATCACTTGAGCCCAGGAGGTTAAAGCTGCAGTAAGCCGAGATCGCCACTGCCCTTTAGCCTGGGTGACAGAGTGAGATTCTGTCTCCAAAAATAAATAAATAAATAAATAAATAACCAAAAAACCCCGACAAACCATGACATTCTAACAATCTTGCATCAATCACATAAATAGATAAGAAATAGAGAGACTATCAGGACATCTATAAATTCTGAAATAAAGCTTAGCATATGGCCTAATAACCAAGTTAATATTTATTCAAACAAGCAGCACTTTCTTTTCAATCAGCTCACTTACTCTACACCAGGATTTCTGAATCTCAGCACTATCAGTATCTTGGACAAGAAAGGATGATGTCGTGGCTGTCCTGTGCATCGTAGGATGATGGGCACCAACCCCAGCTTCTACCCACCAGATGCCAGTGGAATCCCCAACCCCAGCTTCAACAATCAAAAAATGACTTTAGACAGTGCCATCCATGCCCTAGGGACAAAACTGTCCCTGGTTGAGAATCACTGCTCCACACTAAAGAAAACCCAAGAATACAGACAAAATCCTAAATATGATTTTATTTGAAGTCATTTTATAAACAGACATAAAATTTAGTTAGTTTTAATAATGAAGTCAGACCTTGTAAATGGAGTCATTGCTAGCAGTAAGATGTGTTCACCCATATTGAAGGAAGAAAAGATTCAAGAAAAGATTCACGGTTTTAGCCACATAAATGCTACTGGCACATGACATACCATCATGTCTTCAATCAGGAACACATTCAAACTCAAAGGATGACCAGCCCCTTAAAACTCTCACACAGGTGTCATGATGGAGTCAGTGATTGTTCATGGTGAATTGCCTAAAAGTTATTTAATTTCTATCCTTGTGTTAATGATCAGGAAAATTTTAAATGAAAACAACCAATCTGGGTAGGAAGTAACCAGGAAAAAACAAAATTTAGGCAGACAGTTTACAATTTTGTGCACAGACAACTTATCAACAGATCTTAGTTCCTTTCTCATTCCTTTCTCTTCATCTAAGGAAAGCTGTCCTTTCCTTGAGAATTCTCAGAACGCTGAAAGTTTTACATACATGTAGAATTGCTTCTTGGCCTTTTGGCCAAGATCAAGCGTGCATACCCATAGAAATTTTTTATTAAAAAAAGATCAAAATGAGCACTGCTCATTTAAAGGTTTGCAGATTTCATATTATCTTTATACTTACATCAACCAAAAACAGACTTGAAGTTTTGAAGATCAGCAAGTTCGCCTATATAGTACAACATGGACTCAGCACCAAGAAAACTACAGCTTTTAAGAATACCTGGTTCGCTGAAAATGCAATATCCAATGTTGTGTTTATCAAAAATTAAATCTAATTTTTCCAAAGAAATATTTTACTTGAAGGTCTTAAAAAATCTTTTTTTGGCATATGAAAAAATAAATAACTCATAATGTGTTTGAATTTCTAAAATCTGATTGAGATCAGTGTTTTCTCTCTCAATGCCTCAGTTTTTGTTTTTGATCAGATATGAGGAAGTAGTAGTGGATATCAGAACAGCAAATATTCAATTTCTGATGGCAAGTATAATCTTGTTTCCTTCTGAATTAGCTTTAAAAAAATACTTCTGCTGCTACTTTAACTGTACAAAGAATTGAAAATATTACATGGAATTTGTTTCTTGCTTTTTCCATTTAATATTTTCTCATGTCCTTAAATATTACTCCAAACATAATTTTCAATGGCCAGTACATATGAATTCCATGGTAATATAAAACTATTTTCTATTTTAGGGATTTTTATACTGCTTTCAATTTTTTGCTTTTATGCTGGGATGAAATTTTTATGTGTAATTATGTTTGCATGTCAGGTCATTTAGGATAAATTCCAAAAGTTAATTTACTAGTTCAAACAGTAAGAACATCTGTATAGTTACACATATTAACAAACTGCTTTTCATAAAGCTTATGAATTTTACACTTCCATCACCATTTGAGAATATCAATTCACTGCATATTCAAAAACAGTGACTATTTTCTTTAAGAGCTTGTCAGTTTTAAATATTAAAACATCTCACTTCTTTAATTCACCTTTTTGTGAAACTGAACATTTTTTAATGTTCACTAATTCCGTGTTTTCAAATTATTTAGACTTTTATTCACCTTTTTCATTGTAGCACTTGCTGAACTCAATATTAAAGCATATAAACCCTTGCTTGGCATCCAGAAATCTTTCATTTTTATGTTGTCCATTCAACCTTACCCTTTGTGATTTTCCCATTACGTTATGCTTAGAAAATCTGTTCCCATTTCAACATAACTATTGACATACTTTTAGTTCTTTTGTTTCATTTTGACATCTATATTTCTAACACACCTGGAATTTATTTTTGGTGTGGTATGAGAATGATGATGTAGTATCTGGTAGCATGAAAGCCCATTAATCATTATTTCCAAAATTTTCCTATTTTTCCAGATTAACTTTAAAAATCACTTTGTTAGGTTCCCCATCTACCCCTCCTAAAAAATCTCATTTAGATTCTTACTGAAATTCTAGTAAAATATAAATAAAAATCAGAAAGAATATATAGAAGAATGTTGAATACTGGCGCCATCAGGCATCCTTATCTTGGACCTGACTGTCATAGAAATACTTCCGATGTTTATTTACTTTGTAATACATTGGGTTGTTGTTTCAGATAGACATTTTTTTTTAGTGTAATTTTAAAAAATCACCCATTTTTATTACTAAATATTTAACTGAATATAGAGTATTTTATCAAATGCCTTTGCAACATCTGTTTGGGATTATGAATATGTGCTATTATGCTTTATCCTATAGATCTCACGAATAAAGAAGTTTCTCGATAGTAAGCCATCCTTTAATTACCAGCATAAGTCCTATTCATCACACTGTATTGCTTTGAAATGTTGATTTTTTAGTTGCATGTGCTTTAGTTAACATTTTTACGTTTATAGTCTGGAACCTTTTTAAGGATAACTTTTTTGATAACTATTTAAATTTCAATGGTTACTATTTCAATTAGATATTTGAATTAGATGCTCGATTTTTTTTTTTTAGGAGATGTGGTCTTTTTTGTCACCAGCACCCAGGCTGGAGTGCAGTGGCACAATCATAGTTCAATGCAGCCCCAAACTCCTGGGTCTAAAGGATCCTCCCACTTCAGCCTCCCAAGTAGCTGGAACTACAGGAGTGCACCACCACACCTGACTACAACTTCTTTTATTTCACCTATATTTTCCCTGAATGTCATTCATTTGGAGATTTCCAAACTTGAGCTCTAATTTTTCAAATCACACCTGTATTTACTGTTTATATGCCTTTTTCCCCTAAATTGGTGAGTTTAGATTTTTTTTTTTGGTTAGGTATCTTAAATATTTGTCTCTATATGTGTCTTCCCTGTGCCCATCAAGAATCAACTATTTGATTTGTCAAATACCTTTTTCCTGTAGCCTAATTTATTTTTCCTTACTTGCAGAGTAAATCTTAAGGTGTTTTGTGTTCTACTGTGCTATTAACTAAATTATATGAAGCGTCTATCATCATTCACACATATTTGGGGGCAGGCGGCTATGAGGTACTATATACCTTATTAATTAATTAGAGATGTCATTCTAATTTTACCATAATCTACTGGAATCTTTAGAACGTATTTTTTAAAAATTGTTAATGTTTCAGCAAGCACTGTACTAACTAGATCTGGTCTTAGAAAATTGGAGACTAATTTGACTGTGTTTTTCCCAAAGATACTGCTCAGTGTTTTATATTATTCATTCTCAGCACTTCAAGAGCCAAACACTTCAAAATAAATTAAGTATGTTACAGGGAAAAGGCAAAATGGAACAAAGAGACAAATTTAATTTTGGAAACTATAATTTTAATACAATGTAAATATAAACAATTTATGGAATTTGGGGAAAAATACACTTCAGAAGCCACGCTTCTTTTTAGCAATGATAATCTGATTGTAGCAAAATTCAACACTTACATAACTGCTATTCATGTGTTTTTGCAATACGCCAACTTTTTTTGTCCCTTAGATTCCTTGATATATTGTTGCCATAATTTCAATTGCTTTTTCCTGTGCAATTTTTCATTTTTCAAAAATGCTGACTAATTACCTCCATTGCTCCCTATGAAACTTTTACGGACATTCCTATAAAAGTATTTTCTTTTGAAATACGTTTTCCCTATTATATGTAAGTGAGGAAGAAAAGGCTCTTCTAAGAATGTTAAATACTTTTAATTTTGACTCCTGTGATACCCAAGTCCATAATGACTTTACAAATCAGCAGTTATTCTTATTCATAAATAGATGACATGCCATTTAACGTAGGATGTCTCCTCAACTTATACTTTTCCCTCAGAAATTTACATTTTCCTTCCAATAACCAAAAGAAGTATATGATAGACTTCTCTATACTCACTTTTGAGGTACTTAAGTCGCTTACATTTTTCACAAAAAAGGTTAATTTTACATACACACATGCATGCACACACACACACACACACACACTTCTCAAGTATGACTCCTAGAAGGATTTCTAGCAGACTACTGAATTTCTACTGTTGACTATGTAGCCACCATGGCACAGGGAGTTTAAAAGTCAGATGGAGAGCTGGGAGCTAGAAGCATCTTACCTGCTTTCCATCCAGGGTGCAGAGCCTCTTGACGACTCCTGAGTCTAGTTTAATGGCTTCGGTGATATCTGTTAAGACTTGTTCAAAGGAATGAGCAGTCTTTTTATTCAGAAGGATCCGCACGGCTTTTCTAGGCTTCACTCCACTTCGAATCACAGTCACTAACTTGGGTTTGATGAAATCTTTACTTTCTTTTACTTCACTTTTCACAGAGGAGGCAGCAGCCAGGGCTCGGGATGTCCCACCCTTGATGTTCACAGACCAGTTTGGATTAATATTTTTGGTGTAATCGACTTTACGAAATGGTTCATTGGATGCACACACGTAACTCTCACCTAAAAAGCAAAATTTGATTTTATTAGCATGATTATCTCTACCATAGAAGCATTTGGTCTAAAGAACAGATGCTGGAGACCCATTAAGTGAACCCTTAACCTTAGCAGGTTCACTAAAAGGGGATGTTCACCCTTTTCCTTTGGCATTCTCCCACCTCCCTTTCTTTTAAATAGTCTAGATTGGTTTTGAGAGAATAGCAAGGATTACAGGGTGAGAAGCACTGGACCAAATATGTTGACCAAATATGTGTCACCTTGGATAATTCATTTCTCTACACTTTGGTCCTCAGTATCATTAGCAATAAACTGAAGTGGCTGAACCAGTTGAATTCTAAAGTACTTCCTGATTCCCCAAACCTCCTATTTATTAATTTAGTTTTAGAAATCTCATTCTGGTAGAAATAATTATATCACAACATATTGATATAAAGAAATAAAAATATCTTTCTTCCAATTATAGATTTCAGTCCTAATCAAAGAATAATCACAACATCTTCACATAGCTGACTCAATTATACTCAGGTACAAGGTCACTTATTAAATTAATGAAGCACCACAAACATTACGGAAGAGTTCTGGCAGCTCAAAGAAATATACCTCAGCTACTTTTCTTCTTACAGAATGTAAATTTAAAATAACTATTGTTTAAATATATGCTTTTCTGTATCTACTTAAAAAGGAGAGGACCTGAAGTAGTTAAAATGATGTGTTCATTACTCATGAAACCTTCTGCTTAATTTTTATTAAGTACAACTTAAGAGCTATATTATTTGCCAAGTGGCTTATTAATTCAATGTTTACTGATATTTTAAGTTCCAAAATTTCCAAAAATTATATGTTGAGATACCACAATTTTTCTTTTAGGAAAGTCAGAATCACCCAATGTTTTTATACTCCTGACTTTTTGACATACAAGATAAGAGGGTTATATTAAGGTTTTTCTGAAAAGAATCCATTATTTTTTCACATATTCAGTATAACACTCATCATTAACAATATTAACATGAACCTTAAATATTATAAATACCTAAAACAGAAGTAACCAAAATAGTGAAAGAGAATTCCCGAGAAAAACCTATTAATATCCATATTATATTTAACTATTATCATAATGTTCTTGAAATCCTGATTAATGGAGAATTGTAGAGCCTCCGAAGGCACATGAATAATTCAGTAACAGATCAGCCATACAAGAAGATTTTATTTTTATTTAATTAATTTATTTATTTTGAGACAGGGTCTCTGTTGCCCAGGCTGGACTGCAGTGGTGCAATCATGGCTCACTGCAGCCTCAACCCCCTGGACTCAAGTGATTCTCCCACCTCAGCCTTCCAAGTAGCTGGGATTACAAGAGCATGCCACTATGCCTGGCTAAATTTTTGCATTTTTAGGAGAGACAGCGTTTTTGTTATGTTGCCCAGGCTGGTCTTGAACTCCTGTGTTCAAGCGAGTTGCCCACCTTGACCTCCCAAAGTGCTCGGATTATAAGGCATGAGCCACCATGCCTGGCCCCAAGAATGGCTTAAAAAGAGAAGCAATGTCTTCTATTTAGGGGTATAATTAGGGCACTGCCCAAGATAACTGGGGAACCAATCACAGGCTTTAACACCATTTCTACACCAGTAAAGTGAAATCTAGCCCAACCACCACCGTTTAGAGATTTTTCATCTCTGTAGTCTTATCTAAGTCATTTTTCACAGTATGATCATCTGGGAAAATGTCATATAATTTCAAAAACAGTTATCAATTTAATAAAATGTAACTATAACCACACATATGCATTAATGGGCAAAATAGAATTTTGCTTTAACTTTATAGAGAAAGTAACTCACATCAAAAAGCTCTTACTATTTTTATCTATCATAAAACTTTAATTCTATTTTCGATTCAAAATATAAGATGGAAGAGAAAAAAGAATCTTAGCAAAAGAAGGTAATTTTTTTTAAAAAGGGCAGGGATAAGTAGTAAGTCAGCTGGGGGAAAGCCTGTCCCAACATAGAGTAACAATGAAAAAAGAAACAAAACAAGAGCAAATTTCATATATCAGATTTCCTTGGTCAACCTGTCTCTACACAGCTGACATATCCACAAGGAGAGATGCTTCTTAAATTTCTCTGCATTTTGTTTCCTTACACAGGTTCAGAATGTTAGAATGAAGTAGGTAAAGGAAGCTCCTTAATTTGCTTTTGTGCAATTACAGATAAATTTTAATTCCTTCCCATTCTCCCTTCTTCCTTTCATAATGTTTCCATTAAAAATCTGTAGGCTGGGCATGGTGCCTCATGCCTGTAATCTCAGCACTTTGGAAGGTCAAGGCAAGAGGAATGCTTGAGGCCAGGAGTTCAAGACAGGCCTGGGCAACATAGCAAGATCCTGTCTCTACTAAAAATACAAAAATTAGCAAGACATGGTGGCACACATCTGTAGTCCTAGCTACTCAGGAGGCTGAGACAGGAGGATCACTTGAGCTCAGGAGTTCAAGGCTACAGAGAGATATAATCTCACCACTGCACTTCAGTCTGGACAACAGAGCAAGACCCTGTCCCTATAAAGCAAACAAACCAAACTTGTAGACTAGTTCCATCATAAACTTGTATTAAAGTTTTGAGGCAGGCTGGCAAATGCCTGCAAGGTTAACAAATGCCTACAAGATAGGGCTCTCTACATCCATGGCAGACACAAGTAACAGTTCAATAGCCTCACCCTCTTCTCTGCACCCATGGCCCTGTTTTCTTTAAGCCTAGACAACTCATTACAATGTGCACTGAGTGCCTACTATGCACAAGCTCTCATGTTAGGTGCTGACATGGTATGAAACCCACTTTAGTAATCTTGGCATTCAACATTACAGCACACAGGTTCAGCACATGGTTTTAGGGTCAAACCTGTGTTTCTGTGTACTGACCACACAAATCCCTAAAGTATAGATGTCATATACCTTGATGACAACAGCCATCAAGATACCCAAGCTAGCTTGTCTTGTAATGTCCCCATCCAAATCAAACAATCTGCAGATTGTAATTTTGTCTCTTATATAGATTTGCCTACAAGGAGAGAATATGCTGACCAAAGAACTTAAGATGTTGGTTCCCTGGGCAGTTAGTTACAACTCTCGATGTTAATCCATCAGGTTGAGTGCAACGGCCCATGCCTGTAATCCCAGCACTTTGGGAGGCCGAAGAGGGAGGGTCCCTTGTGCCCAGGAGTTCAAGCCCAGCCTGGGCAACACAGTGAGACCATGTCTCTATTAAAAAGAAATCAATAATCATTCTTGGTTAGATACTATGCAACTGAAAGATTGATTAGAAGCGATCAGCCTCTCCCTACACAGATTCTTGCTACTGTAGGGATTCTTGTTTAAGATTTGTGACTCCCTTGCCACCTGTAGGTCTCCCCTTTCTTCTATTCTCACAGGGACATAGCTGAAAAAGTATATCCTGCATCCTAAAGTATTAAATCTTAATGTACCAATATAAAAATAACAGTGTGAGAGGCCAGGTGCGGTGGCTCATGCCTGTAATCCCAGCACTTTGGGGAGCCGAGGGATGTGGCTCACCTGAGGTCAGAAGTTCAAGACCAGCCTGGCCAACATGGTGAAACTCCGTCTCTGCTAAAAATATAAAAATTAGCCGGGCGTGGTGGCGGGCGCCTGTAATCCCAGCTACTCAGTAGGCTGAGGCAGGAAAATCACTTGAACCCAGGAGGCAGAGAGTACAGTTAGCCAAGACTGTGCCCCTGCACTCCAGCCTGGGTGACGAGAGTAAGACTCTGCCAAAAAAAAAAAAAAGAAAAAAAGAAAAAAAGAAAAAACCCCACAGTATGAGAGAATTTGTTAAACTCTTGCCAATGTATGTTAAAACTGCCCTCACCAAAACAAAGTGACAGGTGCACTAAAATCTCAGACTTCACCACTAGACAATTCACCCATGTAACCCATAAACCACTCGTACCCCAAAAGCTACTGAAATAAAAAATTAACAAAATAAAAATTAGAGTTCAACTAGGACCATGCATATGTATTTTTTTCATAAGTAGATAAAGCAGTCCCAGAACTGAGCTGACTCATAGCTAGACTTCAATGTTATTACAAGCTGGTCTGTCACTCAGAGTCAAGCCATTTTGTTCTTCTGTTGGACATAATCTCACAGACTATATCATACGAAGTCACTCTAAGACTTTATGATAAAGTGACACAAAAACAAGGTCACCGTGCAATCCACAATACCAAACATCCCCCTCTTGCATTAAGTGAGTGACTGCCATTTCTTTACCACCATAGTTTTTTCCTCAGTCTAGTCTGCCCTCCCTATAACTAAGATTTATAGAGATATCCAATCACAGGAATGTCCTGCCTTCTGACAGCACCCAAGACAGAGTGAGCCCCCGTTTCCTTAGATCCTCCCTAATATTACCCAGCCAGAGCCCAAATGCTATGATAGGTTCTAACACTCTCTTACTAAGACACCACATGGTATCTTATAAGGTGTGTTCTTCCTCATTGGAACAAGTAATAAACCCAACTTGTTCAACTACATGTGTGTGCCCAGTGGTCTTTGGCTAAAGGGAATTTAGATACACATATCCATATTCATTCTCCTTTCCCTGCCTTCTCTCTCTTTCAAGTTCTTTGGCCATAAAACCATAAAAAATTTAGGGGAAATCATTCTGCAAATCCTGATCATATGAGTACTACACACAAAGAGGGTTTCGGTTTCTGTATAGAAAGAGGAAAAACAGAAGCGTAAGGTGGTTATAAAACTTAACTGTTTTCAGGCATGGTAATGGAACAGAAAGTGTTCCTTCAATAACCTGTAAGACTCTTTCCAGAGGCACAGCTATGGCTTTTTACCTTTGATGTCCATTCAAAGACACTTTGCATTACTGCATATTTAGCAGGTTGACTCAGTGTTTACAATTAGGTAATACAACTTGGTTGGGTATATGTTTAGAAGGCCATTAACTTTCATCCTTACTCAACCAAATGAACTGCCTCTTATTCAAGAAGAAAGAGGTCATTAAAAGCTAGGTACCTCCGGCCAGGCACAGTGGCTCATGCCTGTAATCCCAGCATTTTGGGAGGCCAAGGTGGGCAGATCATTTGAGGCCAGGAGTTCCAGACCAGCCTCACCAACATGGTAAAACCCTGTCACTACTAAAAAATACAAAAATTAGCCACACGTGGTGGTGCACGCCTGTAATCCCAGCTACCCGGAGGCTGAAACACTAGAATCACTTGAACCCAGAAGGCGGAGGTTGCAGCGCCACAGCACTCCAGCCTGGGTGACAGAGTGGGTGGGACTCTGTCTCAAAAAAAAAAAAAAAAAGGCTAGAAATTTCCAATTTCTCACTCTCTGCAAACCTTCATTCTTACACATTTATTTCCATCTGTGCCCATTTTTTGCACGTCCTTTTCCTTTCAGTGACAGAGTGCTCTCCTCCTATTCAAAGTTAAATCCCTCTAACAGGACGTGGGTCCTTCTCTCCTCTCATGCTGAGGTTTCAGGGCCATTCTTTCTCTCTTCTCCAGCCCTCTTTATAGGATTATACACAAGTGTGTCCACCTTAAATACATGAACCGTCCAGCCCCACCCCATCCACTCTACTCTACCTAATGTGCTTTTGGCTTCCATTCACTGCCAGTCCTCATCTGTTTTTCCACTTCATCGCCCACTCTTTGCTTTTAAGCCACTGGAGCATCACTTGTGCTCCCTGGGCTCCACTAGCTGAAATGTGGCTCGCCCCAATCCCCAAGCACTTCTTACCTAACTGCCAAATGCAAAGCACATTTTCTGTCTAATTTCACTCAGTGTCTTCAGTGTCTTCTGAGGGCACTGGACACCAGTCCTAATCCTCTTCATGCAAATCCTTTTTTCCCTAGCATCTATGATCTCCCTTACCTTTACCTCACATTTCTTAGGTTGCTCCTTCTCAGTCTGCTTTTCAGGATCCTCTTTCCACACCCACCCAGGCACCCCTCATCCTCCTTAGACTTTCTCTGGGCAGCTGCATCTTTATCCATGGCTTCAACCACCATCTACACTCTGAGGAATCAAACACTGAGGACATTTCTGGCCTAGATCTTTCTCGAGTTCAATCCACTAACAGAACATCTCTCTCTAGATAATCTATGAATATCTCACATGCTACATGTCTAAAACGAATTTCACTCTCCATTACTGCCACCCTGACCTCACACTCTCCTCTTCCTGAAGTCCCCAACATATTGAACGGAATAACCACTGTTCCGTCATCTAAGCAAAAACCCAGCTTCCTTCTTCACTGCCCTTCCCCCACATTCAACAGAATTGGCAGAACTGTTGACTTTGGTCTAAACCTCTCTGGAAACCAACTCCTTCTACCCTGCCTTCTCTCATTTCTTCCCAGATTAGAGTAGTAAAGAGCCCCCACATCTGGGCCTCATCCTCCACACAGCTGTCACAAGTTTTTAAAAAATGTATATTTGATTTTCTTGTCTCTCTACTGCCCTTAGAACGAAGGCCAAACTCTTCAGCACATCACACACTTCCAGCCTCATTTCCCACCACTTCCCTGCAGGTTCCTACATTAGTGTCATATCAGCATGTTTGCAATTTCCTTCCAAACTTATCATACCCTCTTTATTCTCATTCCTTCTTGTATGCTGGAAATAACCTTCCTCCTCTCTTCTTGTCTCTTTTCCACTGACCCTTCAAGATTAAGCACCTCCAGCAAGGAGTTTAGTAAAGCAATAGAAACCTTCATACACTGAAAAGCTTTTAAATTGGTTAAATCACTTAGGAAAAACTGATTGGTTCAATCACTTAGGTTGGCATTATCTAGTGCTAAGTTAACAACACACATCCAATGGCCCAGAAATACACTCTAGGAAAACAGCCTGGAGAAACTCATTCACATAGACACTCTATACACACACACATGTTCATAGAAGCATTGCTCAATAGCCAAAGATGAGAGTCGGCCCACATGTCCAATAAGAGAATGGGTATACAGATTGTGGTGAGGTCACTAATGAACTACTACATACTAATGAAAATGAACAAATGAGAGCTATATGCAACAACTTGGATGAGTTTCATAAACAATGGTGAGCAAAAGATGGCAAAAGAATATGTGTGCTATGATTTAATTCCTACAGAGTTTGAAACAGAAAAAGTAAACTATATCGATTAGGGATGCCTTCATAGGCGGTAAAACCATGAAGAAAAGCAAGAGCCAGGCTGTTGTTGCCATGGGAGACAGAAGACTTGTAAATGGGAAGAGACACAGGGAGAGATTCTTAGATGCTGGCAATATTCTATTTCTTGACATGACTAGTAGTCACAAAGAGGTTCACTTCATAATTCTGGCTGTGTGTGTTTGTTTTATGACTTTCTATAGGTATATTATAGTTAAAAATTATGTCACTCCTCGCTGCTGTTTTTGTACTGAGCTTACAACATATTAATTTCTCATAATCACAATTTATTATTTGTTTCTGCTAGTGGTTCTTAGTGGAGAATTTCTTTAAAAATCAGGTGATTTTGCTGCATAAGTATAGACACCCAAGCCTCACCCCAGTTCAACTAAGCCAATCACTGGAAAGTGAGAGTGAACTGAACATGTGGGTAAGGTGTTTTGATTTCACAAATGACTCTGAAAGCAGTCCCTGGTTACAAGCCACTGCCTAGACTAGAAGCTCCGTCAAAAAACTGACTGTACCTTCTTCATATTACCAACACCTAGCACAGGACCTGGAATACAACAGGCACTTAAAACATGTTTGTCAAAGTAATGAAGAAAATGCGTATTTCCAAAACAGACTTACACATTTCGTGGTTTGCATTTGCGCTGCATCTAGGCAAAATAAGTACATAGTGTTACTGTTTTCTTAGAATGACTTTGGGAGGCTCAGGGTCAGGCTCCTGAAGGGCCTCATGCATGGTCTGAGACACTCGTAGGTCATGCCAGTCCATCAAAAGTCAACTGAAGGCATCTAGGGGCACTAGCAGGAGATGAGGACGCCAAGTACCTACCAGTATCTTTTCCATTTCAGACCATTAAAACACCAAGAGTCCAAGGGCACTTTGTAGTCCAATGAATGTGATGTGCCTTTTAATCAATGGAATATGTGTGTATTTACATACTTTTTTTAAACAGCTGAAGCACAGTGATCTCTCTACATTTAAAACTCCACTGTTAGATATTAACCCCTTGTCAGACATGTTATCTGCAAACATTTTCTCTCATTCTGTGGGTTGCTTTTTCACTCTGTTGATTTGTTTCTTTTGCTGTGTAGAAGCTTTTTAGTTTGATGTAGTCCCACTTGTCTATTTTTACATTTGTTGCTGGTACTTTTGGTGTGATACTTGAGAAATCATTGCCAAGACTAATGTCATGAAACTTTTCCCTTATGTTTTCCTTTTAGGAGTTTCAGATCTTATATTTAAATTTTTAAATTATTTTGAGTTTTTATGTATAAGGTTCCAGGTTCCAGTTTCATTCTTATGCATGTGGATATCCAGTTTTCCCAAAACCATTTGTTGAAGAATCTGTCCTTTCCCCATTGTGTATTCTTGGCAACCCTGTTGAAGATCAGCTGACCATACATATTTGAGTTTATGTCTAAGCTCTCGGTTCTGTTACATTGTTCCATGTGTCTGTTTTTATGATAATATCATAATGTTTTAATTACTGTGTCTTTGTAATATATTTTGGAATCAGGAAATGTAATGCCTTTAGTTTTGTTCTTTTTTCTCAAGATTGATTTGGCTATTTGGATATTTTGTGGTTCTGCATGAATCTTAGGTTGTTTTTCTATTTCTGTAAAAAATGCCATTGAGGCTGGGCGTGGTGGTTTATGCCTGTAATCCCAGCACTTTGGGAGGCCAAGGCGGGTGGACTGCTTGTGGCCAAGATTTCGAGACTAGCCTGGCCAACATGGCAAAATTCTGTCTGTACTAAAAATACAAAAATTAGCCAGGTATGGTGGCACAAGCCAGTAATTCCAGCTACTCGTGAGACTGAGGCACAAGAATAGCTTAAACACAGGAGGTGGAGGTTGCAGTGAGCCAAGATGGCACCACTGCACTCCAGCCTGGGCAACAGGGCAAGACTCCGTCTCAATAAATAAATAAATAAATATGTCATTGGGATTTTTATAATTGCATTGAATCTGTAAATCACTTTGGGAAACATGGGAATTTTAACAATATTAAACCTTCCAATTCATGAACACAGGATGTCTATCCATGTATTTATGTATTCCATAACTTCTTTCAATGTTTTATAGTTTTCGGTGTAAGAGTCGTTCACCTCCTTAACTTTCCTGAGTATTTAATTTTGTAATGCTATCATACATGAAATTTTCTTAATTTCCATATTAGTTTGTTATTAGTGTATACAAACACTAATTGATTTTGTATCCTAAAGGTTTACTGAATGTATTAGTTTAACAATTTTTGTGTGGTCCTCAGGGTTTTCTACATATAAGATCATGTCTTCTGCAAACAGATAATTGTGCTTCTTCCTTTCTGATTTAGATGACTTTCATTTCTTTTTCTTGCCAAGTTGTTCTTGCTAAGACTTCCAGTACTAGGCTGAATGAAGTGGCAAGAGTGGGCATCCTTGCCTTGTTCTTGATCTTAGAGAAAAGCTTTTCTACTGTTGAGTATGATATTGGCTGTGGGCTTTTCATATATGGTCTTTATTATTTTGAGGTAAATTCCTTCTATACCTAGTTTATTGAGTGTTTTTATCATGAAAACATATTGAATTTTATCAAATGCTTTTTCTGCATTCTGCATCTATTGAGATCCTGTGATCTTTATCCTTTAATATTCAAAAAGTATAAGAAATAGTACAAAAACCCCAAAACAGACACATTTTTAAAAAGAGGATTTGAATAGACATTTCAAAAAAGACATACAAATGGCCAAGTATATGATGCTCAACATCAATAATTATCATGGAAATGCAAATCAAAACCACAATAGATGTCACCTCACTCCTGCTAGGATGAATGGGTTTTTAAAAAAAAGGTATTAGAGAAGACATAGACATATTGGAACTCTAGTACACTGTTGGTGGGAATGTAAAAGGTTATGGCTGCTATGGAAACAGTGTGAAAGTTCCTCAAAAAATTAAAAATAAAACTATCATATGATCTAGCAATTGTACTTTTGGGTATATATCCAGAAGAATTGATATAAGCATCTCAAAAAGATATTGGCACTCTCATGCTCATTACACCACCATTCACAATAGCTAAGATATGAAAACAACCTGAATGCCCAGTGATGGATGAACTGATAAGGAAAATGTGGTATATACATACAATGAGATATTATTCAGTCTTTAAAAATGAAGCAAATTCTGCCATATGCAACAACATGGACAAACCTGGGGGACGTTATGTTAAATGAAATAAGCCACAGACGAACAAATACAGCATGGCTTCACTTACACAGGGTATCTAAAAAGTCAAACTCATAAAAACAGAGACTAGGATAGTGTATGCCAGGGAGTGAGGTGAAAAGAAAATGGGAGGCTGCTGCTCAATGAGTATGAAGTTCCAGTTATGAAGATAAGCAAGTTCTGGAGATCGGCTGTACAACACTGTGCCTATTAGTTAATACTACCATACGCTGCACTTAAATTTGAAAGGGCAAATCTCATGTTAAGTGTTCCTAACACACACACACACACACAGACACACACATAAATGTTCCTTTTAGGACAAAGAACTACATGGAATCTTATGTAGGTGGAAATTTTAACAATAGCAATTTTAGGCTACTTTTCTATCAGTTACTATAAAGTCTCTCATACACCTCTGTTAAAGTATGTCCAGTAACTGCCTAACACAACTAACTAGTTTGTAATTATAAACTGTCTTGACATTTGTGGCAGATATTGAGTTGTATAAAGTTTGGACACTGAGACTATGCCTAACTCTAGGAGTAGAAGCAAGCACTGAACTTAATGATAAAAAGGAAAACTTATTTACAAATCTAAAGTGCAAGGACTCTTCAAACTTAGAGAAAAGGATACACACCCGCATACTTAAATATGGTAACACAGAAAAAGGAAGACAAAAAGGAAAGAAAAGGAAAGACACTTCAGGTCTAACATCAGTAAAATCTTAGGAACCTAGAGTTTTTCCTAACTTCGGAAACTAAGAAAAACATTGCTTCCAAAAGAATGTAACCAAGGAAAAGATATTTGCCTCTACAAGATGATTCGATACCCTTCATCAAGCGCGGCGTTTGTGTGAGACCGGGTGGATTATAATTTCAAGGTCCATTTTAAATACATCACAGATGAGTTCCCACATCCAGCTGGTTAAGAAAAAATACAGAGTAAGAAAAAGTAAGACTGATTAATTATTCTGTCATGGCAAACAACTTAATTGAGTTTCCTGGCCAAACCGCACAGAATGTAAACTTAAAGGAATTAGCAGACTAACACAAAGTGCACTGCTCTGGCCCAGATGCTGTTCCCACTCCATACTCATTTGCCTTGTCTCTGAACCATTACTGACATATTTGCTCAATGAATATAACACCTATTTCTGCAGAGCAGGACTGGGGACACAAAATAAGACCTTTCACCTCAAAGACCAGTGCTTTTTCAATACACCTACAGGCAAGTGACTGAACCAAATCATCTCCTAAAGTCACAACCAGTTGTACGGTCTGTGATAACTTCTACCGAGAAGGGGGTACAAAAGCTACTTTGACCCTATGAATATCTATGAAGAAATAGTTACATCCACAAATCCATGTTTGAGCACTGAAATCTGGGAGGAGTTTAACTGAAGGCCAAATAAATTAGCTAAATGTAAAAATGAAAATCCCACCCAGTAACCAAAAAGCTTTGTAGCTTACCCACTGAGGAAGAAATCGTATCTAATCTCCTGGGTAGGATGGAACCACCAGATCAGATCTGTGATCTGGTTTTTGCTCCTCATACGTGGGGCCAAGCATATCCCAAAATCTACAGGAGCTCACTATAGGAATTTTCATTGTGCGTTTTTTGTTTGTTTGTTTTTTTACATTATGTTGAGATGGAGTTTTGCTCTTGTTGCCCAGGCTGGAGTGGAGTGTAATGGCTCACTACAACCTCTGCCTCCCAGGTTCAGGAGTTTCTCCTGCCTCAGCCTCCCGAGTAGCTGGGATTACAGGCGTGCGCCACCACGCTCAGCTAATTTTTGTATTTTTAGTAGAGACAGGGTTTCTCCATGTTGGTCAGGCTGGTCTCGAACTCCCAACCTCAGGTGATCCGCCCGCCTCGGCCTCCCAAAGTGCTGGGATTACAGGCATGAGCCACCGTGCCCAGCCCATAGTGCATTTATTTTGATGATAAAACTTAAAATGTTTATGTAATCCTATTCTGGAACATCTGAACAACTACTTCTAAGTTAACAGTCTTTTGGCTTCAATTACTCTAACTATGCCAGGAATTAACAAGGAAAAAGGGAAGTGGACTTCATATGTATAAAAGACATGTTCACAGCAAGTTAAGGTGAGAAGACATAATTTTGCTCTACAGGAATACTCATTAGCTGTGCAAAACTGACTCATTACACAGCATTCCAACATACAGCACACCTAACTCAGCACTCAGTACCACAGTCACACTGGGAACACCAATTTAGTTTGAGCAAACAGTATCTCTAGCTTTATATTGCTATTTTGCATTTTTACTGGTAATGCACTTTTGTTGGTATTTACACTGTCAATATGTTTGGGTTGTATCACTATGTAAAACCTATATGCATAAGCATACCTAATTTTATATTTACAAACATTTAAGGGACAATGTAACTAAAGTAATTAAAGTAATTAAGGCAATACCTGGCTTCTGCAATTTGGATGTTGGATTTTTATATTGTTTTTAATCTTAAATGGCTAACATTGTTGAAGTTTGAGAAACAATGCAACCTTAAGGATACTGAGACAGAGAAACCTTCAAATTGAAACGTGGCCACCTAATATTTGTAAATAAACGGGGCATAGTACATATAGGGTCAGTCCTTCAACTGGTGCATTTAAATAGAGGTAAAACTTTCCTCAAAAGTTTCCTCAGCTTCTGAAGACCTTTGCTGAACACTCTCCTCCTTAATCTCTCATTCCTTTCTCCATTGTGCTTTATTTTAATCTTGCTGTGAGTCAGAGGAAAGCTTAGCCCTCGGTTTCGAGCAAGTGATTGATAATGATGGTAACTCAAAAGTTTCAGTGCAAGTGATAAAGAATTCAGAAACCAGATGTTTATCCAAAAAAGAGGTGATGACGTTTAGAGGAAGAGAGAGAAGGAGAAATACAGGTTGGGTATTCCTTATCCAAAATGCTTGGACCAGAAAGGTTTCAGATTTCAGATTTTTTTCAGATTTTGGAATATCTACATTACCCTATGAGTATCATGCAAGTATTACTGATGTTTTCAACAGTATCTTTACACCACAGAACAGAGAATAAGCAACAAAGCAAAACAGTGAGTAATGTACATAGGTCTTAACCCCATGTAGAGCATTGTGGAGAACCTGCCATTGGTGCAGCCGGCCTACGCATGTGCCATTTTATTACTCCTTGTGAGTGTGCTTTCATGGGGGAACTGGGAATGCACAGAAAATATTTATCACAGCTGAAAGGGGCTGGAATGATCTTTTTTTCCCCCTTGGGGAGGCTGAATAAACTACATGTTGTGCACCTGCATTTTGACTGCAACCTGTCACATGAGATTAAGTATGGAATTTTCCATTTGTGGTATCACATTAGTACTCAAAAAGTTTCAGATTTTTGAGCATTTTGGATTTTCAGATGAGGGACACTCAACCCGTAGCAGAGGAAAGCATGATCATCGTCTCAAAACTTCTGAAGGGTGTAATCCCAGCTGATCAGGAGACTGAGACGACAGGATCGGAGAGGCCAGGAGGCCAGCCTGGGCAACAAAGACTCTGTCTCTAGTTATAAAATGTAAAAAGAATTTTAAAAGAAAAAAGAAAAAAATCTGAAGGCTGCCATACATAAGCAGGATGAGACTGAAGTAGCTCTAGAATTAGAGGAAGAAGTTACAAGGACACACATTAAGAAAAAAAAAAAAGCTGAGGACCAACCACCATTTATCAAGCAGCCACTGCAGGCTAGAACTCTGCTAAATGTTTAAATACACTGTAAAATTTAGGTAGAACCTTCCAGAAACTGGCTTTGATCACTAAACTAAGAGACAAGTTTACATTGTACTATATCTCAAGTTCTCCCACACAGGTTTAATGAACAATACAACCAGTATTAAGTTTCTAGAACCCCTTTTTTACCAGTATTAAGTTTCTAGAACCCCTTTTTTCTTGATTCTTCAGCAGATAAGGCAAAATACTATTAAATAAAGAGACCAAGATGATGAGCAAGGGCATTGGGGAGAGACTCTCAATGACTGCCTTTGAGAAATAACTGCATCTGTTGGGGCTCAGTAAACAATACCCCAAAATGAAGGCCTCAGTAGCATCCTCAGAGGCAAATGTTTTTCTCTGACTTTCTCCCGCCCTCCTGGCTGTTAGTCCCATTCACCTCCAAAGCTAGCCATAAAAACTAGAATCCCTCTTCTCCAAGGAAGGTCATAGTAACCCAAACCCTTTTCCCCCAAAGCCAGCCATAAAATCTAAAAATATTACTCTAATTTCCCCCTCCCTTTGTATGTAAAAACTGGCTGCAAAGAAATGATTTGACCTACCTGGTTTGACTGTAGGTCACAAGACCCCCATTCCAGAGAGGGTCCTGCCCCACACCCAGAAGAAAGGAATGTTGCTCACAGAGGCCAAGAAGAATCTAGACAGACAGGCCTTGCTGGGTGTCCCAACTCAGTCTATTAACATTAAATGATGCTCTTTTGTCCAATCATACTTCTACATGGCTGTCCATACTTTGTTGAATGTAGGCATAAAAATGGACAATTTCCCCTATATCTTTGGGTCTTAATTCCAATGGCTCCTGTGTATACATGTTAAATAAATTTGCATGCCTTTTCTTCTATTAATCTGTCTCATCTCAGTGATTTTCAGCAAACCTCCTTGGCTTCCACACATTGCTATTTCAAAAGTTAACATAGTAATCTGAAGTTTTAAAAACATACAGTGAAGGAAGAGATCAATGAAAATATTTTAAAACATCTATTGTGAACATTTTGCATTTTGGTTGCAAGTAACTATAATTTAACAAATAAACAAAAGGTAACAGAGTAGGTCAAAATTGCAGATTATTTTAGTCACTTAGTTTGAAAGTTAGTAAATGTTACAGTGTAATGAAAAGTACTTAGGGCGACCTCACCAAACCAGTATTTTACCATTCCTTTAGTCTATAAGGAAAAGTTTCTGACAAATTACAATATAATGACTTCTCCTTTAGGCTGCTGAAAACACAGCAAATAGGACAAAATATCCCAGGGATTAGGATCGAATTACAACGTGTTTTAAGGAATAAAAGAATATTCATTTAAGCTCTTGACTTTATTTCTGACTCACAAAATTAAAAAATTAAGATTGTGTTAAAATTAAGTATGAAAAAATTAGCAAAAACAATTGCTTAAAATTATAATGATAAAGATGAACACAACTAAGCCTTAGCTATGGCAGAGAACTCCCGTAGACACTGAAAATATTAGCGGGCTTAGAATAATCCTGGGATTTAAACACATAACGAGAAATAAATATGAAAGAATCTGGTTGTGGGCCAGGCACGGTGGTTCACGCCTGTAATTCCAGCACTTTGGGAGGCCAAGGCGGGCCGATCACGAGGTCAGGACATCAAGACCATCCTGGCTAATACGGTGAAAACCCATCTCTACTAAAAATACAAAAAATTAGCCAGGCGCGGTGGTGGGCGCCTGTAGTCCCAGCTACTCGGGAGGCTCAGGCAGGAGAATGGCGTGAACCCGGGAGGTGGAGCTTGCAGTCAGCCGAGATCGTGCCACTGCACTCCAGCCTGGCAGACAAAGCGAGACTCAGTCTCAAAAAAATAAAAAGAAAAAGAATCTGGTTGTGATAGCTGTCCAAAGAGAAAACTCAAGTCAGACATCTCAATCTCAGATACTAGTGAAACTGATAAATTCTTGGGACATAAATATACTGCATCATTTTTCTTGAAGAAAAATATATTAAAAAATTGATAACACAAAGGGGCAAGGAATATTTGCCTTTAACCTGAACTTATGCTACCTCTGTAAATCTGGCTAACTGTCCAACTGGCTATCTTAATAAATAAAGATTTTTTAAAGCATCTACATCCACCTATACTCAACTATTAAAACATCTTAAATAGGGCACAAAAGTAAAATTAATTTAAAAAAATCACTTGCCAGAAGCATTTGTTTCACGGGATAAAGGGATAAACAAGACAATTGTGGTCCCACCCCCTGTTGGGTTTGTAATTTTCCCTTTCATGAGGACAGTCTATGGAAAAGATCCTCCTGTATGTTACTGAGGTGTTTTAAGAACTCCATCTAAATCTGGGTAACTACATCTGATCAAGTACCCAGCCAACTTTCAAAGAGAGACATGGAACCAGATAGAGCCAAAATCATTTCTCTTTCCCACCCCCAGAAGCATTTCCCAAGATCAATGAACTTTAGAGGCAAAAGAAGACTGTATTAGTCCATTCAAGTTGCTATAACAAAATACAAAAAACGGAGTGACTTATAAACAGAAATCAATTTCTCACAGTTCTGGAGGTGAGGACATCAAAGATCAAGGTGCTGACAGATATGGTGTGTAGTGAGGGCTCTTGGTTCACTCATGGTGACTTCTCACTGCATCCTCACATGGTAGAAGGGGCAAACAAACTCTGGGGCCTCTGTGGGCACTAATCCAGCCTATGAAGTCTCTGCCTTTATGATTTATTCACCTCCTGCTGTGGGTTGACCGCATCTCCCAAGCTTCAGGTGTTGGAAATTTAATTGCCATTGTAACAATACTAACAAGTGAGGCCTTGAAGAGGTGATTAGATCATAAGGGCACCACCCTCATGAATGGATTAAGGCTGTTATTGTGGGAGTGGGTTAGTTATAAATGGAGGGAATTTAGCCCCATTTCCTCTCTCTATATCCTACATTTGCTTTCACCTTCCACCCTTCCACCCTTCCACCATGGGATGACCCTCAACAGTTGCCAGTGCCGTGCCTTGGACTTTCTAGCTTCTAGAACTAGAAAATAAAATAAATTTATTTTCTTCATAACTTACCTAGTCTGTAGTATTCTGTTATAGCAAGACAAAATGAACAAAGACACCTCCCAAAGACCCCACCAACGGAATGGACTCCATTTCCTCTCAGGTGGTAGAATGCAGTAGTTAAGAACACAGAATTTCAGAAGCCAGGGAGAAAGGGCTTCTGAAAGGGTTTCACAGGTAAAGAAAATTTTGCAGCCCTAAGTTTCAATATTAACTTTCCAAGTCCAATCACCATGCATGACTTTAGTGTGCACCATTTTCGACTCCTATGTGCAAATACCTTGTAACTAATGAGTTTATTTCCTTCTTACCATAATAAGTTCCACAGTTTCTATTATAAAACTTATTTTTCAAGAAAAAACAACTAAGTACAATCTAGGTTCTTGTGGAAATTCATTTTTACTTCAAAACTCTCAGAAACGTATTTTGGTTTATTTAACACTTTCAAAGAACTGACCTAACCAAATAGATGCAGTATATAGGTTTGGTAGGAGGACCTCAAACTTCATGGGCTTGATTTCTTTAGAATCTTATTTTTCTTACATGTTCATGTTAACTTCATGAAGGAATGAAAGTATCATTATCAAAATAACCAAAACTCTCTCATATGCCAAAAAACAATCAGCTTATTGTTTATGAAGGGATAAAAAGTAGAAATAACAAAATGACATTTTATTTTGGAATGAGAGAGACAGACATAGGTCGCTCTTAATGCCTTCGACTCTTGGCAAGCACTTCATCAGAGATATACACCCCATTCTGTGATTGTTATCTGGACATGTGCAGCCTCATCGATTTTCTGGAAGATGGGTTCTGGCTAGGGAAAGGCAGCCCAGGCCATCATATGCTCCACCAATAACCCCTCAGATAATTGAAGGGTACATACACATTTTTAAACCAGAAGAGACCTAACTTAGAGAGGTGGTCTACCAACTGCTCATCCCAGAGAAAAGGACACCAAGGCCAGGGAAGTGAGGTGAAATTTTTCTCAAATCTAGTCAGTGGAACTCAGGAATCCTGACTTGGTCAGGCACTTTTTCTACTGTCCTTGGTTATATCTCTTTAGGTCATCAAAACTTTACAAATATTTCAAAATGCTCAGGAGAGAAGACAAATGCTCAGAAGGAGAGAAGACACATGGAACAGAACTAAGACAAGGAATTATGAATCAGTCCCTAATAAAAAAGCTAAAGAACAAGTCATCTGGACATCCTCTGTTGGTTATTACAGATACTGAGCTCAGCAGGCTCACAGCTTAAGACAGCTCAACTAATTTTCCCAATACTGATTAAGAGCCATAGTCCTGCCGGAAGAGGTCCCCCATCTAGTTTTAAAGAATACACAGGATTACAGGACTGCACAGCATCAACTCAAACTTAATCCAGCAAGGGTGCATAAATCAATAAATTGAAGGTGCTTGTTGGTTTAGTGTAGTGCTGGAGGAGTGCCAGCTCACACTAGAACAGCTTTTAGTCTCCAGAGACTCTCAAGGTCAAGGGCAGAAGAAAAAATAATTTGGGCCATGCAAATTTCTTTTGTCATCTGAGTTCAGTGAGATTGGGCCTCTGAATGAATGTTCATGTCCTACTGTTTTGAGTCATCACTTTCTATTCTTCACTCAAGACATTTCAGAAAAAAACATACCTCTTAAACTACAAGTTTCATGGGATCGAAGAAGCAGAGCCTAGTTGAACATGATGTAAAATACTGCCTGAGAGAGCTTTATTAAAAATAATCAACCAAAACGAAATAAAGCAGTCAATTTTGACAATGTGGTGAATATATTACAGACTTATTTTTACTAATGCAAATAACTTCACAGATAGCTGCTTAATTCTCCTACATGAAAAATCTGAGCACACAATTTTAGTTAAAAGTTGAAACTATTTACATTCTGGAATGATTGACAGTAAGCATTCATGACTATTTTTCTTTTTTCTTTTTTTTTTTTGAGACATAGTCTTGCTCCATCGCCCAGGCTGGAGTGCAGTGGCATGATCTCGGCTCACTGCAACCTCCGCCTCCTGGGTTCAAGCAATTCTCCTGTCTCAGCCTCCTGAGTAGCTGGGACTACAGGTGCCTGCCGCCACACCCGGCTAATTTTTGTGTTTTTTTTTAAGTAGAGATGGGGTTTCACCTTGTTTGTCAGGCTGGTCTCGAACTCATGACCTCAGGTGATCCACCCGCCTCAGTCTCCCAAAGTGCTGAGATTACAGACGTGAACTACTGTACCTATATTTTCTAAAAAAAAAAAAAAAAAAAAGAAAAAAAAAAGGCATTACTATGGAGCATTCTACTAATTTGGGGGAAAATTGAAGAATTATACAAAGATCCACTGTCAGAGAGAATTCCATATGACAAAAAAAGTGACTGTCCAAGTTTTCTTTTTTGCAGTAATTTTATTATATTAAAAACTTCTTCAAAGTGGGCAAAGCCATAAAAAAAATTTTGGCTGTGCAACTATTTGTTATATTATTTATCATATTTTGGTATGATTTGGACTCCATAGATAATATTTTTTTCAAATCCCCATCCACTAAAAATCAGTGAATGATTTGAAGGAAATTTGTTAACAGTCAATTTGTAGTTGAAACTACAGTTGCAGAATTAGACCCAGTGGCCACGGATGCTGTGGGCGGTAAAAGACGCAATCTATACTATGTACTCCTATTAATGGACATGCATAATGTCCATCTTATCATCTCTCCTATGAGATTCATCTTTACATTATGTCAATTTTATGTAGTAAATCCATTGTTAAAATTTCTTTAGAGAAGGTTATTAACATTGTTGACTCTGAAGAAACCATACCAGGAACAGTATCCCAAGGGCATGTTGAGTAACAAGTGCTTAAGCAAACAGGCATTGCCTTGATCCTGCAAATCTGATCTTGGGTCAGTCAAACAATTGGTTACTCTGTTTTAAAATAGCTAGGCAAATATTGCTTTTAAGTGTTTAACATGATTAAGAAATGCAACAAGGCCCTTTGAACATTGTATCTTCCTTTTTTACTTATACTCCTCCAGCTATCCCCTTTACCTCCTCAAGAAGCCCTTAAAACCAAAACACACAACTGACAGAATGGGTGAAGTCACAAGCACATATGTAGACTGGAGAGACAATTTAATTTTGGCTGGGTCACGTTCTAGGCAGGGCAACAAAAACTTCTGATGGCAGTGACTAAATAGACAATCTCAACCACCTTTAGTTTTCCTCCATGTGGCTACATTAGCTCAGTAGAGGTGAATCGTAGATGAGAAAGTATATGCTGCAGGCACTGTGAGGCAAGGCATGCTGCCTAAGTTTCCTCATCTAGAAAATGGGGATAATGCCTTCAGAACAGAAAAGCATGCTGAGATAATATAAGAAAAACATTTGGCTTGATGCTCAGCTTCCTCTCCCTGCCAAGCTATTGCTATGACTACATGGAATGTGCCATTTGCATTAAGAAAGATGCACAAGAGCGGACTGTATGTAAACATGCAGTCAGCACACACCTGGGTTCTGCCTGGTCTTTCTGAATGTTATTTAGAACTGGAAACAGGTTCTTAACTACTGATAATGCCTTTTCTACCTGAAAAGAATGAGGCATAAGTATTGCAGGAATTCAAGGATGACCCAACATCCAGCCAAGCAGTCTCTTTGACCGAGGCATGGTTGACACGGCAGAATTACTAGTAAGTCCCCACTGCTGAATCCAATGGCCTCTATCATTCTAATTAGCTACTCTTATTAGAGGATAAGGCAGGAGAGATTGACCTTGATTTACCTTTTTTCCAACCAAATGTGGAAAACCCTTTAGCACAGTGATTGTTAACCAGGGTCCCACATTAGAATCACCTGGGGCGGGGGGGCTTTTGAGACTCCAGGCGCCTAACCCACACCCCAAACCCAACCAATTTAATCAGGATATCTGGAGGTTGGGGGATCAGGGTCCCACATTTTTTGAAGTCCCCAGCGTGATCCAAGATGAAGCCAAGGTTGAGACCTGCTGTCTAGGATCATCCCTCTTCACCTCAAGTAACTTCTGCTGCAAGGCAAACTAGGAAAGCCAACCTAGAGCATTTCACAACCACAGCTTCCGACAGCAGTCACGACAGGACCCCGAATACTGGAACATGACAGGTGCCTGCACCAGGGTCCACACCGAGGGTCCAACAGAGCTTATTAGTAGGGGATTACCCACCTCCCCATGGGAGAACCATTTTCTCAGACAGTTTGCACTTCAATACAAATAAGTTCAACAATCTTAGGAGATGCCACCAGTGCCTAAATTGGCGTGACCATCAGGAAATTTTCTCCTTAAGAGACAAACCTCTTGGGAAGGAAAGTCAGTGTGTATGTGGGCACCCCACCGCCCCCACCCCCAGCCAATCTCTAGAGAAGGAGACAGAAGCATCAATTCCCGTGCTGCTTGGAAAGCACCCGGCAGGCTCCCCGCTGCGCGGGCTCGCGCCCACTGCACCTGCCGGCGCTCAGCCGCACCTGCCGTGCAGCGCCCTCCCTTCCTACCTTCCAGCAGCTCGTCCAGGCTGGTGACCTTCCGGCTGCCGTCGATGGTGTAGATAGTGCGGACACCCTGGGGCAGGTTCACGTTGTCCGACAGGGAGCGGGTGAGCTCTATGAGGAGCGCATCGAAGGACCGGAAGCGGTCGCTGGAGATGGCAAACACCAGGCCCTTGAAGTAGCGGTCCCCGTTCCGGTAGAAGCGCGCCTTCTTGGCCTTCTTCTCCGAGCTGAGGGCCTGCAGGGTCCGCGTGCGGTAGAAGCTGCAGTGGGCACTGTGCGCCGGGCTGGGGATGAGCCCGTTCCCCTTGGGGCCCGAGCTGCTGCTGCCCCCGGAGGAGCTGGGGGCCCCTCTCCGCGACCCCGGCCGCGGCCTTTTGTCCCGTTCCTCAAAGTGCTCCAGCTCGATACTCCTGGTGCTGGCCATCGCAGCAGCTCCGAAGGCGTCTGCAAAAAGACGTTCCGGGCCGACTAAGGGTGCGAGCGCTGGTGCAGGGACGTCTGACTGCGAGGGCCCTTAACGCGCCGGGACACCTGGCTCTGGCATCCCGCCCCCTCCGCGCAGGTGGGGCCAAGGAGCCGCGGAGGTGCCGACCCGCCCGCGCCCTCAGCTAAAAGTGGCCGCAGCGCCGAGCTGCCCAGCTCATTGTCCAGTGCGGCTCGCTCCGTGCCTCCCGCCTGCCGGGGAGCCCCACGCCCCCGCAAGCGCCTCCTCCACCCGGCCACGCCTCACAAGTCCCGCTCGGAAGCCGGCCGGGAGAGGCAAAGTTGGGCCACCCGAGGCTCGCGCTGGGCCCGCGGGCGCACACAAAGCTCGGGCGTCTGCCGAGCGCTCCTGGGAGCGTCGAGGGGAGGAAGGAAGGAAGGAAGGGTGGGGCGGGGCGCGGAGCGTGGGAGAGGCCCCCGGGGGAGTCGCGCGGGCCCCCGCCCACGCGCGCGGTCCCAGGCCCGGGGTGCAGCGCCGCCACCTCGGCCGCGACCGGATCCCGCCCGCCGGGCAGCGCGCGCCGTTCGGGGCTGAGAGGGCCGTGTCTGGCCCCTTCCTCCCCCGGAGCGCGGCCCTAGCGGGAAATAATGCAGCCCGCCTCCCACGCAGCCGTCAGGCCCGGCCCACCGGCAAGCATCGGCGCTCTGGCCTCCCTCCGCCGCCCGCCGGCTGTCAGCGCTGGAGGAGGCTTCCCGGCCCCGGGGATGCCAAACTGCGGAGCGGGGGAGGAGGGGGCGGAGGAGGTGGCCGAGCGCCGGCGCGGGAGGAGCGGCTCCTGCGGGTCCTGGGCAGCCCCGCCCGCCTGACGGCTCCTGCCCGGCGCCGCGCGCTAATGGGCGCAGCCGCGACGCGCGCTCCTCCGCCTGGGAAACGTAACCGCGCAGGCCAAAAACTACAAAGGAAGGAGATTCAAGGGCAGGGAGCACATCCCCAGCCAGCCTCCCAGTGAGGACCCCAGGCCACACTACCGCAGAAATCCGAAGCCCAGCATTGACTTGGGGCCCACCATTCATTTTTTTTAAAGAAAGATTTGTTGCTTTATTAGAAAATCCTTTGAGAAAACAGCCTCCACTGTTTCCATTGCAGATTCGCTAATATGGTACGTTCAGTAACTTTGAATGAATGATGAGAAGTTATTGGGTAGTAGAGGGGGTTATGTAATCAACGAATATTTATCGAGAGCGTACCATGTGTCAGGCATTGTTTCTGTCACTGGGATGCCCTAACAAAGGAAAGAGAGACTCTGCACCCACTCCCCCACCCGCATATTTAATGTTGTCAATTAAAGCTTCTTACCTAAGAGGCCTATCATTTGTGAGCACCCATCATAGTGGAAATCTTAATGCCGTAGTGTCTATTCAACAATAAAAACATCTTTTCCAAGACTTAAGAGAAATACTAGTTATTTGCATTTTGTTATTAGGAAAAATAAAGCTCAAATATGTTTGATCCCAATTTGGCACGTGAAACCTTAGAACATTCAACACCTGGTTTTCCGAGCAGCCCTAGACAGCAATCCAAACTGACCTTTCAGGAAGAAAGGCATAGTTGCTTTTTCTCGGGTTGAACTGAGTCCTGGAAGAGCATGAATAAAAGAACGTAGAAGCACATGCAACGGTCTAGCATCTGTGAAGTTGGTGCGCCCCACCAAACACACGCACACACACACACACACACAAACCCTGCATGGCAGCTCCGGAGAGGTCTCCTGCTTGGTGCACAATACCACTCCTAAGGCAGTTCTGGGCATACACCTGGGCGTATCTAACTTCCTGCGGGGTTGGGGCATGCTAGGAAGTCAGAGCTGATCTGAGGCTTCAATGTAGTTTTTCTAGAGGAAAATCCTGCAGCATCATTAGGTCCACCACCTTAAAAGGCCTCAACCTAGATCAGTTAAATCAGAATTTCTGGAGATGGGCTTCTCCAACAGTATTTTTTTTTTAAAGTACCCCTAAGGCATATCCAGAGTTTCCAACCACAGGCTGTAACACCAGGAATCAAATAAATCAGTGCTGCTTCTCAAACTTTAATATATTTACATGTCATAGGGGAATCTCATTAAAATGCAGATTGCTATTTTGTAGCTCTGGGGTGGAGTTTGAGATTCTGCATTTCTGATGAGCCCCCGGGTAATGCCAATGCTGCTGGTCTTGGTACAAGACTTTGAGAAACAAGAAACTAAATTGCAAATTTATTGAGATAAGGTTCCATCTAAGTACTAGTAACTCCACAGAGCCCATCAACTTGCCTTAAGATGGCCATGTTCATTTGTATCACTGTTTGTATTTCTTAGGGGGAAAAAAGACTCTGTAAACTATTGCCGTAAAAACAAATTATCCTAAACTTAATGATTTACAACAATAAACATGCATAATCTCAGCATTTTTGGCAGATCAGAAATCTGGGAGCAGTTTACCTCAAAGCCTCATGTGATTGCTGTCAAGATGTTGACAGGGGTCACAGCCATCTAAAGGCTTGACTGGGTCAAGAAGATCCATTTCCAAGACAGCCCATTCACATGAATGGTAAGGAGGCCTCAGTTCCTTGTCATGAGCACCTTTCCATAGAGTTGCTTAAGTGTCACCATGACTTGTCAGTTGGCTTCCTCTAGAGCAGGGGTGTCCAATCTTTTGGCTTCCCTGGGGCACATTGGAAGAAGAAGAATTGTCTTGGGCCACACAGAAAATACACTAACATTAATGATAGCTGATGAGCTAAAAAAAAAAAAATCACAAAATCTCATATTTTAAGAAAGTTTATGAATTTGCATTGGGCTGCATTCATAACTGTCCTGGGCTGTGTGCTGTCCACAGGCCATGGATTGGACAAGCTTGCTCTAGAAAAAGCATCCAAGAGAGCACAAGGTGGAAGCCACAATGTGTGTTATGATATAGCCTTGGAAGTCATATACTGTTATTCCCACAATATCCTGTAGGTTACACAAGTCAGCCCTGTTTGATGTGGGAGGAGACTACACTAGGGTGTGACTAGGAGTCAGCAATTATTGGGGTCATCTTGCAGACTGGTACCACGGGTTTCAATCTTTCAGTCTTTAGAACACTAACACGCACTTCCTCACTCAAAGATCCTTGATAAGAGATTTGGCCCTTCTTAAATAGTGAATACAATTATACAATATGCCAGTATTTTTAACTCAAGGTGGATTAAAGACTTAAATGTAAAACCCAAAACCATAAAAACCCTAGAAGAAAACCTAGGCAATATCATTCAGGACATAGGGATGGGTGAGGACTTCATGGCGAAAACACCAAAAGCAATTGCGACAAACGCCAAAATTGACAAATGGAAATAAAGAGCTTCTGCACAGCAAAAGAAACTATCACCAGAGTAAACAGGCAACCTACAGAATGGGAGAAAATTTTTGCAGTCTACCCATCTGACAAAGGTCTAATATCCAGAATTTACAAGCAACTTAAACAAATTTACAAAAACCCCATCAAAAAGTGGCCAAAGGATATAAACAGACACTTTTCAAAAGAAGACATTTACATGGCTAACAGACATATGAAAAAAAGCTCAACATCACTGATCATTAGAGAAATGCAAATCAAAACCACAATGAGATACCATTTCATGGCAGTCAAAATGGTGATTATTAAAAAGTCAAGAAACAGTAGATGCTGGTGAGGCTGTGGAGAAATAGGAACACTTTTACACTGTTGGTGGGAATGTAAATTAATTCAACCATTGTGGAAGACAATATGGTGATTTCTTACGGATCTAGAACCAGAAATACTATTTGACCCAGCAATCCCATTACTGGGTATATACCCAAAGGAATATGAATCATTCTACTATAAAGACACATGCACACGTATGTTTACTGCAGCACTGTTTACAATAGCAAAGTCATGGAACCAACCCAAATGCCCATCAGTGATGGACTGCATAAAGAAAATGTGGCACATGCACACCATGGAATACTATGCAGCCATAAAAAAGAATAAGATCACATCCTTTGCAGGGACATGGATGAAGCTGGAAGTCATTATCCTCAGCAAGCTAACACAGGGACAGAAAACCAAACACCCCATGTTCTCACTCATAAGTAGAAGTTGAACAATGAGAACACATGGACACAGGAAGGGGAACAACACACACCAAGGCCTGTTGGATGGTGGGGTACAAGGGGAGGGAACTTAGAGGACAGGTCAATAAGTATAGCAAACCACCTTGGCACATGTATACACGTATACATTTGCACATTCTGCACACGTATCCTGGAACTTTTAAATTTTTAAAATTTAAAAAAATAAAAATATGTCGGTATTTTAACATTATTCCCTAACATTATATCCTTAAGTTAAAGAAAGGTTACTGCTTTTCAACAGGGGTGGGGGGGAAAAGAGAAAGTATTTACAAAGCTGTTACTTAGTTAAAAAATGTTTTTGTGATCCTACTCTCCACATTTGTTTTCTTGAAGAATCTTATTTGTGATCCCCTTGTAAGAATTGAAATGCAATCACTTTTCATAAGATATTTATGAATGAATATGATATAAAGACCCAGTTGGTCAACATTTGATTTGTTGAGGTAGGAAAAAATTAGTTTCAGTATTCAAATTCTAATGCAAACAAAATTTGTAGGTACTAGGTGACAACTATTACTTAACTTGGCTTACTTCATGATATTCAATTTATAGAACCGAAGCAGATTTTCTCCTTTCACGCAGTTGCAGAATTTGCAGAGTAAGATATTTTAACTGGCATTTTCTTTGTTGAGATACTCATTTTTTTCTAACGAAGAAATGCCATCTGATTACTAATCATTGGTCCTTCCAGAGATGGTCTAATTCTCTTTGGTGGTTACAAGATCCACCAACTCTGTCTGCTAAACCCTGATTTAAGGAGCTTCTTTAGGAAGAGCTGGCCACAGATGCCTCTTCACTATCTGGAAGCCCACTTTAACCCTAGATGGCTCTTGGTTGTAAAAAATGTTGTTAGAAAAACCCTCTTTTTAACTCCCCTTAACCTAACACTTATTTGAATAAAAACTTTTGTGCCAAGTATTTTTAAAATGGCTTCATTTTTCTGCTGAAGGCAATTGGAGAATTTCAGTCCAAAAACTCTTTTCCCCTTTTTGTGTAATTAGAAATGACCCCTTTTGCTTTTTATTTATAATACTTATAAATCATGGAATATCTAGTGGATGTGAAAATTTTGTTGGCAGTATGCAAGAAGGGTCTTCTACAAACCACTTGGGGCAGAGAAACTCAACTGGGCATAAAGGAAAAGAAATTGTTCTCTTTGTTCTCTACACTTCTCTTTGTATCACACACCTGTGATACAATTTTAGAGCTGCTTTTAGCCAGGTAGTACCCTCTCCTGCTTACTCCCTCAACCCCACTCCACCTTGACTAAGAAATACAATGCAAATTTTTATCTAGCATACTTTGTTTAAATGAGACTTTATTAAATATTTCATTATGGGTCTTTACATAAGAAACTTGCCTTGAACATTTCCTGGTTTTTGCCTCATGCTGCTTTATTTCTCAAATGCTATGGCTAGTCTTCACTTTTGGCAAGAGACTTCTGTTTTTAAAGGCAGTTTTCCAGTGACTCCATTACTTATTACATAAAGGATGCCTCCGAACCTTTCAGATTGCACTGTGCTGAGACTTTTTGCTGTCTCATGTTTTCATTCCTGTTCACTATGTGCCAAGCATTTCTCCCAGAAGCAAAAAATGATGAAATAACTAAACTATTTTAAATGAGAGCACCTGGTGACTATAGACTTAAATTTTTGAAACTAAGCATGATTCTCATTTCAATCTTAATAATTATAAGTTCTAGTGCTTTCTGTTAAGCTTTAATGGGGAAGGGTATAAGGTAAGGCAGTTCAGAAACAGACTCTCCATCTCTACCCCGTAATCTATACCCAGACTGGAAAAAAGGCTCAAACTGTTTTCTCAATAGTTGTTCTGCCTTTGGAGCTTTGTTGTTCTTTTCACCCCTGATTCTTGTAGCGCTTTACATAGATATTAATGATTTCTTCACAAATAAGTGAGGGAATGATTAAAACTACCTTTTCAGGTTCAAAAAATTTAAATGTATCTGTCTGGTTAAATCTTTCAGAAAATCTAAATTTTGGCTTGTGGCTCATACCTGTAGCCCCAACACTTTGGGAGGCTGAGGCGGGAGGATCACTTGGGCCCAGGAGTTCAAGACCAGCTTGGGCAACATAGGAAGACTCCCATCGCTACAAAATATTAAAAAAATAAATTAGCCCGGCGCAGTGGTGCGTGCCTATCGTCCCAGCTACTGCAGAGGCTGAGGTGGGAGAATTGCATAAGCTCAGGAGGTCAAGGCTGCAGTGAGCTGTGATTGCGCAGCTGCACTCCAGCCTGGGTGACAGAGTGATGAGACTCTGTTTTTGAAAAAACAAATTATAAGTTTAATTTTTAAATGAAAATATCAGAAGAATTGAAGAAAATAATCAAATATGCGTGCTTTAAATATATACAGCACACAACTACTTTTTTTTCCATGAGAAAATTCTGATTCTTTCTATGGTACATTTAACTTCCACAAAGTGTCTAGGACAAAGACGCCATACATATAATGTAAATTTATATGTCATGTAAATTTTATATATTCAAAATTATATTTTTATTTTGTCATTTGCCAGTTCAGATGCAACAATTGTTGATGAAAAATAACAACTTTAAAATCATATAGCAACTTTTTTCTTAGGAATTTGAATTTGTTCCTCTTAAATCTTCCTAAGAAGAAAATCTGGGCAGCTAGTCGAATTCATACTTTCCAGATGAGGAAATCTAGGCATAAAAGTGAAAGATCATGAAAAGTACCACAGTACTCTCATTTTGTTTCTGTAGGATGAAATTTCCCAAACCCAATATAAAATTTAATCTTTAAATCTAGACTTTTTGCTTAATTTAAAATTTTAAAAAATTATTTTTGTTAAAATTGATCATGATTTTAGTGGTTTCCTCCTCTCGGTAGTACCTTCAATGTTTATACAAATACTGAATGTGACAAACTATGTTCATGTCATTCTACATATTAGATTAAAACAATGATGGTCAAGAGTACTTAAAGGATAATAAATATTTTATAATGATTAATAAGTAGTTATGACCTAGTTAAGGAAACAGATTACAGACAAGGAAATAAGAAAGATTAAGCAGCAGAGATAGAAATTGCCTCTAGGGTATGCTAACTCCAGAAAATGTTCACTTCAAGTTTTCAAAATTCATTAATCACAAAAATATCTGTCTCTTCAGGAGTTATAGCTTAAAATTAATGACTTTTTAATTTGCAGTAAGTTTATATTGCAAATTAGCTGGTTATTTTAGGACAAATGTTCTGTATACCCTACACATATTTGAAATATTCAAATGTTAAAATATATATATCTTATTAATGAGAATAAGGATCTACTCAGACTTTAGTCAACACTCCTTAGCAAATCTGTACTCATTTGGCTATGTATTTAGTTTTTTTTGTTTTTTAGTTTTTCATTGGTACTTCTCAGAGTCCTGTCACCCTATCTGAAATAACTAAGTGATCATGATTTACCATTTATATGAAAGATACAGCAGAAACACTGTGTGTGTGAATATATATGTGTATCTGAGATTAAACACTTAAGGCAAAGAGATATATGCATGTGATTACCTGATTGTTTTTATCTTAATGTAACTGATATGTTCATCTTTAATAACTTGGTCATGATGTAAAGCTACATTTCATTTTAGTATTAAAATTAATTATAATTATTAGTTATTATTATTACTATAATAATAATATTTTTCTCCTTGGGCGTTCTCCCTTTAGTGATAAGCCCATGAACCTCTAGGATCTTAGTTGGTTCAAAATCTTAGCCAATATCCTCATGAAGAAAAATCTCTAAAATGAGTCAGTCCTCCAGGGAGCTCTGTTTCAGCTCCCATTGCTGTGTCCGTGCCCCACACTGTCTGACGCCCTCTTCTGACCAATGCAAGCGCTGGAACTGTAGGCCCAGAAACAGTTTCAGAAGGTATAGAGAAGGAAGGGTTTTCCCAAACACCTACCAAAACAAATAAATAAAATAAAGTCATCGTGCCAACTATCCATCTACTAACTGGAAAGAAAAATCTGTTCCAAGATGTTTATCTTCTTTACCACTTAGCTATGGAATGATTGGTTTTGGCCTTTAGGTTACAGGATTGCAAATACATAGAAAATAGGGTATGTTGAAGTAATTACAAGAAATTCTCCTTTAAATTCTTACTTGTTAAAAAGGACTATCTCAATGTCTTCAGCGTTCTCAGATTTCCTTAATAGACCTGGCACAACCAGAATATGTAAACGATAGGTCCCATAACAGTATGAAGATACCACAAACCACTATTAATAGCCTAGTTGTTTTTCTTGGAGTTGTCCTGAAACTACCTACTTCATTTCATGTAGTTTACCAGCTTGGTCACACAATTCAGTGGGAAATTCTGAAAGTAACTTGGAATGGTAAGTGAGGGAGGGCCAGCAGAGAAATGCAGTATGGCAGCCCTGATCTGTCTCTACACACAACTGCTTTATATTTTAATAAATCTTAATTCAAACAGTGTCTAAACTTTTGCTGTTAGACCTGTTGTTTGAATGGATAATAAAATTAGTCACCTTTTCTTTATTACTGGGTATGGTCAAAGACTTTCCCTGGAGCAAAAGTTTTACCCTAATGTGGGTTTTGTTAGGGGTGATAAAAAGTTGTTTGCTAAAGCTAATTTAAATTCCTCCAACAAGAAACTGTGGTCAATCCCCAGATCTCTTTCAGTGTGTGTTCCAATGCAAGATTTTCCAAGATGATATATAAAGAAATGTATCTTCATTCAATAACAGAAAAATTTATTGTAATAGAATTACTGGTAAGGTTGCTGCTGCTTTTTTTAAAACTCACATTGACAGAAAAGATGCAAGTTCAGTACAAAGAATTTTTTTGATGAATCATTTGAGAATAAATTCCCAACAACATGATGTCTCACCAGCCCTAAATAATGTATTGTATTTTTTAAAATAAATAACGTTCTTCTACACAGCATGATATAACTACCAAAGTTAGGAAATTAACATCCATAAACTACCACCAGCTAATCTTGAGAACCCATTCAAATTTTGCCACATCTTAACAATGTGTTTTTCCGCAAAAGAATCCAGTCCAGAATCACAGTTTGTGCTTGTCATGTCTCTTTAGTGTCCTTTAGCCTGGAACATTTCCTTAGTCTTTCCTAGGCTCTCACGACCTTGACACATTTGAGGGTTACAGGCCAGTTATTTTGTAGAATTTTTCAATTTGGAGTTTGTCTGATTTTTCTTCAGATTTAGATTTAAGTTATGCATTTTGGCAGAAATATCACAGAAGTGATGCTATGTTCTTCTTATTGCATCATATCAGGTGTGGCTTAATTTCAGTTTGTCTCATCATTAATGTTCCCTTTGATCACTTGATTTAGTGGTCCCTGCCAAGCTTCTTCACTGTAAAGCTACAGTTTTTCCCTTTGTAGTTAGTACCTACTTTGTAGGAAGGCATTTTGAAACTTATGTAAATATCTTATTCTTCTCCAGATTTTCTTTCTTTTTCTTTTCTTTTCTTTCTTTCTTTCTTTTTTTTTTTTTTTGAGACAGGGCCTCACTCTGTTACCCAGGCTGGAGTGCAGTGGCGTGATCTTGGCTCACTGTAGCCTCTGCCTCCTGGGCTCAAGCAATTCTCCCACCTCAGCCTCCCAAGTAACTGGGACTACAGGTGTGTGCCACCACGCCCTGCTAATTTTTGTATTTTTTGTAGAGGTGGGGTTTCGTCATGTTGGCCAGGCTGGTCTGGAACTCCTGAGCTCAAGCAATCTGCCTGCATCGGTCTCCCAAAGTGCTGGGATTACAGCTGTGAGCCACTGCACCTGACCCTTCCTAAGATTTTCAGTGTATTCATTTATTTTATTAGTTTGTATTCACAGTATCCTATTCAGTTACTATCATGATTTATTTTGATACTCAAAATATTCCCAATTTGACCAGTGGATCTGAGCTGACTCCTATGTGCTTTTTTTGTTGTCCCCATCATTTTTGAGCACATCCTTATTTTTGGTGGTATGCTCTGGACTCACGTTATACTTTTACTGCCTTAGTGCTGGACTTCCCATTTCTCTTTCTTTTATTGGAGAATATTTAGGAGCCAAGATTTGAGCAATAGATATACTCATTGCTGTTGGGTTACAAATCTTGATCCTTGCAGTGAACAGAAATAGTGAATATCTATATGTGTAAATACACACACATATATCTTGATAGCCATCAGTTCACACCCACAGCCACCTCCCTCACATCCCACTCAGACACTGACACCCTGGGTTGGGCTGCCTCCTGGCATGGGTGCTGTCCGCATCCCCCTGGTACTTGGATACCGCACTGGGCAGCCTCCCATGCATCACTCCTCCTTGGCCTCCTTGGGCTCTGATGTCCCTCAAGGTCAACTCTCCTATGCAGTGCCCTTCTCACCTCACCCAGTCTCCAACACACCCTGTTGGCTGCCACTGCTGCCTCTTGACCTGAATGCCTCCCTTGCCCTGGCTCAGGGTCTGACACCCTACTCAACCCCCTAACCCTGTGGCTACCCACCTTCTGCCACTGGAGGAGATGCCTACTTTGCTTGGCCCCACCTAATGGCTTTAGGATTGATTGTTTTGAAAAGGAAAGAGGAAGAGCTAAATTTTGTTCCTAAAGTTTGCAATTGGTAGCATGCCCTGATTGACTATTGGTAGCATGCCCTGATTTTTACTCGTGAAATATCCTCTGTCCCTTTGAGTACATGTGTTTTCAGCAAGATTGAGTTCACCTCCTGCTCCAGGGTGAGCACGTGGCTCAATCCCGGCCAGTTAACTGCATTCTCCTGGCAACAGTGATTAGTATTTGTTTTTTTGTTTGTTTGTTTTTTGTGGGTTTTTTTTTTACACTTTGCTGCTTAGATGAAAAACTCATGTATTTGTATGTGACTTATTTTTCTCATACTCCACATCCAATTCATCTGCAAATTGTCCTTCTTCAAAACATAACCCAGATATAACCATTTCTCTCTTACCTCTGCCATCTGTTTGTACCTACTTACAGAGGTGGCCGATTCCAAGCTACCTCATCTTGCACCTGGCATCCTTCCTACCTCTGGTCCTGTTCCGCTATAGGGCATGGTTTTCTAAATGCTTCAAGTGACCCTTGTTGTTGACTAGGCATAGTAGCCAAAGTGAGTCTTTTAAAATTTGAAGAGAGAAAATGTTACTCCTCTGCTCAACAGCCTGCATCGGCTTTTGTCTTAGTCCATCTGCATTGCTATAAAAGAATATCTGAGTCTGGGTAATTTTTATTTTTCACAAAGGCTAATTTGTCTCATGGTTCTAAGGCTGTACAAGAAGCATGGTACTGGCATCTGCATCTGAGGAGGACCTCAGACTGCTTCTATTCATGGCAGAAAGCAAAGGGGAGCCAATGAGTAGAGAAAGATCATACGGCAAGAAAGAGGGAGTGAGAGAGGAGGAGTTGCTGGGCTCTTTTTAATAATTAGTTCTCGTGTGAACTAATAGAGCAAAAACTCACTCCTTATTGCAAGGACATCATCAAGCTGTCCATGAGTGATCCACTCCCATGACCCAAACACCTCTCACTAAGCCCCACCTTCAACACTGGGGATAAAATTTCAATGTGAGATTTGGAAGGGACAAATGTTCCATCTATATCACCTTCTTCTTATACTCAGAACAAAATTTAATTACTTCATACACTGGTCAACCAGTGCCTGTACCACAACGAGGATTCCCTGAAGAACTTAGAAAACTACAAAGCCACTCTGATTTTATGGACCTGGATGGGACCTGGACACTGGTTTCTTTGAAAAACTTCCCAGTCATTCTAAAATGCAACCAGAGCTGAGAACCACTGCCTGCATGATCTGGTCTTGGCTACCTGTCATGCCTCATATATTATTACTCTTTATCACTCACTGCAGTCACCCAGACCTCCATGTGGTTCCTTAAGCATGCAAAGCAGGATCTCACCTCAGGGTTTTGCATTGCTGGATGCAATGACTTCTGACCCAAACTACCTGAAGGTGGGCCAAGCTTCCCTGGCTGAGGGCACAGTCCTCCATGAGACTGCCCTCACTTCAGATAGCAGCAGCAAGCTCAGAGGTTCCCCAGCCATCTACACTTCTGACCCACCAGCTACAATTCAGGAGTTTATACCATCTCTTAAGGCTTGATAATCTAGTAGAATGACCTACGCAATTCTGGAAAGCGGTATAGCCATGATTACAGGTTTATTATACCAAAAAAATACAAACAAGGACCAGCCAAAAGAATAGGTACATAGGGTGAGATCTGGGAGGGTCTCTGGCTTTTATGTCCTCTCCCTGCAGAGTTAGAATGCATCACCCTTCCAGCACCTTTATGTGTAGCATATGCACAAAATATCATTAAACAGGGAAGCTCATTCAAGCTTCATTGTCCTGAGTTTTAATTAAGGTTTCATTATGTAAGCATGCTAGATTGAATTTTTTGCCATATAATTGAACTCGAACTTCAGCCCATCTTCCTTCCCTGGAGGTTAGGCTGATATCATATGGCTCAAATCCCCAACCCTCTAATCACATGGTGGTCTCTCTGGCATGGTCAGCTCCCATCATGAATTACCTCCTTAGTCTGGACAACCTAAGAGACCACCATGAATAACAAAAACACTCTTATTACTCAGTAAATTCCATGGATTTGAAGGTTACCTCCCACAAGCCAGGGATAAAGGGCCACCAAATTATTGAGTATATAACACTGTGTAAGGACATACCTGACCAGATCTACCCTGGAGGTTTTGTTTACAATCTAACAAAACTCTTACTTGCTCAAGCCACGTTGAGTTGCATTTTTGTCATCATCAAGAATCCTTTGTGACACACTAATCAATTGATTTTCCCCCATGTCTTTCCTCTCTAGTTCATTTTGTACATAATTGTGGGGCGAATCATTCCTCATAATGACAGTTCCGATCTTGTTACCCCTTTGTTAAAAAAGCTGCCAGCAATGAGTTACCGAGATGTCTTCTCTTTATCTAATAGTCCAAAATATTTAGTCTGACATTCAAGGCCTGCATAATATGGTTCTAATTTTCTTAATCTTCTGCAATTAATCCTTGTATATACATGTTAACCAGAATGAACTACACTTGCTTTTCCTCAAATGTCTTTTGCATTCTTCCACCCTGTGCCTTTGTTAGGTTATTTTGTTTACTTGGAATACCCAGCCCTTCTTTCTATTTGTCAGATTATACTCATTTATCTTGTCCATGAACTTTTCTATAATAATCCCAGCTCGAAGTAATCTTTCACTATAAATTCTTCATCAGAGAGAATTTTCTACTTCTCTAATGATACCTGTCACATCTTGCATATTAATATTTGTCCTTTATTGATATCTGAACACAAATTATGTTAATTAAATCAATATTTAATGAGCTCTAACAATGTTCTAAGAATACAAATATGAATAATTGCTTTGTGCTCCAAGGCAACCAGGTATTTAGTAAAAGAGTAAAATACATCTTTTATCAATACTTTGTATCAATCTGCCATTCTCTCCAAATATTTTGTTTCCTATACCCTGTCTCTTCTCTCCTTCTGGAATTCCTGTTAGATATAAGTTGGACCTTTCAATCTATTCCCCATGTCTTTTCATATGTTCTATTTATCTATCTCTGTCTTACTCAGCTATGGATAAATAGAACTTTATCTTTCAAATCAGTCTTCAAGTTTACTAATTCCTTCTTCAGCTTAGTCTAATATGCTGCTTAACTAATTTATCCATGGTAAATTTAAATGGCTATTCATTTCCAGAGTTTGAATTATTTCTTTTAAATTTTTATCTTTTTTTCACAGTGAATTGCCATTTGTTTTTTTAATGCCTTTTATATTTCAAAAATCTAAAACACATATTTTAATCATGGTCCTTTAGATTGCTTTCCTATATATCAAGTTTTGAGATGGAATGACTTACCTGAGTCTCTGTTAAGTCTTCTTTGTGAATTTTTATTTTGAGCTCCCCTTTAGTCAGGCTTATTTTTGTCTCTGCTCATCTCATGCTGCATGGGTGATGAAGTTTGGCATTGATATCCTTCAGTGTCCCAGAGGCACCACTGGCCCAGGACCATGATAATTTCTAGATATGAGATTTCTTTCAGAAACAAGTAAATTCAGACTATACGCTAAAGAAGGCAACAGGCTTGGAATATTTTTTCTCACAAAAGACTTATTTTTCCCCCAAACAGACTTAATTGTCATCTGCTTGATCTTGTTGGCTGAGATTTTTAGTACTCTTTGGCAGGGATTAAAGCTTTTGAGGGGCCTAGCTTTATATAGACGTCTCAGTTACTGGCCTCTGCTCAGGTGAGGATAAGAGGCCTTCTGGACCTGATGGCATTAAAACCCTAGTTGTTACCAAATCAATACTGCTGCTTCCATTCACCTCCCAAGGTTGTCGCAGTCTTACTTCTTATATTTATCAGTCTGGCTTTTAATTCCCTCTGTGTTTCTGGCCCTCTGGCCCTTGGAGACTCCTGTTTCTTCTGGACAGATCAGCTAAAAATTAACTTTTTTTTTTTTGGCTATTTTAAACCCAGTGTTCCTAAGGGCTTATAGTTTTCATAGTAGCTTAGTCTATCATGTTGCTGAAACCAGAAGAAAAAGTAGATATGTATCCAACTACATAATATCTACCCCACCAGATACATACCATAATAGGGAATTGAAGAAAATCCTGTGGAAATTCAGAAAAGGTAGTCATTAATTGTGATTGAGGGCTTGAGAAAGTCTTAATGGAATAACAGTTGAGTTGGGCTTTGAAAAATGAATAGATTTTAACATGAAGAGGGAGAAGCGTTGAGTACCTGGTACAGGAAATCCCAAATAAGGAATGAGCGATCATGAAGATGCTTGTCATTTTGTGAAGTAGATTATAGTCCTTTGTGGTTGGACTTACATGCAGCCTTATTGAAGGCCGTCTTTGGGGAATGTGTAAAACCTTGCTTACATACAAGGTCTCTCATGGTGCTTTGTGTGTCATACATGCTAGATATTTACCAGGCAAACAAATACACGTGAAAGAATGTCACCAAGAAAAGGAGTGGAGGCTGAGCATACAGAATAATACTCAACCTCACTGTGTCTCAGTATTTTCACCTAAAAACAAGAGAGTAAAAAGGTAAGACTCTTCAAACTACTTTTGGTTCTAATATTCTGCAATAACAATTTCTATAACTTAATACCAATCCTAATTCATTCCAATTTAAGCAAGGAAAACATGTAGATAATGTTTTGTTAAGAGTAAATGAATTTGGTTGTCTATCTGCCATAGGGAAAGAGAGTGAAATGTAGTCTTGAAAAATGCTGTATAATCTGTTGGTCAGAACAAAGAGAATCAGGTTGATCCATTACAGGGCTATTATTTTATAACCTATTTGAAGTTGCTGCTATTCTGGGCTTAAAAAAAGAGACACTGCTTAGCACTTCCCTTTTAAGATTCCAGTTTTCAAGAGCTTTCTCTGTATGGAGCCTTCAGTTTCTAAAAATAAACAAAATAGGAAGATTTCTCCTTGGAGGAAACATTTAGCAACAACAACCACAAAAGTTCAAAAGGGAAATTCATTGTCCAACAAGAGGAAGGAGAAAAATCTAGCTTCCTTCCATTTAAAAAAAATTATTTTACTTGCTGAGTTTTCTAAAAGTTCCTTAGATTAAGAAGGAAAACGGGAAAGTCAAGAATATCACAGTTTGTATCTGAAAGGAGTGAACAACCAACCATCACTGCATCATTTAAGAATATATTTTTTAAAAAGCATAAAAGAAAAAAGCTATTATGGTTCATTTTTATGTTGTCCAAAATGCATTTATTCATTGATTCATTCCTTTATCTATTAAATATTTGTTGAGCACCTAATGTGTGTCAGATGTTGTGCCAGGCACTGAGCTGGAGATGTGACTTGACTAGTAGCTCCATAGTGGTCCCTCAGCATGGTAACCTCAGTCTTTTATTCTATGTGGTAGATATTGTGGACTGGCTAATGCCATTTGTAGTTCATCATTCTTCTAGTATGTTTTTCTCTACTGCAGAGTTTGGAAAGGTGAAGATTTCATTTCCCAAGACAGATTTTTCCAATTTGGTATACTTGCATGAGATCTGGGATGCAAAAGTGAAGTGGAGCCTATTTTCCTGACTTTTGCCTGATTTCATTGGCAAACAAAGTCATGAACTGTGAAGTTTTCTGATAGCAATGTTATTGTGTCTATTCTCCAGCTCCTTGTGGAGAGTAAGCTGAAGGCCACGTTCAGCTTCTTGATTCCCACTTCCTAATTTCTTTATTACAGCTATGACCATGTGTTCTCGAACACAATTGCTCCAGTGGTGGCCTCAGAGGAATAGTGACTTGATTCTAAGGAGTAGATCTAGGATTCATTTCTAGAGACCAAGCTCTGTCAGGGATTTTCTTTATTTTATTTTATTTTATTTTTTATTATTATACTTTAGGTTTTATGGTGCATGTGCACAATGTGCAGGTTAGTTACATATGTATACATGTGCCATGCTGGTGCGCTGCACCCACCAACTCGTCATCTAGCATTAGGTATATCTCCTAATGCTATCCCTCCCCCCTTCCCCCACCCCTCAACAGTCCCCGAAGTGTGATGTTCCCCTTCCTGTGTCCATGTGTTCTCATTGTTCAATTCCCACCTATGAGTGAGAATATGCGGTGTTTGGTTTTTTGTTCTTGCGATAGTTTACTGAGAATGATGATTTCCAATTTCATCCATGTCCCCACAAAGGACATGAACTCATCATTTTTTATGGCTGCATAGTATTCCATGGTGTATATGTGCCACATTTTCTTAATCCAGTCTATCATTGTTGGACATTTGGGTTGGTTCCAAGTCTTTGCTATTGTGAATAGTGCCTCAATAAACATACGTGTACATGTGTCTTTATAGCAGCATGATTTATAATCCTTTGGGTATATACCCAGCAATGGGATGGCTGGGTCAAATGGAATCTCTAGTTCTAGATCCCTGAGGAATCGCCGCACTGACTTCCACAAGGGTTGAACTAGTTTACAGTCCCACCAACAGTGTAAAAGTGTTCCTGTTTCTCCACATCCTCTCCAGCACCTGTTGTTTCCTAACTTTTTAATGATTGCCATTCTAACTGGTGTGAGATGGTATCTCATTGTGGTTTTGATTTGCATTTCTCTGATGGCCAGTGATGGTGAGCATTTTTTCCTGTGTTTTTTGGCTGCATAAATGTCTTCTTTTGAGAAGTGTCTGTTCACGTCCTTCGCCCACTTTTTGATGGGGTTGTTTGTTTTTTTCTTGTAAATTTGTTGGAGTTCATTGTAGATTCTGGATATTAGCCCTTTGTCAGATGAGTAGGTTGCGAAAATTTTCTCCCATTTTGTAGGTTGCCTGTTCGCTCTGATGGTAGTTTCTTTTGCTGTGCAGAAGCTCTTTAGTTTAATTAGATCCCATTTGTCAATTTTGGCTTTTGTTGCCATTGCTTTTGGTGTTTTAGACGTGAAGTCCTTGCCCATGCCTATGTCCTGAATGGTAATGCCTAGGTTTTCTTCTAGGGTTTTTATGGTTTTAGGTCTAACGTTTAAGTCTTTAATCCATCTTGAATTGATTTTTCTATAAGGTGTAAGGAAGGGATCCAGTTTCAGCTTTCTCCATATGGCTAGCCAGTTTTCCCAGCACCATTTATTAAATAGGGGATCCTTTCCCCATTTCTTGTTTTTCTCAGGTTTGTCAAAGATCAGATAGTTGTAGATATGTGGTGTTATTTCTGAGGGCTCTGTTCTGTTCCATTGATCTATATCTCTGTTTTGGTACCAGTACCATGCTGTTTTGGTTACTGTAGCCTTGTAGTATAGTTTGAAGTCAGGTAGTGTGATGCCTCCAGCTTTGTTCTTTTGGCTTAGGATTGACTTGGCGATGTGGGCTCTTTTTTGGTTCCATATGAACTTTAAAGTAGTTTTATTCAATTCTGTGAAGAAAGTCATTGGTAGCTTGATGGGGATGGCATTGAATCTGTAAATTACCTTGGGCAGTATGGCCATTTTCATGATATTGATTCTTCCTACCCATGAGCATGGAATGTTCTTCCATTTGTTTGTATCCTCTTTTATTTCCTTGAGAAGTGGTTTGTAGTTCTCCTTGAAGAGGTCCTTCACATCCCTTGTAAGTTGGATTCCTAGGTATTTTATTCTCTTTGAAGCAATTGTGAATGGGAGTTCACTCATGATTTGGCTCTCTGTCTGTCTGTTATTGGTGTATAAGAATGCTTGTGATTTTTGCACATTGATTTTGTATCCTGAGACTTTGCTGAAGTTGCTTATCAGCTTAAGGAGATTTTGGGCTGAGACAATGGGGTTTTCTAGATATACAATCATGTCGTCTGCAAACAGGGACAATTTGACTTCCTCTTTTCCTAATTGAATACCCTTTATTTCCTTCTCCTGCCTAATTGCCCTGGCCAGAACTTCCAACACTATGTTGAATAGAAGTGGTGAGAGAGGGCATCCCTGTCTTGTGCCAGTTTTCAAAGGGAATGCTTCCAGTTTTTGCCCATTCAGTATGATATTGGCTGTGGGTTTGTCATAGATAGATCTTATTATTTTGAGATATGTCCCATCAATACCTAATTTATTGAGAGTTTTTAGCATGAAGGGTTGTTGAATTTTGTCAAAGGCCTTTTCTGCATCTATTGAAATAATCATGTGGTTTTTGTCTTTGGTTCTGTTTATATGCTGGATTACATTTATTGATTTGTGTATATTGAACCAGCCTTGCATCCCAGGGATGAAGCCCACTTGATCATGGTGGATAAGCTTTTTGATGTGCTGCTGGATTCGGTTTGCCAGTATTTTACTGAGGATTTTTGCATCAATGTTCATCAAGGATATTGGTCTAAAATGCTCTTTTTTGGTTGTGTCTCTGCCCGGCTTTGGTATCAGGATGATGCTGGCCTCATAAAATGAGTTAGGGAGGATTCCCTCTTTTTCCATTGATTGGAATAGTTTCAGAAGGAATGGTACCAGTTCCTCCTTGTACCTCTGGTAGAATTCGGCTGTGAACCCATCTGGTCCTGGACTTTTTTTGGTTGGTAAGCTATTGATTATTGCCACAATTTCAGCTCCTGTTATTGGTCTATTCAGAGATTTAACTTCTTCCTGGTTTAGTCTTGGGAGGGTGTATGTGTTGAGGAATTTATCCATTTCTTCTAGATTTTCTAGTTTATTTGCGTAGAGGTGTTTGTAGTATTCTCTGATGGTAGTTTGTATTTCTGTGGGATCGGTGGTGATATCCCCTTTATCATTTTTTATTGCATCTATTTGATTCTTCTCTCTTTTTTTCTTTATTAATCTTGCTAGTGGTCTATCAATTTTGTTGATCCTTTCAAAAAACCAGCTCCTGGATTCATTTATTTTTTGAAGGGTTGTGTCTCTATTTCCTTCAGTTCTGCTCTGATTTTAGTTATTTCTTGCCTTCTGCTAGCTTTTGAATGTGTTTGCTCTTGCTTTTCTAGTTCTTTTAATTGTGATGTTAGGGTGTCAGTTTTGGATCTTTCCTGCTTTCTCTTGTGGGCATTTAGTGCTATAAATTTCCCTCTACACACTGCTTTGAATGCATCCCAGAGATTCTGGTATGTTGTTTCTTGGTTCTCGTTGGTTTCAAAGAACATCTTTATTTCTGCCTTCATTTCGTTATGTACCCAGTAGTCATTCAGGAGCAGGTTGTTCAGTTTCCATGTAGTTGAGCGGTTTTGAGTGAGATTCTTAATCCTGGGTTCTAGCTTGATTGCACTGTGATCTGAGAGATAGTTTGTTATAATTTCTGTTCTTTTACATTTACTGAGGAGAGCTTTACTTCCAAGTATGTGGTCAATTTTGGAATAGGTGTGGTGTGGTGCTGAAAAAAATGTATATTCTGTTGATTTGGGGTGGAGAGTTCTGTAGATGTCTATTAGGTCCGCTTGGTGCAGAGCTGAGTTCAATTCCTGGGTATCCTTGTTGACTTTCTGTCTTGTTGATCTGTCTAATGTTGACAGTGGGGTGTTAAAGTCTCCCATTATTAATGTGTGGGAGTCTAAGTCTCTTTGTAGGTCACTCAGGACTTGCTTTATGAATCTGGGTGCTCCTGTATTGGGTGCATATATATTTAGGATAGTTAGCTCTTCTTGTTGAATTGATCCCTTTACCATTATGTAATGGCCTTCTTTGTCTCTTTTGATCTTTGTTGGTTTAAAGTCTGTTTTATCAGAGACTAGGATTGCAACCCCTGCCTTTTTTTGTTTTCCATTTGCTTGGTAGATCTTCCTCCATCCTTTTATTTTGAGCCTATGTGTGTCTCTGCACGTGAGATGGGTTTCCTGAATACAGCACACTGATGGGTCTTGAGTCTTTATCCAATTTGCCAGTCTGTGTCTTTTAATCGGAGCATTTAGTCCATTTACATTTAAAGTTAATATTGTTATGTGTGCATCTGATCCTGTCATTATGACGTTAGCTGGTTATTTTGCTCGTTAGTTGATGCAGTCTCTTCCTAGTCTCGATGGTCTTTACATTTTGGCATGATTTTGCAGCGGCTGGTACCAGTTGTGCCTTTCCGTGTTTAGCACTTCCTTCAGGAGCTCTTTTAGGGCAGGTCTGGTGGTGACAAAATCTCTCAGCATTTGCTTGTCTGTAAAGGATTTTATTTCTCCTTCACTTATGAAGCTTAGTTTGGCTGTATATGAAATTCTGGTTTGAAAATTCTTTTCTTTAAGAATGTTGAATATTGGCCCCCACTCTCTTCTGGCTTGTAGGGTTTCTGCTGAGAGATCAGCTGTTAGTCTGATGGGCTTCCCTTTGAGGGTAACCCGACCTTTCTCTCTGGCTGCCCTTAACATTTTTTCCTTCATTTCAACTTTGGTGAATCTGACAATTATGCGTCTTGGAGTTGCTCTTCTCGAGGAGTATCTTTGTGGCGTTCTCTGTATTTCCTGAATCTGAATGTTGGCCTGCCTTGCTAGATTGGGGAAGTTCTCCTGGATAATATCCTGCAGAGTGTTTTCCAACTTGATTCCATTCTCCCCGTCACTTTCAGGTACACCAATCAGACGTAGATTTGGTCTTTTCACATAGTCCCACATTTCTTGGAGGCTTTGCTCATTTCTTTTTATTCTTTTTTCTCTAAACTTGCCTTCTCACTTCATTTCATTCATTTCATCTTCCATGGCTGATACCCTTTCTTCCATTTGATTGCATCGGCTCCTGAGGCTTCTTCATTCTTCACGTAGTTCTCAAGCCTTGGTTTTCAGCTCCATCAGCTCTTTTAAGCACTTCTCTGTATTGGTTATTCTAGTTATACATTCTTCTAAATTTTTTTCAAAGTTTTCAACTTCTTTGCCTTTGGTTTGAATATCCTCCCGTAGCTCGGAGTAATTTGATCGTCTGAAGCCTTCTCCTCTCAGCTCGTCAAAGTCATTCTCCGTCCAGCTTTGTTCCGTTGCTGGTGAGGAACTGCGTTCCTTTGGAGGAGGAGAGGTACTCTGGTTTTTAGAGTTTCCAGTTTTTCTGCTCTGTTTTTTCCCCATCTTTGTGGTTTTATCTACTTTTGGTCTTTGATGATGGTGATGTACAGATGGGTTTTTGGTGTGGATGTCCTTTCTGTTAGTTTTCCTTCTAACAGACAGGACCCTCAGCTGCAGGTCTGTTGGAGTACCCGGCCGGCCGTGTGAGGTGTCAGTCTGCCCCTGCTGGGGGGTGCCTCCCAATTAGGCTGCTCGGGGGTCAGGGGTCAGGGACCCACTTGAGGAGGCAGTCTGCCCGTTCTCAGATCTCCAGCTGCGTGCTGGGAGAACCACTGCTCTCCTCAAAGCTGTCAGACAGGGACATTTAAGTCTGCAGAGGTTACTGCTGTCTTTTTGTTTGTCGGTGCCCTGCCCCCAGAGGTGGAGCCTACAGAGGCAGGCAGGCCTCCTTGAGCTGTGGTGGGCTCCACCCAGTTCAAGCTTCCCGGCTGCTTTGTTTACCTAAGCGAGCCTGGGCAATGGCGGGCGCCCCTCCCCCAGCCTCGCTGCCGCCTTGCTGTTTGATCTCAGACTGCTGTGCTAGCAATCAGCGAGACTCCGTGGGCGTAGGACCCTCTGAGCCAGTTGCGGGCTATAATCTCCTGGTGCACCATTTCCTAAGCCCCTCGGAAAAGCACAGTATTCACATGGGAGTGGCCCGATTTTCCAGATGCCATCTGTCACCCCTGGAAAGGGAACTCCCTGACCCCTTGCACTTCCCGAGTGAGGCAATGCCTCGCCCCTGCTTCGGCTGGCGCATGGTGCGCTCACCCACTGACCTGCGCCCACTGTCTGGCACTCCCTAGTGAGATGAACATGGTACCTCAGATGGAAATGCAGAAATCACCCGTCTTCTGCGTCGCTCACGCTGGGAGCTGTAGACCAGAGCTGTTCCTATTCGGCCATCTTGGTTCCTCCCCAGGGATTTTCTTAACAATGAATTCCATGTGTTAAATCCTTTTCCGTTTAAAATATGAGGAGTGGTTTTTCTTTGCTGCATTGAACATGCCCAGTACACCCTCTACTGTTATTTAGGATAATGTTAGAACTCTTAGAGATGCAGTGTTTTGGGCCATTTTTGTTATATCTGATCCTTATATATATTCAGTTTATCTTTTCTTACCAAATATTGCAATGGAAATTGCAGGTGGTCACTGGAATTTGCAATATGCTACAAAGTTTAAGAGCACATGCTCCCAGCCAGACAACTTCATGTTCCCCAAGAGAATGTGAGCATCTCGAGAACAGGAACTTTGGTTTACCATGGATTCCCCAGGTTCTAGAACAGTGCCTGACACAAAATAGCCAGGCGTGGTAGTGGGCACCTGTAATCCCAGCTACTTGGGAAGCTGAGACATGAGAATTGCTTGAACCCGGGAGGCAGATGTTGCTGTGAGCCGAGATCGCACCACTGCACTCTAGCCTGGGTGATAGAGTGAGACTCCATCTTGAAAAAAAAGAATTCTCTTGAATGAATTATTTCCAATTCCTCCTCTAACACATACTAGCTGAATTATACACCCTCCTTGGGGAAGCCAGATTCCATGCCTGGTGGTACTATACTTTACCAGACGCAAAACTTCTGTGGCTCTAGGTAGGTTAGGCATGGGTCCCAGGACTGATGTAGGTCCTGTCATTATGGGTGTAATGGAGATTATGTTGAAGCCTGGCCTTCCCTCAAGGCAGATGTGGGATAGCTCAGGGAGTTGGGAAATGAATGGCAGTGGCTAGGATTCTTTATTGAGCAAGCAGGTGGAGCCAAGCAAATCTGAGGTATGCATATATGGAGTCTAACACACCCGTTTGTATTCACATGTGGGACATCAGTAGTCAGATGTACAGTTCTTCTGCCAGCCTAGCCTAGCAAAAATTCAATGTTTTCATTCCCTGATGAGAGGAGTGTTTATTTATCTACTGATGATCACCTGATTGCCATTGCTCAGTCACAAATGTTATTCCAAAGAGACAAAATTTTTTTTCGTCAGCTAAAATAGCTTCCTGGCATGATGTTGAGTAAGAGTTTGGAGTATGACAAGCAAATGGATCCCATATTAGCCATGTGACTTGAGCAAGTTTTCAGACTTCTCTAAGCTTCAGTTTCCTAATAGGCCAAAGGGAGAAAGTAATAGCAGATAGTTGTAAAGATTAAATTTATGTATGCAAAACACAAAGTCTTCCTGTCTTCTCTAGCTTAAAAATGTACCCAGTAATTAGTACTCTCCTCCCCTTCCTCTCTAAGGATTTCTACTCATTCCCTGAAAGTTATTGCTTTGTGTAGTACATCATTCATTTGGGATTCTCATGCATTATTCACTGAGCAGCTACGACTGAAAAATATTGTGAATAGAGGCTATGGAGGATACAGAGATGAATAATAAATAATTATTTGTGATGCAGTAATAAATACAATAGTAGTTAGTTGAATTACCCGAAATTGCTGTTTTTATACGTCAAAAGTGGCCTACTTGTTCCAATATCATAGAGTGCAACTTTACTGTTGGTGTGCTTCCAATCCAGTGATAAACACATAAGTACCTTAGGAAGTGTTACAACAGAATTACATGCTGCTGCAGCTTGAATGCCTCCTTCAAAACTCATGTTGAAATTTAATTGCATTTATGTTGGCATTAAGAGGTGGGATCTTAGAGTTGATTAGGTCAGGAGGGCTCTGTCCTCATGAATGGATTAATGCCCTTACTACATGAATGAGTGAGTTATTGAGGGAGTGGGCTCCTGATAAAAGGATGAGTTCAGCCAGATTTCCTCTGTCTTGTGTGCTCTGCTTACTTGCCCTCTACCATCTATCTTCTGCCATGGGATAGTGCAGCAGGAAGGTTCTCATCAGAGGCCATCACCAGACTCTTGGACTTGCCAGCCTCCAGAATCATGAGCCAAATAAATTTCTATTGTTTATAAATTACCTAATTTCTAGTATTCTGTTATAGCAGCAGAAAATGGACTAAGACACACACCAAGTGAGATGTGGGTTAAAGACAAAGAAAGATTACTTCTGGTGGGAAAGTTATGGGAAGAATTTGTGGAATAGGTGGGGTTAACCTAAGCCTAAAACTTCCAGAAAAGGGGCTAATCAGTTTTATAAGGTAGAAGCCTGAAGGCAACATCACCCTGTGTTTTGACCCATTGAACTAGTGCACAGCTCACTTAGTGAGCTGCCAAAAGTGAGCTTGGTATGTTTATTTTAGAAGGGCTAAAGACATTCAATTTGGTTAAGGAGCCAGAGGAACAATTTTTATACAAGGGAGGTTGAAGACTGTGTGTCTGTGGTGAAAACAGCAAGGTGCCCCAAAGAGCTCTTAAGTTTCATGATTCATTACTTTGAATACAAATTTGATAAATTGATGAGAAAATGTAGTGATGGAATGCACTTCAGACTTAACAATTACAACCTGTAAACTACAAGAGCTACTTTTAAAAAAGTATGGTAAAATACACATGACATGAAATTTATCACTTTAACTATTTTTAAGTGTGCAGTTCAGTGGCATCAAGTATATTCACACTGTTGTGCAACCATTACCACCATCCATCTCCAGAGCTTTTCTCATCATTCCACACTGAACTCTGTACCCATTAGCAATAACTCCCCATTCCCCCTCTACTCAGCCCCTGGCAACCACCTTTCTACTTTCCATTTCTATACATTTGACTACTCTTCATATCTTATATAAGTGGAATCATATATTGTATTTGCCCTTTTGTAACTGGCTTATTTTACTTAGTATATGTCTTTTAAGTCCATCCATCTTGTAGCATGTGTCAGAATTTCATTCCTTTTTAAGACTGAATAACATTCCATTGTATGTATGAATGTGCCACATTTTGTTTATTCATTCATTTTTCAATGGATAGTTGCATTGTTTGCACCGTTTGGCAGGAGCTACTTTTAAACCAATTCCAGGCAGCAAAATCTAGGCTAGCTTCAGAGAGCTAGACACCTGCCAGCTGTGGCTGAGAGGATGAGATGTAAGCACTCATCATCTTCTAGATGCCCTGGGAAGCTGAGGTGAAGCTCATTACATATGTTTTTTTCAGGCTGAGATGGAGCCAGTGAATCTCTGAGCCTCCAGGCCCCAAGCCATGTCCTGAGATGCCTTTAGAAGATGGGGTGGGGAGACACACTGATCTGGGAGACAATATTCCACCAACAATATCACATCCCACCACTCTCAGCAGACTGTACTATTTCATTTTTTTTTTTCACTGTGGATTATTTGGGCAAAAGCTTTATTCACTGAAAGTCCACTTAATTCTTTTAAAAAATAAGGCCTCAAGGACAATGGCTCTCTTTAGAAGTAGGAATACATGGCAACTCATTGACTTCTCCTGTTTATCTCATGCCTATTGCATCCTTTTCCTGGTAGCATCAAGCAGTCCCAGGAATGGATAGTGAGCAGAACCACACTCCAGGGGCACACAAAATGAGACAGCATTGCCTTTCCTATTGCTAACACCTCTTAATTTTAAAAATTGTGGCTAAAATCCTCTCACTCCTTCTATAGAGGAGAAGGGTGGGATTTTTCACTTAGTTTTGCAAAAATATGTTGGTATGACATATTTTCTAATTATAGCTTCACCATCATGGCATAATGGCTGCTTCAAAGCCCAAACAATAGTAGATCTTGAGGCATATAATACCCAAGCTCTGTTAATACATCTGTAATTACTGTATACATGCTTATTGCAATGCTTATCTTTCTTATCTAGGTGTTCTTGCTCAAAGAAAAACACAACTGTGCTTCTATTTTCAGCCTGTTTATACATTGAGGTCTAGACCTACCTAGTGATACCTGGGCTCTGCCGTGGATGTCACATCCAGCAGCCACTCAGAGGTGACAAGGGTATGTAAACTGACAACACAGTGCAATTGTAATCTTTCATTATTTAAGATTTTGTGCGCCAGATCTCAAATCTTGGAATCTTAACCCTATGATTCTCTAGCAAAGTAACACCCTCCCCATCTGGGGAAGCAGGATAATTTCTACCCTCACTGCCTAACCTGCTTCTCTGGAATGTGAGTGGGCGGAGGGTGGAGAAAAGGCTCACAGGCATCAGAATAAGCTCACAATAATGTGTATCTATCTCATTAGAATTAATTCACTAATCTCATTGGCTAGTTTTTCGAAGATGAAGCAGCAAAAGTCATAAGTTATTTTAAAAACCTCTTCTGTATTTTAATGTTTGCCTAGTGAAAAGTGTAGAATTTACCCACAAAAGTCTAGCAAAAACTGGCACTATCCACACTCCCTAATGTTTCTGACACCTTGAGTACTGTTCCAGAGTGTGGGATTGATAAATTAAAAAGTAATGATAAAATATTTATAGCTATTATTTTGTTTCATGTCTTGAAAAAACTGAAATGGTGGGAAGAACACAGAAGGAAGAGTCAGAAAAAGAGAAGTAAAATCTTAACTCTGCCATTTACAAGTCCTTCAAACAAATCATTTAAGCTATTCTGAACTGCAGTTGCTTCATTTAAAAAAATATAGATGATTGTTTTCTCAGTGGTATGGTGTAGCAATTCTAAAATAATTTTCTATGTCTTCTAGGCATGAGCAAATAGAAAGATATATTGAGAATAATGGGAGGTGTATTAGTTTGTTTTCATGCTGCTGATAGAGACATACCTGAAACTGGGAACAAAAAGAGGTTTGATTGGACTTACAGTACCACACGGCTAGGGAGGCCTCAGAATCGTGATGAGAGGTGAAAGGCACTTCTTACATGGCAGTGGCAAGAGAAAAATGAGGAAGAAGCAAAAACAGAAACCCTTGATAAATCCATCAGATCTCATGAGACTTATTCACTATCATGAGAAAAGCATGGGAAAGACCGACCCCCATGATTCAGTTACCTCCCCCTGGATCTCTCCCACAACATTTGGGAATTCTGGGAGATACAATTCAAGTTGAGATTTGGGTGGGGACACAGCCAAACCATATCAGAAGCCAAGTTTTTTATTGTAAGTAAAGGGATTTATAAATATGGAAAGGGAGAAACAGGAATGAAACCTGCAGTGTTGGATTGGATGTTGGAAGTATCAGAATAAACTCACAAAATTTTTGTTTAAGATGTGGTCTCACTCTATTGCTGGCTGGAGTGCAATGGCATGACCATAGCTCACTGTAGCCTCAAACTCCTGGGCTCAAGCGATCCTCCCGCTTCAGCCTTCCAAGTAGCTGGGACTTCAGGTATGTGCCACCACACTTGGGTAATTAAAAAAATTTTTTAGAAATGGGTTTTTGTTATGTTGCCCAGGCTGGTCTTGAACTCCTGGCCTCAAGCAGTCCTCCTGCCTCAGCATACATTCATGGATTTTATGGGGGAGGGGAGTGGGGAGAGAGACAGGCAGAGAGAGAGAGAGAGAGAGAAGGGAAGAGGACAAAAGAGGAGGAAAAGGTGGAGGGGGTGGAGGAAGAGGAAGGAAGGAAGGAAGGAAGGAAGGAAGCTAAGTAAGGCTGATTCCAGGATTGCCATAGGAAAGTACAAAATGTGCCTGGAATAACTTCGTGTGTCAGAATGACTAAGCAAACTGAAGTCCCTGGGAATCTGTGGAAATCTTGAGAAGAGACTAGGCCATGTGGGATGAGTGGCTTGAGTTACTTGTATCTGGGTTAATATAGTGAGGCCAAACCAAAACATCTGAAGACATTCTTTTCCTTAGATTACAGTATGATGGGACTGAGATATGTTGGTCTTCTTTTTTATATCTACTATCTAGAGCATAATATAAAGCTAAAGAAAAAAGGAGTAGATTATATCACTTTCTATGTTGTAGATAATTCTAAACTGGAGCCCAGTGGAGCTAACTTGACTCTTAATTTTCATTGCATCAACTCCCTAGGCAATTTTAAGATTCAGTGATGGTGTCTTATCATTCTTAGAATGACAATGAAAGCCTTTACCATTGTCTACAAGGCCCTGTACAATTAGTTTCCAGCTTTGTTCCTACTCACTCCCAGACATACTTTTGGCCACCCCACCCCACCCTAACCTATCCTTAGGCTGACCTACAGGTTGAGTTTTGTACTCTGTTCCAGCCTTTGCTTATGCTCTTCCTTCTGCTGGGGGTACTCTTTTCTACCCTTTTTGTTGGCCTAACTCCTATGTTTTCTTCTAATGTCAGCTCAAAGTCACTTCATAAAAGGTGCCCTCCTTGTACTCCTAGTCTGGGTTCCTTGATCTTCTCTTTTATAGTATTTGCAAAATTGACATTTAAATATTTGTTTGCATAGTTATTTGTTTTATTTCTGACTCTACACAAGATTATATAAGCTACACAAAGTCAGGAATGGTAAAACAGTGCCTTATCCACTGTAGGAGCTTAGTACATACTTGAGGAAGGAAGGAAGGAAGGAAAGGGAAGGGAAGATATAAATAATTAATTGTTTTAAATAATAATTTAGAGATGATTAGTTATTGGTGGGTCTGACCTGCAGACCCTGGCCAAATGACAGATGAACAAATGCACTCAGACACAGATAACCAGTGAAAGAGCAAGCTAGGGGACTGGACTGCCCACAGGCACTGAGGAGGGTGCTGTAAAGAATCAGCAGCCATGGCCTTGACCAGCTGGTGCTGCAGGCATTTATTTGGTATAGATTTAATGACAAAGGCTTTGAGTCAACACACCTGTGGATAATTAACATGGTCGCCCTCCCCAGATCAGTTCTGTGCATGAATGATCAAAGATCGGTCTCAGGATAACATGAGTAAACAAGCTATTTAGATAAATTCCTCTACATTCCTTTGTTATTTGCTTTTTACTATTAGCTCAAAGTAAGAGGATGAGGCTGCCTTCAGCCATAACCCTTTCCTAAAGCTTTTGCAAAACCCTCTGGCCTTCCAAAAAGGTTTGTGTTTTTCCTATAATTTTCTCTTATACTTTCTCCCACCACCCTGACTGAACTCCTACAATTGTTTTATAACATAATATTACTTCTTTTGAAATACGTTAAATTTCCTGAATATTTGTTATATTTTTTCCTCTCTAAAAATTCTTAGTGTTATTTTATCTTTAAATCATTACAAATGAAAATATTTAAAACTAGTATTTCATCCATAATTTTAGTTTTTTAGTTGCTTCCTTACAATCATGATTGGTAGTTTTACATGCACACGTGTTGTTGTGCTGTTAAATGTTTAATAACTAGCTCTTTAAGTGTAGTTATAACACAAATATTAGTTGATATTTTCATTTACATTAATGTTTAAGATAAAGTGAGAAAATTTAAAAAGTATTGAAAGAACATCACTCATTTATCAATTAGAGGAGCAGATTTTTATTTTTTATGTTTTATTTTTCTTTTACTTTTTATTTGAGACAGGGTCTCACTATATTACCCAGGCTGATCTTGAGCTCCCGGGCTCAAGGGATCCTCTTGCCTTAGCCTCCCAAACTGCTGAGATTACAGGCGTGAGCCACTGTGCCTGGCCCTAGAGGAGCAAACTTTTTACTAAATTGGATAATAATTTTCCAATACTGGAGGGATGTTTCCTCAGATTTTTATGCATTCAAACAGACATGATACATTTTACAATTTAATTTGCATTTTACCATATTCTTTACCATTTTCTTAAGTCTAGACAAAGAACGAAACAAAACAAAAAGTCAATCCTGATTGTCAATTTCCTTGGCGTAATATTTGTCAATTTCCTTGGCATAAACACTCCCATTGTGGCAAATTTCAGACTATCAATGCGATATCAAATAAGGCAGAGTTGGAAGACGTGCACAGTATTATGCCCTGACATAGTAATGTTCGTCTACACAGATACAATAGATGTAAATAACTTGAGGGCTATAGATAATGCAGTAAAATAATTAGGACATGATGAATGTATTATTTACATTTATAATACAATTTGTTTCATTTGATTTTTAATAATGGTTGTGTTTGACAACTGGCTTGCAAAATTCCCGAAAATTTAACAACTGGTTCTTTTGTTTTGTTTTGTTTTTGAGACAGAGTCTCACTCTGCCGAGACCAGCTAGGTCGGGGAGACCCTAATCCAGCAGTGCTAGAGGAATTAAAGACACACACACACAGAAATATAGAGGTGTGAAGTGGGAAATCAGGGGTCTCACAGCCTTCAGAGCTGAGAGCCCCAAACAGGGATTTACCCACATATTTATTAACAGCAAACCAGTCATTAGCATTGTTTCTATAGATATTAAATTAACTAAAAGTATCCCTTATGGAAAACGAAGGGATGGGCCGAATTAATTGCAGCAGGAACATGCTCTTAAGACACAGATCGCTCATGCTTTTGTTTGTGGCTTAAGAATGCCTTTAAGCAGTTTTCCACCCTGGGCAGGCCAGGTGTTCCTTGCCCTCATTCCCATAAACCGACAACCTTCCAGCTTGGGCGTTAGGGCCATTATGGACATGGTATAGTGCTGCAGAGATTTTGTTTATAGCCAGTTTTGGGGGGCTTGCTCCCAACATCACTCTGTTGCCAGGCCTGAGTGCAGTGACACAATGTCGACTCACTGCAACCTCTGCCTCCTGGGTTCAAGCCATTCTCCTGCCTCAGCCTCCCAAGTAGCTGGGATTACAGGTGCCCGCTGCCACGCCCAGCTGATTTTTGCATTTTTAGTAGAGATGGGGTTTCACCATGTTGGTCAGTCTGGTCTCGAACTCCTGACCTCAAGTGATTCGCTTGCCTCAGCCTCCCAAAGTACTGGGATTACAGGCATAAGCCATCACGCCTGGCCACAACTGGTTCTTATAAGCTGATACAAATGACCTTCAGCACACTGCTGCAATATATGCACACAGCATATGCGCAATGTATACATAGTCATGCTTTTAGTGTAGATACAATTTGTATTCTGCTTTTTCCATTTAGCTTCTTTCATTTTCTCATTATTAAATTTAGTAGCCCATCATTAATAAACCAGACATATATTTAAATAGATCTCTTTTGTTGGAAATTTATTTGCTGTTTTAAATTATGATAAAGTCTATATTAAACATATTTATACAGTTTTAGTTTTTCCTCTGTGGAAATATTTACCAAGTATATGCTTCTAGTAGTGGGATTATTGATAAAAATATTTTATGATTTTTACTTCTAATTACTTAAAAATATCCACATTTTATTTAGTTTACATGTGAGGGTAAATATATCCAGGAATGTTTTTCAGTGCCTGAAGAGTCGGAAAGAAATAATAAATTTACAATCCAATAACAGTGTAGGACCACACTGATCATTGATATTAAACTTGCCATGTGCAATACTGATTACACTGGTGCACAAGTGCTTGTGTTCTTGTTTGTTTTGGGAAAAGAGACAGAGCATTAATATTTGCAGGAGTATGGAGACAGCCTTTCACACACTGGCAGCAATGGGGATCACGTACCAGTTTCCCTGTATCCATTGTCACATGACCCATACTGGCTAAATGACACTATCTGCCCAAGGTACAAATGTCTTCTCTGTCCTGGGATAGTTTCTTCCTGAGTTTAAACTCCTACCTAGTTCCTATAGGAAGTGAGCCCCAACGCTGCCTCACATCCCAGAATTCACATAATAGGGAAACTGATAGACTTGGGCTGTTCATGGCTTGATTTTTAGCCACTTGCTATAGTCCTTTCTCCAGAATCTGCCCTAGCCTGTTGTATGCCTGCTTTGCTTCTGACCTAATTGCTCATTTCCCCATTTTCTGCCTTTCCTGATGCTTGGAACTATCTTATGGGCTACACTGGACATGATTTAATTTCTCCTTTATTTACAACCACTTGGAGTGGCTTGGGTAAAACTTACTTTCATATGACTGAATGTGAAGATTCTGTATTTCAGAGTCTCTCTCCATCTCCTCCTGCATTTCATACCATGTTTCTGCCCAGTTCTTCATGTAAGTGTGCATGTGTTCAGCTAACAAATAGTTATCCTGGACACAGCTAAGGATATAGTGAAAACCAGACAGACAAGCTCTATGCTGTAATGGAGCCTACATTTTAATATGCAGAAAAACAATAAAGGGTAAGGGATATTAACAAAAGGCAAAAGGCATGTAGAGCAGAAGGGTGAGGCTGGGTAAATGGCGTACCATGTCAGATGAGACGATGAGGTGGTAAGGGGAGGCTCTCGGAGGCGGTGACATCTGACAGACATAAATGGCAAAAAGAGACCAACTAGGTGATGCTCTGGAGGGAACAATGCTATAGATGGAAATGCAAGAAATCTGAAACAAAAATGAGCCTGATATGCAGAAGGAAGAGAAAGAAGCCCAGTGTAGCTGAAGTATAGCCAGAGGTGGAGAGGGAGGTATGAGCTAAGGACGGAGAGGTAGGTAGGGTCTACATCTCAAAGAGCCTTGCAAGCCATTTGATTTGATTTGTTTCTTAGCAAAATTGGAAGCCAGTGAAGGACCTTCTGCTGGCTTATATTTTTAAAAGTGGGGCAGGGGAGTGTGAAAGCTGGTAAATCAGTTAGGTGGTGTCTTAGTTTGTAGGGGCTGCTATGACAAAATACCACAGACTACATGGCTGATAAACAACAGAAACTTATTTCTCATAGTTCTGGAGGGTGGAAAGTCCAAGATGAAGGCACTGTCAGGGTTGGCATCCGGTGAGGGCCTGTTTCCTGGTTCAAAGATGGTGCCTTCCTGCTGGGTCCTCACATGGTGGAAGGGGTGAATGAGCTCTCTGAGGCCTCTTTGATAAGGGCACACATCTCATTCCTGAGGGCTCTGCCCCATAACCTAATCACCTTCCAAAGGACCCACCTCCTAATACCGTCACCTTGGGGATAGAATTTCAACATAAGAGTTTGGGGGAAACATGAACATTCAGTTCATTGCAGGCAGTTAGTTCTGCATTCCAGGTGAAAAATGGTGTTGGTTTGGAACTTTGCACCGGGGTAGCAGCGGTGGAGGTAGAGAGAAGTGGGCAGATTTGGAATATGTTTTAGAAGTGGAACTAACAGCATTCTACTTGTGAATTGAATGTCTGAGGGTGGAAGAAGAACCAGAGCCAAGACTACTGGTGTTAAGGCTTGAGCAACTCTGTGTAGATGGTTATTCATTTACAGAGGTAGGGAAATCTGAATAGCAGTTGCTTATTGTTCTTATTTTATTTAGAAATCAAGAGTGTCATTTTGAACAGCCTGCATTTGAGATCCAATGGGTAAGCGTTAAGTAGACACTTGTAAACATAGCTATCTAACTCAGAGGAAAGGTCGGGCTGGTGATGTGCTTTTAGGAGTCATTAGAATGTAGATGATATTTAAAGCTGCAGATTGTATATGTTCACTTGGAGGGAGTATGTCATCAAAGAAGAGGGCAGAGAAGAAGCAATCGGCAAAGAAGACAGAAGGAATAGGCAAGAGGTTGCAGGGAAACCAGGAGAATGTGAGTGGTAAGGCCAAGGGGGGAAGGTCTCAAGAGGGAAGGACTGGTAAAGGGTGCCATGTGCTGCTCAGAAGCAAAAACATATGAAGATGGAAGCATTTCATTAACGTGGCAATTTGGAAGTTGGTGACTTTGACAAGAATAGTTTCAGGGGAGTGGAGGCGGTTGAATACTGAGTGAAGTAAGTGTGAGGAGCATGAATATCAACTACTCTCCTTTTCTGACAAGTGTTGCTATGTGTGAAGGCGTGGAAAACACACTAGTTGCCTTCTTAACATCCATCTTCCCCTTTTGTCTAGAAGCAGAGCCTCACATTTTTCCTAGACTTTGCTATCTAGACTTCATTTCCAGCCACCCTTGTGGTCATATGACCAGGTGCTTGACAACGTGTTTCCAGGCAGGTTTCTTAAACAGTAGCGATTCACCTGGGAGTAGTCCTACTTTTGCCCTTCCCTTCTTTCTTTTTCCTACTGCTTGGAATGTGTCATGTGATGACTAGCACTGCAAAAGTAGCCATTCTGGGCCATGAAGTAACTTGAGCATGACATCCAAATCCAATTCAGTGGAAAAAAAAAATGATAGAAGGATCCAGGTGTCTGATAACTCAATGGATTGCCTATATTTGGACTTCTTTAACATGAGAGAAGAAACACTTGCATTATTCTCCACTCGCCCCCACTGTTAACCACATCTATTCCTAAATAATGCAGAATCAAAGCAGAGAAGTGGGCATTAGGTTGGATAGGTACAAGGTCAATATTTTGTTAATTTTTAAGTTGAATGTTTCAATGAGTAGGAATTCGATACTGTAATCTTTGGGAAAATTCCACTGTTCTTCAACATAGCTATTATAAAATGTCATTCAAGTTTTCATTTCTAAATTTAAATTTAGTGTATCAGTCAGGGTTCTTGTTTGCAAAAAATAGAAACTGACTCTGGCTGATTTAAGCAGAAAAGGAATTGACTCAAGGCAATCAGTGCCTAATTGAATTGTAATGGCTAGAAAGTCAGACTTGCACAATAGGCAGTACGCAGGACCACAGATAAGAATTATGCCACAGAATCAACTGCTGTCAGATGAACTCTGGATGTGCCTTCTGTCTGCACCACTCCTGGAGGCTGGGGGCTATTGCCAAACAGATTATTCCCCACCCCCTTTCTTTGTGTCATAAATGTCTGATTAAAAATCTGCAATAGGGCATTTGATTGACAGGACCTTCTTCGTGTGCTTTTCCCAGAGCTGCAGGGGTATTTGAGAAAGTAGCCATCTGGCCTAGGCTTCTAGAATGAGAAGTGCCTCCCACACAGACCTATACGGGGGTTCACATGCCAGGTGGACAAAAACAATCATTAAAAACACCAGTAAATATCTATTCTGTTTAGTTTCTCAAATATAACTTCTAGTATTTATTTTTAAAACAAGTAAGTGACCCATATCTTGGTAATTTCAATATGGAGGGTTTTTTTTTGTTTTGTTTTGTTTTTGAGACAGAGTCTCACTCTGTCACCCAGGTTGGAGTATAGTGAGTGGCGCGATCTCAGCTCACTGTAACCTCAACCTCCTGGGCTCAAGTGATTCTCCTGCCTCAGCCTCCAGAGTAGCTGGGACTACAGGTGCACACCACCATGCCCAGCTAATTTTTGTATTTGTAATAGAGACAGGGTTTCTCCATGTTGGCAAGGATGGTCTTGAACTCCTGGCCTCAAGAAATCCTCCCGCCTTGGCATCCCAAAGTGCTGGGATTACAGGCATGAGCCACCATGCCTGGCCCCTCAATGTGTAGTTTTAAAGTATATTTGGATTATGTACATAAAGATAAAATGTTTGAAATGGCAGTAAATTACTAAAATGTATAGAAAAAAATTAAAGAAGTTACATTCGGGTAGTAAACTTAGCTTCTGGATCATAAGAGCTACTGCTGAGATAAGGTGGGAAAATATGAATGTTCAATAACTATTTCTTTCAGCACCATACTTACCTAATTTTAAAATTTAACATGAATGTTTAAATTTTATAAAACGAGAATATCCTTGTGTGTGTCTTTTGAGTGCAGGGTAATGTCCACAGCAAGGGAGAACAATTGGGAAATTCATCCATTGTCTTTTGTAAACTTTTTTAGCATTAACAATTTATCATTTGTTGAGTACTTAATATGTGCTTAGCATTGTATGGGGCACACACATTTTCCTATTTAGTCCTTACAACAATCCTTCAGGTCACCCCACTCTACAGATAAGAAAATTGAGGCCCAGAGAAGCCAAGTAACTTGCGAAAGTTCTCGCAGCTAGTAAAAGCCATAGCTAGGACTTTAATTCTGGTGTAGTGAGGGCAAATGTGAACAACTCAGCAAAGGACTGCCATAGGGCACTGAAGAAAGCCCAAAGCCTTGTGCAGCTTAATTCATATCAAGGATGATTGCAATTTATGCATTATATTGGGAGACTAGATGCTAGCTAGATTTCCACATGATTTAGGTAAATGTCCACATGATTTAGTATGTTAGATGGAACATAACAACAACAAATTTGATTTGACAGTTCTGTTGAAATACTTGCAACTCTGTGTTGGTAAATGTGACAATTTTCACATAATTCAAGCTGAAAATCTATTTATAAATAGTGGCTTTGGCCCAAATTTTCTAGATTGCATGTTTATGCTGACAAAATTTATCCATTTACTTTATGAGTAGTTCGCACAATTAGTAGAATAAATAATCAAATTTCTAGTTTAAGTAGAATACTGTCTAAACTGATTTAAATTAGTCATTTAAATGCAAGTTGAGGAGACATACTGACATCTCATTTTGTGTGAGTATATATATATATATCTGATTGTAAATATTATATAACCTTCATGTTCATATTTTTGTTGTTTTACAGTAGAAACTAATAATGAATGAATCATCATATTGGATAGTGTTACCATCAAGAATTTTTAAAAAGCCATTTTTACCAAAGGAAATAAACAAGACAGAAATACATTAATTCTCATTCCAGCGTGACATGAGGAAGAATGCTTACTGTTTGATAAATTGAAAAACAAAGGATCTTTGGAGGGATAAAAATGAAATTTGTAACCTTCTAAGAGGATGTGGGGTTTTTTTTCCTCTCCTTTTTTTCTTCTCTACTCATGCCTCGGATTTTCTGCTTTCATTCATTTGCGACAGTGAACTCTATTGAAAGTGACTTTTCCCTTTCTTCTCTTAATAGAGAGAAGAGCTGGAGGTTACTAAGCCTCTGGGGGTTCTCTGTGTCTTGAGCTAGAGAAGAGGTTCTTTGCTTGTTACCTGTATGGGCTTCAGTGGGTTTATGGAATCCCTGAAATCACATGCAAAATGTTGTGTGTGGGAATGTGTGAATGTTTTTTGTGGGAAGAGTTCCCCTGGTTTTCATCATTGACTCAGAGGATGCTATGACTCTGAAAGGGTAACAAACATTGCTCTAAGAAAGAAAAAGCCCCTTTGAATTGCAATCCAGTCACCTGAGCACCGAAGCAGTCACACTGGCTTTAAATCAAAAAGGTTGTTCGAGAGAAGACTCAGGGTTGGAGTCAACATGCTATTACTTGTTATTATAAATAACAAATAGATTGCTTTTGAGTACTGTACTATAAATAATGCATTTAAAGAGAACTTTATTGTTTCCAAATCACTTTTACCTATATTTACTAATTTAAAAAATCACAATAATCCTCTGCTAAGGTTAGATATTATAATTGTTGTTATCTTCATTTTAGAGCTAAGCTCTGGGTGATTGAAAGATTCAGAGATGAGCTCCTCTCTCATAAATGATTGGACTCGAAGTGGGTATCTGCCTCGAACTAGGTCAGAGGGTCTTCTATGAGAATTTAGAATTGTGACCGAAACCCAAACTGTCTGCCCCACAGGGCTCGGAGATATTTGTCTTCTACCTATTATAATCAGCAAGCTGTAGAAAGAGGAGGAGGGGGAGGACGAGGAAAAGGAGGAGGAGAAGGAAGGAGGGGGGCGGGGGGAGAGAGCGAGACAGAGAAAAGAGGACTGCTGTGGAGTCCTGTGTTCAGAGTTCAAACTTTATAGATGCACTTAGGTTCTTGAGACAGGCATTTCTCACAGCATCTGTGAGACAGCTTGGAGTACACGTGGGATGGACTAAAGAAGACATTTAAAATTTTTGTTGAAATGTAGTGCTTGAAAATGAAGTAAAGAGCTTATTGAATTTAACTCCGATGGAAGAAGGGCTTCCACTTGACCCAGTGTCTGCAAGAATCATAAAGAAGCACATAAAAAGTAATCTAAAAGGAATTCCTATCTTTCTTGGGTTTCTTAAGTATCGATTTGTAACCCCTAGGAACATTTGTTTAAAAACCACTTTCATCTGATTCCTAGTTCCCCAGTCCTATTTTGGAACTACTCAGAGGACACATTGAAAAAATTCTCCCTTCCACTCCAACAGGCATGGATTTATGTCTCATTGTTCCCACTTTGTTTTCTCCTTTCTTTCTTCTCCTGTTCTTTCTTCTCATTATCTTCATTGTCCAGCATAAAAATGTGGAAAGTTGGGAGAAGGGTATGGAGGGAAGAGGAGAAGTTTTGAGAGAAACTGGTAATATTTGCATGTTAAGAAATATCATCCCTACCATATGTATTAGTAAATTTCCATTATTTTTCCTAAACTGATATGAGTTGGTTCCTACCATTTCTAAAAAAGGATCTTAAGTAAGATGTTAATGGAGATAGTGGTGGAATTGGGGTGAGAACAATATCTGGCCTTTTGACGTAAAATCTATTGCTCCTTTTAACCTCCCTGGCTATGTTTGCATAGACTTCTACTGACAGAAATGAGGATTAAAGACTGGATACTTTAAAAATGTTTTTGTATTTATTAGTTTATGAGCTCCATGAGGGTTAGCATTATGTCCGTCTTATTTATTTCTGTATTTTTTTGTGCCAAGCATATTGTGGATATATAAAAAATTGTTTATGCTAAATAAATGGATTAATCAATGAAAGAATTAATGAAGCCTCCCTCTTCAGTTATTTTTAAAAATAGTTTAATCTTATTTACATTTATGGAGTACCTTGACAGAAAATTATAATAGATAAATATATACCATATAATTCCCATTGCTATTAAATTTATGTTGCCTTTTAGGATAAATATTAAATTTCTGATAACTTTTTATTGTAGTGCCTGGTTTTTCCCCCCTTTGGTTTATATCACAAGGGAAACTTTTCCAATTAACTGTGATTTCTGTTGAAAGCTTTTTAACCAAAAAGGGCAATCAGTCTTATCTTCAAGTTAAGCCTTTTGTGTTACATGTTAACCCACAAGGGAGGGAAGCTAATTTTGCTAATCAGAAACAGCTAGCTCCGTTTACATAGCTCAGGCCTGAAAAATGTGGGATGGAATAGGAGCATGGGAAAGAATTGATGAAACAATATTTCAAGTCAGGTTTTCTACATGTGTTGCGATGAATCTGTATTGGCATTTCAATGAATACAAATCATAATTGACTTGGTTGAAAACCTGATGAGTGTATCGTATCACAGTGAGAATAGCATTGGGCTGTGGAAAAACCTTGACTTTCTGTTCTTAACAGCCCAACAACATTTGTAGCAGGGGCTACTTAACCTTAATATTCCTGATTGATACTCCTAAGGAGCTGAGTTTTTTCTCTTAGAAACTCAAGCCTTTCTGCTTCCATTCCTCACCATCTTTTGATTCGGAGGAAAGTGAAGGCATTATTCCTGGGGCAAGAGGGAGGCACAGGAAGCACCATTTCCTTCTTGATTACTTAAACTGGGTTGAGATGTCAGCGTGGAGCAGAGTGCAGGGGACTGAAAGATAGGGTTCAAAACTTGACTCTGGCACTTTCTGGCTTTGTAACCTTCAGCAAACTAATTCTTTTGATCCTAAATTTCCTCAATTACAAAGTGGGAATAACAGCACTTTTACAGGTTTATTTTTAAATGAGGTAATATGCTAAATATTTGGTATACAGTATACCTCTAAAAAAGTAGTCCTTTCTTCTTTCCGACCCAATCTCTCTCTTTCACTTAATTTTCCATCTCCATGAAGGAGAGCCTGTGACCTTACCAGGCCTTCTGAGATTCCTTTGGCTTTTGGGAAGAATTACAGATGCTGCAGCAGTTTACCTCTTCCCTGCACCTGTGTCTCCAGGAGGACTGGGACGCTATGGTCTGGTGAGTTTGCAGGGAAAAATGTCACACTCGGCAAATCTCTACCTACCTTGCCTGCTCCAGCTCTTGAATACCAATTTATAGGCCTATGGTCAACCATTTTGATGCCTATCCTACTTTCCTTGCATAAGGAACTCATAGAGCACCCACCATAGAATCATGGATGACAACAGGAAATGATACAGTAATTGAGCAAAAAGATCATCTTCTAAATATTTTAATAATTTAGACTTGTATGTCAAGATAATTTGCCCAAACCAGGATAAATTTTTAATAGAAAGTGGATATTGGATAAATGCAAATTTTGCATTGTGCCAAAAAAAAACCCCTTTAAATTATTTTCACATATGAGAAAAATACTTTATTGATGGCTATGGCTTATTACATTTGCTAAGTTACAAGCAAAAAATTCTAACTATTAATTTGAATTGGAGTTACTTATTCTCTCAGATTCTGTGATTCTTTGTTAAAGGGGTGAATTGAATCTCTGTCAAAATAAACCCGTCCTTGACTTCTGTAGTATATTTTAATCTTTCTACCTCAGGTAGCACGGCCAAACATCTCAGTTTGCCCAGAATGATAATTTGGAGAATGTTGCTCTGGTGTAATTATTAATATACTGAAAGTATATTAATATGTCTGTTTTTGCTTCCAAAGGTGGTTTGGACAATGAAAATGTATGGGTATTACATTTGATATTTTTTCTTTGGAATTTCAGAAGTAAACTTGTAGTCTCAATTACCTTTAGCATAGGGCTTCTGTGAAAAGAAGTCAGAATTTTGGGGGCTTATGAACTTGGATAGAAAAAAATACACATTTGTGATCACTAACTCTAACTGCCCTTCAATTATGAGCTTAGTTATTAATAATAAACCACAACAGTATAGGTATACCTGTGAGTTTGTTACCAAAAAAAACTCAGACATTTTCATATCACATTACAATTGTTGTGGATATTGCAAAAATATACTCATTATTACTTTTAAATTAGAAAGACCACATGAAATCATAATCTTTATGACTATAAATAGTGTGCAATGTTGTTGGCCAGCTATTGATCAACTCTACCATCCTCAAACATGAAGTCGTGTATTCTCAGTGGTGCCCTGTACATTCATGCTGCTTTACAGTATTTTGTGTCTACAATTATTTGTTGATCAATATGAGGAAGAGATGAGTAATTTTTATTGCTTTAAAACTTTTTTCAAAACTAGTTTAAGTAGGAATTCTTAATGGTCTATAAGACAAGGGCCTTTTGAATACAGTACGTGTGTCTTAATGTCACCATAATGGATACCCTTGGAAATATACAAACTTTCTTGCCTAAACTGCTAATATGGAACATCCTTGTCAGCTGTCAACACTGGAGGTGATGCTTTACCCTCTGAAGATGAGATGCAGAATTCTTTGCCAATTTCTTTAAAAGAGAAATTTGGAAACATTCCAGAAAGCTTTACAAGTAATTTTATTTTGATGGCATCAAAGTTGAACCATGGACCATCTTTTCTTTTTCTTTTTAATATAAAGCATATTAAGCTGATAATCTACCCAAAGAGGAATTTATTAGTCTTCAGTTGAAAAACTGTACTACAACTGAGATATAACTAAAAAAAAATCATGGAGAATTCATGGGTTTCTTGAAAAAAGCTATCTCTGTCTTGTAAAGTAGCTATGAAAGCTTCAATCCATTTGTAGTAACTTACCTTTGCAAATCAAGATTTTTAATACCTGTAACACATAATAACAAAAAAATTAAAATCAGTTTTTTTTTTTTTTGAGATGCAGTCTCACTCTGTTGCCAGGCTGGAGGGCAATGGCACAATCTTGGCTCACTGCAACCTCTGACTCCCTAGTTCAAGTGATTCTCCTGCCTCAGCCTCCTGAGTAGCTGGGACTACAGGTGTGTGCCACCACACCCAGCTAATTTTTGTATTTTTAGTAGAGATGGGGTTTCACCATGTTGGCCAGGATGGTCTCGATCTCCTGACCTCGTGATCCTCCCGCCTCGGCCTCCCAAAGCACTGGTATTACAGGCGTGAGCCACCGCACCTGGCCAAAATCAGTTTTTTATCCAACATGACAGGCCTATAGCTTTTTCAAAGACTTCTCCACAGCTTAGTATTCTTATTAAGAATAAAAACAACATCCTTCCAAGTCTTTAAAAAATAAATTTATTTTAATTTGTCTATATTTTAAATATATTTTATTTGATACATTGATATAGAATCAAATGGTGTTATATTACAAGTTTGTTTTTCAAAACTACTTTGATAACTATATTTCAGTATAAATGATTTTTTAAAATAAATCTGTGAATTTTATTTTATACATTTAAAAACATTGTTCTAAATGGGATCTGTAAGCTTTACCAGATTGCCAACACAATCCAGACACACAAAAAGGATTAAGAACACTGGCTTTGAACCAATATCTCGGAGTAGGAGCTTCCAGGAGGCATAATAGCTGAACTTTCATTTATTCACCAAACAGAATTTTAAGTCCTTAGATATGAAAGAGATTTTAATGGATCACCTACCATATAGATTCATGTGTGCATTATTTGAGTAAATGGCTAGAAATATTAAATACTACAGAGAAATAAAGGTAAGTTTCTATGGATGATCAGAAGAAGAGATCACTATTGGGAATAGCAGGGATTGCATGGAAGAAGTGATGTTTCTGCTGGTTTTGGTAGGATAGAGTATTAGGTTTTCCAGATAAACAGAATAAATAGGATATGTCTATAAACAGGAAGAGATTTATTATGAGGAATTGGTTCATCTGATTATGGAGGCTGAGAAGTCCCATGGTTTGCAGTCTGCAAGCTGGAGCACGAGGAAAGCCAGTGGTGTGATTCCCATTCTAGTTGGGAAGCCTTCAGAACCAGGGGAGTCAATGGTGTACATTCCAGTCCAAGGGCAGGAGACGATTGATGTCCCAGCTCATGCAGCTGGCAGGAAGCAAAAAGGGCTAATTTCTCCTTTGTCTCCCTTTTCAGAATCTCAAATATAATGCCTGCTCACACTCGGGACAGCAGCCTACTGAGTTCAGCAATTTAAATGTGAATCTAATCTGGAAACATCCTGCTATGGACTGAATGTTTGTGTCCTCCCCACCCACAAATTCATATGTTGAAATCTAACCCACAAGGTGATGGTATGAAGAGATGGAGTCTTTTGGGAGGTAATTAAGTCATGAAGGCTCTGCCCTCATGAATGGGATTAGTGCACTTGTGAAAAAGGTTGCAGAGAGCTCATTCACCCTTTCTGCCATGGGAGGACAGAGCAAGAAGTTGTCACCTAAGAGAAAGTGGATCCTTACCAAGTGCCCAATCTGCTGGCATCTTGATCTTGGACTTCCCAGCCTCCAGATTGTGAAAAATAAATTTCCGTTGTTTATATGTTAACCGGTCTATGGTATTTCAGTATAGAAGCCCAACCAAACTAATACACACCCTCACAGACATACCCAGAAATAATGTTTAATCACCTCTTGGCCCAGTGAATTTGACATGTAAAATTAACCATCACAGATGGGTGAGATCTGAATATTTTTAGGTGGGAAAATTTATGCTAGGTTCATCCACAGAATCATTCAAACCACCTCTCAGCCACTGTTGATTTCTCCTTCTCCTTCTTTCATCTGTGATCAAGTCTTGCCACTTCTGCCTCCTTACCATTATCTTATATCCATCCCCTTCTATTCATCCCCTGTGATACTGCCTGTCTTCATGGGGGCTTATTACCAGGACTACTGGAGAAATCTTCTACCTAAACCTCCATCCCCTTTCTCATGTCTTTTCCACACAGGCTATCCTAACTTCAATGACAATAATAGTTTGGTTGTGTGCGGCAGTAATGATAAAGAAACATTGCTTGAGTTATGGTATTACGTATATATAAGCCCCACACCAAATGTTGAGTATTGATATATAATATGCATGCTACGTTGGAAAGGATGCGGTAGGGCAGTAGTTATCAATCTGGGCAACACATAATAATCATCTTTAGAGCTATTTAAAAGTCCTGATGCAGGAGCCTTATCCCCAGTGATTCTCATTTTATTCCCAATCAGACCAGCCTCCTGAACTGTCACTCCCTGTTCCTGGCTAACTCTCTAGTTTTCAGATTTATCTTGCCCACCTTGTAGCCTATCAAACTCCTGGTGGTTCCTCCAATACCCATGATATCCGCCTTGTATGCAATGTACTTTTCCACCTTGTCTATCCATTTTTTAAAAAAGACTCAGTCCATCTCTGCTAGGATAGATTTTTAGTCAAGTCCAGGTAAAATTATTCATTCTCTGCTTTTTACCCCCTTTTCAATCTGTATATACTAGAATCATAGCAACTGTGCATTTTTTTACGTGTTTCTCTCTTCCCCATGTTCCTAATGGCACTGAAAAGGAAGCTGTTTTCCTCATGTCATTTTCATAAAGATATTTTCAATGATCTTAAAACCAGCATTGGGAGATATACCTAATGCTAGATGACGAGTTAGTGGGTGCAGCGCACCAGCGTGGCACATGTATACATATGTAACTAACCTGCACATTGCACACATGTACCCTAAAACCTAAAGTATAATAATAATAAATAAATTTAAAAAAATAAAAAAAAAACAAAAAAACACCTCACATGCATAGCTACTGTTATGTGGAAGTACCACACTTAAATTAGGTAAAAGTTAGTTTTTTCCTGTATTTGCTTATACAGCACCTTATCAATCCCATTTGTACTAGCATAAGTAATAAGATCCTGTTTCTCTGTTACAGACTTATTTGTAATAAAATATGTATGAGAACTTGAGGTAGGAGGCAGGTGGAACTCATCTCCAGACCAGATTGAAGACTGACTGAAACAGGGAAGTGGTGCTGAACGTACCTCCTGCTGCTCATCACCATAAGATGCTCCCACCAGTGCCATGACAGTTTACCAATGCCATGGCAACACAAGGAAGTTACTGCCTATTTTCTATTCCTGAATAACCCACCCCATAATTAGCATGTCATTAAAAGTGGGTATAAATGTGACTGCAAACTGCCCATATGCTGCTACTCTCAACACACTTCGTCTGGGGTAACCCTGCTCTGCAGGAGCAATCCCAGAGCTGCAGCACTGCTGCTGCCTCAGTAAAGCTGCTTTCTTCTGCCACTGGCTCACTCTTGAATTCTTTCCTAAGCGAAGCCAAAAACCTGCCCTACATCAAACTCAAATGGGAATTTTGGGAAATGCATTCTTCTCATTAATTATTTCAAAAATCCCCCCTGGAATCATTACAAATATAGCACGAAAAAGTGTCCATCAAAGTAGAATTAAGCCCAGATGCCAATATTTTATTTTGCTCAAGAGTTTCACATCAACATAAAGAAGTGGCAGCTGCTACTTTTACACAAATGGTAGAATCCCCCTGGCAGATGGGACAAGCTCAGCCATGGACCCCTTGGAGGCTGTGGGAGTAGTACTTTCTGAGCTCACATTTGCAATTCTGGGCAAAATTTGCAAAATCAGTTCTCAGCAAGGAGTCTCTATTTGCATACTAAAATTAGATCAGTACAAATATGAATGCCTCTGACCTGGTTTCCATGTCAAATCATCACCCTCTGGCAACACTGATCTATCCATCTTGATTATTTATTATAACCGCTGGCTTTGAAAATGTAACCTTAAATTTTATATTATGTTATTTCCCGTATTTCTTCATGACTTTCAGGTCATTAATCATAGTCCAGAGAAAATTAAGTTCTCACTGCATTCTTTTATATACTCTAAAGGATATAGACCCCCTCAAATAAGTAAACTCCAAAGAAAACATTTTAAAATAGATTTATTCCCAAAATGAGAATTTTGCTGAATCTTTGTTTATCTCAGTCTTATCACCATTAGGTTATGTAGTAAAGTTATAACAACAAATCACAACTATGTAAGAATCTCTCCTTTCTATGTGCTACTTAAAAAATATGGTTAGAAGGCCACCTGCATTAGAATCAAATGCAGATCTTATTCCACCCTTAATGAGGAACTGATACTTCTAACAAACACCCCAGGTGATTTCTGTGAACCATAAAGTTCGACAACTACTCTATGTCATTTCGACAACTACTACTCCAGATAGAATGGCTTTCTGAATTCCTCTTTTCATAGTCTGCTGGGTGCAACTCTGGCTTCTGCTGGCATTTATGCTTCTCGTGCTGGTTTGACTATGTTTGTCCCTCAAGGTCTAATATTAACAGTGAAGAAATTTAGCTCCCTGTGCCCACAGACAGAATCCAGTTATGATAAACCTCATAATGGATTGTTTTTATTTTTCTTATTGCTTCCACATTTGACATCTTTAACTTCTAATCTTAGGCTCTTAAAATGGGGTTATTCTCTTGCTTACTCAGCAAAAAGGATTATTGTAGATACACTAGGCACTCTTTTACAAAAGTCCGTATGACCCTCTGCTTAGTATTATAATGTCTGTCCAGTCCCTGCCTAGATTCGGTTAAATAACGTTTGGATAATAATGGTAAATGCTTGCAAGAATTACAATGATTATTCAGTATACAAATACTTTACTATTCTCATTTTCATAATTTTAATTATCTCCTTAATCCTAAATATATGTCCAAGATATAGTCATCAAAAGTTTAATTTATCATTATTGCCAAGTAATTTATAAGAACTGTCAAAAGCCTGCAGAACGTGTAGATGACCACAACTTTATAAATATTTCTCTCTTCCTTTCTTAAGTGAACATGTCTGGAATTGCATATTCTCAAAAGAAAAGACTCTTATTCTCATATTCTCATAAGAAAAGACCCTTAAAACCAGAGTATCATTACCTCGCAAAGGAGCACTCAATAACAATTTTAACATTTCCTTCCAAACACCCTAGCTTGTGGTAATTTTTAAACATTGTATAAAATGACACACATTCCACATATGAGGTGTAACTAAAACATAAGACAAGTCACACACGAAAATGGTTCTCATTACTTTATAATCACACCTCATACATAATCTCAGGCAATCAGTCATGGAATATAATTTTTAAAACCCTCACCCTATGGCCCACCTACCTCTAATCCACTTCCCCTCTGGCCACCCCAAGGTGAGAGAAAGTAGATTGCCATCCAAAGACATCTGGTTTGGAATACAGCAGAGCAATCAAATATCCTCGGGTGGGATGTCAGCAGGGATCTGCCACCACTAAAAACTCAGCACGTATGTGGTCTTGGAATTATTTCTGGCTGTTTCATGTAGGGCAGCTCTAGGCAAGATTGTGTGGTAAGTGAAGGCTGGTTTCTGTACTTCATCTCTCCACAGTTTCCAGAGCTGTTCTGTTGTTTCCTACAGCTGAGAGTCTTCTTCTTTGGCTTATGCGCCACAGGCAGTTCTGAATTAATCTTCTCATCTCAGTTCCTACTAATCAACATGTATCCATCACATGTCCTATCCCATCCTTTGGTTCATTTCACATCACAAGAATTTGTGCTGATGAAAATCCATGACTTAACTTCAAGGAATTTGTGGTCTAGCTTGAAAAGGCAAACTATCAAATTTACATGAAGATGGTTTGTTTCGGCTAATTGATGTATTTTAAGGACCGAAACAGTGCTTGGCACGTAGTAGACACTCAAAAAGTATTTGCAGGTGAAGTAATGATATGCTCAAAGCTAAGTCTGTAGTGGGTGCTGTGGGAATGAGATGGTTCAAGAATCATGTCCTGAAAAGATGACACCTGAGCTAAGTCTGGAAAGCATGAATAAGTTATTTAGGATAAGGCAGGCAGAAAAGGCTTTCTAGGCAAAGGGAAGAGTATGAGCAAGGCATGGAGATTTTAAACAACAGTGTTTGCAAGGACATTTTAATAATGGGTTTTTACAAGACTTGAAGGTACAATGCAAGGAGTGGTAGGAGGCTCCTTGGCTCCTCGCTTGGGAGGTATATATAGGTGAGGTTATGTAGAATCTTATTTGCTACTCTATGAAGTGAAGTCTGGATTTTATTTGTAGCCAAGAGGGAATCATTGTAATATTTACATTTTTCATAGATCTCTGATTAAAAGTAAAGAAATAGGTCGGAGAGGGACATGTGTAGAGGCAGAGTGCATATTTGGGAGGCGACTGGTAATAGATGAAGCTAAAGATTAATGATAAAGATGAAGACAGAGCTAGTTGTAAGCTGATACATAACTAATCTGATATAGTTACCCTTGTTCATGTGTTAACAAACCTTTATATGTCAAAGATGTTTTCTCTTAGGTAAAATATGGACATGCCCTTGATCTTAGTTTACAGGAAGCTCAAAACTGAATGTTTGCTGACTATTGTACAGGTTGGTTAGAATGGCTAGTGGTAAAATTATTCCAACTACCACATGTAGTTTCAATATGTATTTTTTAATTTTAGATTTTTTTGTTGAGCCAGCTTATATACAATAAAATGCAAAGATGTTACATGCATAGTTTTATGATTTTTGAAAATTGTATACAATTATGTAAGCAACACCCAAATTGAGATCTAGAATATTTCTATTACCCAAGAACATCACTTTATTCTGTGCTTGATTTTGCAGGTATGAAGATATCATTTCCCACAGATCCTCTCTGCTTTGGGCAACCACTTTCTGATTTTTATTACTATAGCTATAGTGGTTACCATGGTTCTTGTACTTTGTAAAACTGCAGTCATATAGTATTTACTCTTATGTCTGGCTTCATTCATGCAATATGATTTTGTGAGGTGCATCCATATGAGGTGCGTCAATAGTTTGTTCCCTTTTATTAATGAATAATAGGTATTTCATTCTCCTGTTGATAGACATTTGAATTGTTTCAAGTTGAGAATAAGGCTGCTGTGAAATTTCTAGTAAAGATCTTTATTTTTGTGTACACAGTTTTAATTTCCTTTGGATAAATACACAGGAGTGGAATTAATTGGATATAGAGTAGGAGTATGTACAGTTTTGTCAGAAATGCTAGGTGGCTCACGCCTGTAATCCCAGCACTTTGGGAGGCTGAGGTGGGCGCATCACCTGAGGTGAGGAGTTCAAGACCAGCTGGCCAAGATGGTGAAACCCCCTCTCTACTAAAAATACAAAAATTAGCCGGCCATGTTGGCGGGTGCCTGTAATACCAGCTCCTCAGGAGGCTGAGGCAGGAAAATTGCTTGAACCCGGGAGGCAGAGGTTGCTGTGGGCCAAGATCGTGCCACTGTACTCCAGCCTGGGCAACAAGAGCAAAACTATCTCAAAACAAAAACAAAAACAAAAACAAAAAACTGTTGATTTCTCAAAATGGGTGCAACAGTTGCTCCACATCTTTGTTAATATTCATTTATTGCCAGTCATTCCGATAGCAGCCATTTAGTGAGTATGATATTATACGTCACTGTGTTTTCAATTTGTGTTTCCCTGATGACTAATGATATTGAGTACCTTTTCACGTACTCATTGGCCATTGTATACCTTCTGCTTGCCATGTACTGAGTGAAGGCTCAGTTTTACTCAGGGGGATCTCTGAGCTTTCTGATCTCGTCCCCGTTGTTCACTGGTCGTTCCCTTCCTCTTGGATAATACTCAGTATACCTCACAGGTACTTCTCCTAGCTCTCTTGTTCCGCTCCTAGCTTTCCAAGTTGTACCCTGTATAAAAGCTTTGTAGGAAAAAATTGGCAAGTGAGCGTAAAGTTATTGTATTACTGGGGCTTTCTGGTCTCCTCCTCTGAAATGCCAGCACATATATAACCATTCAAAATTTGTTAAAAGCTAGGTTGGTTTTTCCATGCCTTTATCAGCGGCAGGTTTACTGTTGTTTTCCTAACAGGGATATAAGGATTCATGGATCTCCCATCTCTTAAAAAGACTGGTTCCTTTTTGGAATTTAGTTCCATATAAGCTCAAGTTCATTTATGTTCACTTCTCAGTTCTTTGATGATTCCTAAAAACTATGATTTATTTTGATACTTTAGCTTACTCAGCTTGTTCTTGTTAGTGTGAAAACAGTAGTCATTTGAGACTTTCTATACCCTAACAAGAAGCAGAAGTATATTAATTTTTAATTTTAGCGTCTTATTATTGAAAACATTTTTTGTATAATTAAGCACTGCAATTTTTTTAGAAGTGGCTTAATTTTATTGGTAGGAATGATAAATGTCTACATTGTTAGACTGGTAGAGTTAGAGCTATTCTTCAGGTATAGTGAACTGGGAAGACAGTCCTTCACCCAGGACTTTTCAGGTATCTGAGTAATGAAGCAGGGAGGCAGGAGATGGGGAAAAAAAGTTAAGAGGATAGTTCTGTCAGCTCATACTGAAGAATACCCATGGTTGTGCATATATTTAAGGAAATACTTCCATCCATATTACAAGTAAATGAGTTTGCACTGTAAGTGGAATTTTCTGGAGGGGAGGGACAGCAAGACTATACTGCCCAGGTCTTGTATTATATCCCCTTGGAATCACCTAATGATTACTGCTGTCATTGTGATGGTCCTAGAGCACTACTTCCTCACTAAATAAGTGCAAGTGTGGAAAAAATGATTTGTGGTGGATTTGTATTGTGTAAGCCTAGCTAAGCTGGAATTGTATTTCCCAGAAGTCACTTCCTTGCATACTTCTGAGTTAGGGGCCCATAAAAGATCATTTGCATGAGATTTGAAAGGTGAGGAAGTAGCTAGCTGTGTTCTTTTTATGTCTGGAAGGCCAATCCAGAGGCACCAGGTGCTCCCCTGCTCATGCATATTATTATTTATCTTCTGGCTCATTTTCTTGGCTGGGCATACAGCCAAGGCTGCAGTTCCTTTAGTTCCCGCTGGATCCTCATGCAGTTTCTCTGACTCCTGGACCACATGCATATTGAACTCTGTGATAAAGGGCACCAACTTCTGTAGGATACTGCATCATCAAAATGGAAGGCTTGGAGGCAGTGAGAAAACAACACAGCTCTGGTGAGTCTCTGTGAGTTCCAGCTTGTCTTTGTTCTCCTTCACTTCAGATCAATCTTCCCCATCCAACTTTCTGTCCTGCTTACTTCAGGATCTAGCACCAAATGCAAAGCCAACAGCTTCACATAGACTGGTTAATCAGATCCCACAATTGTCTATGGTCAAATTCTTATAATATAGCTCTTTCTCTCTCTCTCTCTATATATATCCTCCTAATTGTTTTGTTCCTCTGATGGAGCCTTAACTGATACATGAACCTTCTCTTCACACCCTATAGTTCAGCTGAGATAAGCTGAGATTTGCTTAACTATTTAGTTAAGCAAAATTTTACCCCAAATGAGGAATAACAAAAGGAAACTAACACTAGAGCAACATGAATCCAGATAATGTATGCAGCCTTTTTTTCCTGACTCTAATTCTCCCTGCACAACCTCCTTCCCAAAATCCCATTTCAAAGATTTTCTTCATTCTCCTCTACTTGGGAGGATCTTTATTAGCTACACTGATTTATCAAAATGTAGGACAAGAAAAGGACAAGAGAGCTGGCTTGAATGTTCCTTCCTCACTGCTTAAGGCCTGTTCTTGTGGTCCCTAAGTCCTCCTAAACCTCTGTCTTCTTTCCTGCATGAAGTCAGGAGTTCAGGTGGCCTTTCAGAGGGAGATGGGTGTGAACTAGCTGTTAAACAATTCGACAGGATGACCAAAGTAATGCAAAAACCATCGCAGTCAAATAGCAAAATCTACACATTCCATAGCAAATTTTCTTTACCACATGCTGTCAGTATTATGTGCAGTCCATTACCAAGGCAAATTATATAACATACTGTCAGTATTATGTGCAGTTCATTACCAGGGCAAATTATATAACATGCTGTCTGTATTATGTGCAGTTCATTACCAGGGCAAATTGTATCAACCTGCTCTCCCTCCTTCCTCAGGACAGATGACATCCTCCCTCGTTTGTGATCTCTTTCTGCCCTTGATGTTTGTTTTAGCCTAGCTTTATGGGTGTAAAATTTTTGGTGGTTGGGAAGAACATGATGTGATTTTCCAGGTTCTATGCCCCCTCCATTGACAGAAGCTTTGGTAGGAGAGATATTTGGGGTGGAGAAAATTTGTGGTTCTCCTATTGACATGCTATGTAGACAATGCCTACTCCTCCTGTACTGTTGGTAGGCCTTAGTCTGCTTTCATGCTTTATATTCCACCCCCCGCCACCACCATGTTCTTACCCCCACCCCTGCTAGCTCAGTTATATTTAGTGCTTGCACAAGGTAAGATCTTAACAACACCCAGAATTCAGGCAGACATCATCGCAGAGCTGGATGAGACCATAGAGTAAATATAGCCCAACCCAGCCATTCTACAGATGAGAAACATGACTCAGGGAAGTTAAGTCATGTCAAGCAGTTAGTTGTGGAATAGTAGTGGCAAAGGGGGTGTATAATGGGCATTAGTCAGCAAACCTATGGTGTCTGCCACAAAGACCACACTTGTTTCTATAAACCATTGATTATATCCTCAATGTACAACATAGTCGCTGGCACAGTGTAGGTGCTCAAAAATATTTATTGAATGAATGAATAAATGAATGAGTATGTAAAATGTACTGAAAGGTACCTTGTCTAAAGTCACAGTAGATAGTAGATAACTGAGACAGCATATAGATCGAGGCCTAATGTCTTAGCCACCACTATTACCAAAAACTTACTGGTTTGTTTGACTTTGCAGAAGTGTAAGCCTGCCCTGCAGAGACAGCAACACAGGGTCTGCTAGCAGGAGTCTGGGGTGTGAAGGGTGAAGGGCTGGCCTTTACTGGGATGGCTGTGCTGCTTCTCCTAAACTGATTCTATTGAACTCCCTGACAGGGGTTTCACAAGTTTGTGGCCATTTAATAGTAGGCTCTTCCCTCAAAATTTATTACTCTAGACCTGTGGTTCTAACTGGTTTTGACAGGATGCAAAATTTTAAAATAAGTTGACATCCATCACACACTATAAATGAACAGCTGCATTATTAAAGCAAATATTTTATCTATGTCATAGATTTTGAATAAATATTGTTATGAATTCAAATTTATTTCATTCAAACTTGGAAACATAAATTGTTGATTTTTGTTTGCTATACACTTTCAAAACAAATTTTTAAAGTCCTGAATCACTTCCAAATAACAATTATGGCGTTTCCAGAATCACTGAGCACAAAGGAAATCATTTCTTGGAATCCCTTCTGTTTTAAGCCCCCCCTCCCCGCTTTACAGGTGTCCTTAAGCTAGGGCCAAGCACTTTTGCATTTATTCTTTAGCTGACTCTGATTTTCACTTTCCATTAAAAAAAAATTTCCAGTGGAGAGAAAGTCTACATTATTCTAGCGTGCTTTTAAAAAATTCACACAAGAAAGGAAAAAAACAACTTCTGAGAAATTATTCTGTGGCTTTGATGCAATTTAAATAAAATGAAATTATTTTAAAAGCTTTGCTAACATTTTTGCTAGCTTCTGTAGTGAGTAAAAAAGAAAAGAAGATATTAGTCCTTTAGAGGAATAATTTGGTCCAATATGTAGATATAGATTTGTGGACGGCTGTCTAGATGGGCAAATTTAGGGAAGATCTACAAGGGAAAATAAAAAGCCAGGGTATAATTATGGTCTTTGGAAAAACATATATCAAGGAGAAGACTGGAGCTTGTTGAAAATAATGATAACAGGCCTGGGTGTGGTGGCTTATGCCTGTAATCCCAGCACTTTGGGAGGCTGAGGCAGGAGGATCTCTTGAGGTAAGGAGTTTGAGACCAGCCTGACCAACATAGTGAAACCCCATCTCCACTAAAAAATACAAAAATTAGCTGGGCGTGGTGGTGCACACTTGTAATCCCAGCTGCTCAGGAGGCTGAGACATGAGAATTGCTTGAAACTGGGAGATGGAGGTTGCAGTGAGCCATATCAGCCACTGCACTCCAGCTTGGGTGACAGAGTGAGACTCTGTCTCAAAAATAATAATAATAATAATAATAATAACAATAACAATGATAATAAAAGTCATGATAGCTAATAGTAATGATCAAGCTCTTTCTGATGTGCCAGGCTCTGTGCTAAGAAGTTACTATTAGTATCTTTACTTTACAGATGAGGAAACTAAGGTCTGATACTGAACAAATGACTACCTAGACATTTTCTGTCTCAGAAGAGAATTAGTACTAGATGCAGAAAGTCAGGCAGAACCAGGAGTGAGCAGCAAAAAGAGCCTTGATACATTTGAGTCTTTGTGGTGTCAGCTAATATTAGGATATAACAATGCAGAAATTAATGCACTAAAAATTAACAGAGTAGCATCTGGCATAAGCTTTGACAGTACTTGCTTGTGAATGTTATTTCCCACTTCAGAATCTCATTTAGATTTAAATTTCTGCCTACAGAAAAGGCAGAACAAATCATTCTAATTGTGATGAAAATAAGTGTTACAGAGCTGGGGAAAAATGGAGAAAATAAGAAAATAAATGTGAAGTTCACTTCCTTCTAAAATTATATCATCCTGAGCCAGACACAGTGACCTGGCTCCCGTAGTCTTAGCTACTGGGAGGCTGAGACAGCAGGACTGCTTGAGCCCAGGAGTTTCAGGCTGTAGTATGCTCCGATCCTATCTGTGAATAGCCACTGTACTCTATTCTGGGCAACACAGAGAGACCCCATTGCTAAAAAATAAAATAAAATAAAATAAAATAAAAAAGCCATTCTGAGTACTGGGCATAAACAAAAGAGATAACAAACCAACATTTAAAAATACTTTAAAAACATAGGCCATTTCCTCTTTCCCCAGGCTATAGAAACACTGTTTATTTTAAAGCTGTATTAGTCTGTTTTCACACTGCTGATAAAGACCTACCCAAGACTGGGTAATTTACAAAGAAAAAGAGGTTTAATGAACTCACATTTCTACATGTGTGTGCCACTGGGTCCCTCCCACAACATGTGGGAATTATGGGAGCTACAATTCAAGATGAGATTTGGGTGGGGACACAGCCAAACCACATCAAAAGCCAAAATCAATTTATTGAAAAAGATTAATAAAACCAAGAGAAGGTGCCAATAACAAAACACAAATTAAAAATGAGAGATAATGAATATTTTAAAATTTATAGTAAAAATAGAAAGAGAAATATACGTTGTTGATTAAATGAATAAATTTATAAAAATATAAAATTCCAGAACTGATGCTGGAAAAAAGAAGTTTTACAGACATTGAAATAATAGTCAAAGGCCTTTCTTTCCTAAAAATCATCATCACTTTAGTGGGTTTACAACTGAGTTCTATTAAACTTATCTTTTTTTTTTTTTTTTTTTTTTTTAAAGACAGGTTCTCACTATATTGCCCAGGCTGATCTTGAACTCCTGGCCTCAAGTGATCCTCTCACCTCGTCTCCCAAGTGGCTGGGATTCCAGGAATGTGCCACCATGCCCAGCTTGAGTTCTATTCAACTTTTAAGGAACAGTTGATTAGTATGTTATACAAGATCTTTAAAAAAGTAGAAAAAGGATGTGAAATCTGCCCAGTTCATTTCGTCAGGTTAATGTAATCTAAACTTAAAACCAGGTAAGAATATTTAGAAAAAAAGATAATTCTAGTTCCGTTTCACCTATCCAGGCATATTTTTAAAAAGATTTTTATTTTTGTGTGTTTTAAATTTTTATATTTTAAATTAATGTTAGCTTTTACTTGATAAATCATAATTGTATACTTTAATGGATTAATGGCATACGAGATATTCTCAGATATATATATACACACACATATGAGATATAAATGTATACATATATGCATATATATGAGATATATGTATATACATATATCACATATAGGAGATGTATATACATATATGAGATATATACATATATATGCACATATATGAGATATATGTATACATATATACACATATATAGATATTTATACATATATGAGATATATAGTGTATATATATCTCTCAGAACATCTCCTTGATTTACCTGGTTTTAAATCAAGATTATATTATATCTCAGATATATATACATATACACCAATATATATGTGTGTGTGTTTGTATATATATATATGTGCATATATATGTATACCAAAGGAGATGTTCTGAGATGTATATATTTATAAACAAAAGAGGTTTAATTGACTCACAGTTCCATATGGCTGGAAATGCCTCAGGATATTTACAGTGATGACAGAAGGCAAAGAGGAAGCAAAGACCTTCTTCACATTGTGACAGGAGAGAAAGATAAGGAGCAAGAGCAGGGAAAACTGCCTTATAAAATCATCAGATCTCATGAGAACTCACTCACTGTCATGAGAACAGCATGGGGGAAACCACCTCCATGATCCAGTCACCAATTCCCACCGGGTTTCCCCCTCAACATGTAGTGATTATGGGAACTACAATTCAAGATGAGATTTGGGTGGGGACACAGAGCCAAACCATATGATTCTGCCCCTGGCCCCACCCAAATCTCATGTCCTTTATACATTTCAAAACCAATCATGCCTTCCCAACAGTCCCCCAAAGTCTTAACTCATCCCAGCATTAATCCAAAAGTACAAGTCCAAAGTCTCCTCTGAGACAAGGCAGAGCACTTCTGCCTATGAACTTGTTAAATCAAATCAAGTTAGTTACTTCCAAGATACAATGGGGTTACAGATACTGGATAAATGCTTCCATTCCAAGTGGGAGAAATTGGTCAAAACAAAGGGGCTACAGACTCCATGCAAGTCTGAAATCCAGCAAAGTAGTCAGTAAATCTTAAAGCTCCTAAATAATCTCCTTTGACTGTATGTCTCACATCCAGGTCATGCTGATGTAAGAAGTGGGCTCCCACAGCCTTGGGCAGCTGTGACCCTGTAGCTTTGCAGGATACAGTCCCTCTCCTGGCTGCTTTCACTGGCTGGTGTTGAGTGTCTGTGGCTTTTCCAGATACACGGTGCAAGCTGTCAGTGAATATACCATTCTGGGGTCTGGAGGATGGTGGCCCTCTTCTCACAGCTCTATTAGGCAGTGCCCCAGTGGGCACTCTGTGTGGGGGCTCCAACCCCACATTTCCTTTCTTCATTTCCCCGGCAAAGGTTCTCCATGAGGGCTTCACCTCGCAGCAAACTTCTGCTTGGACATCCAGGCATTTCTATACATCCTCTGAAATCTAGGCAGAAGTTTCCAAATCTCAATTCTTGACTTCTGTGTACATGCAGGCCCAACACCACATGAAAGCCGCCAAGGTTTGGGGCTTGCACCCTCTGAAGCAATGGCCTGAGCTGTATCTTGGCCCCCCTTTAGCCACTGCTGATGCAGCTGGGATGCAGGGCACCAAGTCCCAAGGCTGTGCACAGCAGGAGGGCCCTGGACCAGGTCCAGGAAACCATTTTTCCCTCCTAGGTCTCCAGGCCTGTGATGGGAGGAGCTGCCGTGAAGATTTCTGACATGCCCTGGAGATATTATCCCCAATGTCTTGGTGGTTAACATTTGGCTCCTTGTTACTTATGCAAATTTCTGCAGCTGGCTTGAATTTCTCCCCTGAAAACGGGTTTTTCTTTTCTACTGCATCGTTAGGCTGCAAATTTTCCAAACTTTTATGCTCTGCTTTCCTTTTAAACATAAGTTCCAATTTCAGATCGTCTCTCTCAAGTTCAAAGTTCCACAGATCTCTAGGGCAGGGGCAAAATGCCACCAGTCTTTTTGCTAAAGAATAACAAGAGTGACCTTTGCTTCAGTTCCAAAGAAGTTCCTTATCTCCACCTAAGACCACCTCAGCCTGGACTTCACTGTCCATATCACTATGAACATTTTGGTCAAAGCTATTCAATAAGTCTCTATGAGGTTCCAAACTTTCCCATATCTTCCTGTCTTCTTCTGAGCTCTCCAAACTGTTCCAATCTCTGCCCATGACCAGTTCCAAAGTTGCGTCCACATTTTCAAGTATCTTTATAGCAGTACCCCACTCTCTGAGGTATCAATTTACTGTATTAGTCTGTTTTCACACTGCTATAAAGATACTGCCCAAGACTGAGTAATTTATAAACAAAGGAGGTTAAATTGACTCACAGTTCCACATGGCTAGGGAGGCCTCAGGAAACTTACAATCATGGTGAAAGGTGAAGGTGAAGAAAGGACCTTTTCAGCAGGAGAGAGAAGGAGCAAGAACAGGGAAAAGTGCCTTATAAAACTACCAGATCTCATAGAACTCACTCACTATCACAAGAACAGCATAGGAGAAACTGTCCCCATGATCCAATCACCTCCTACCATGTTCCTCCCTCAACATGTGGTGATGATGGGGGTTACAATTCAAGATGAGATTTGGGTGGGAACAGAGAGCCAAACCATATCATCTATACAAAAATAATTTTATTTGTTTATTTTTATTTATTGATTATTGATTATTTTTTTCTCTCATGAATCCTTGCCTATATAGAGATAATCCTAAAAAGTGTTGTATTACTTTGAGAAATCAGATAGTATCTGACTAGAAAGAACTTTTGGGAAAAGGACTAATAATAATAATTATTATTATTGTTATATAGAATAACCTAAATAAAGCACTTGAAGTATGTTAAGCATTGTGCTAAGAGCTTTCCATGAGTTATCTCAGTTATTCTTCACAGCAAGATCTTACAGATGTGGAATTATGACTTAGAGAAGTTAAGAAAGTAGTGCCCAAAGATAATAAAACTAGTAACTTAGTGGAGCTGGAATTAAACTCAGGCAGCCTGAGGCTGAAGTAGAATCGCATTCAAATAATTCAACAAGTATTTAATTAATGCCTGTTGCCTGCAAAGCAGGGACTGGCGCTTTTCTTCTTCCTTTCACTTTAGTTTAGTCACCATCTGGGGTATTTAATAATATAATTTTACTTGTTTTGTTTTGGTCATTCAGGCTAATTTCCTCTTAAGCCAAAAGCTGCCAGTTTAAGTCTGTCACATTGATTCTCTGACGGTACGACCCAGGACGGCCTCCATGAACTGCCAAACTTTATGAGAAAATGAAATGCTAGAGATAGCCCAATCTCTAGGTGCTTTCCTATTTGAATCTCTAAGCTATATGAAATGAGCACAAATGAATTTACCAGCTATATCCCCAGGTACAAAACACTGCACTGGCAGATTACCTCCCTGAACAAAACTTAGTCAGACTCTTCTAGGCTCTTTTTCAACTAGGCTCCTTTTCAACTAGGCTCCATCCTTGGGCACATCCTTAAGAGCCCAGTTTTGGCAAGAATTCTTCTAAATCAGTTTAGCCAGAATCCCTCACCCTCGATATCCAGATCACCCTTCTGGTGATCGAATTTTTCATTCTCTACCAGCCTCCAGGTGATGCCTGATCACCCTGGCCTGCCTGCTGCAGGAATACTTCATGGATGGGTTTAGGCAGAATCCCCCTTACCCCTGATGTTTCCACTTAACAATTTTCTATCCACTGACTCCCTCCCTGCTCCTTGGCTATAAATCCCCACTTGCCCATGCTTTATTTGGATTTGAGCCCAATTTCTCCCCAGGTTACCCACACTTCTGTCTGATGTGGCTACAAAGCTGGGATTTCCCACAACCTCCCTTTCAGGCTTGATAATTTGCTAGAATGGCTCACAAAACTCAGGGAAACACTTGGCTTATATTTACCAGTTTATTAGAAAGGATGCAAACGAATAGCTAGATGAAGAGGTGCATAGGCCAAAGTCTGGAAGGGTCCCAAGCACAGGAGCTTCTGTCCCTATAAAGTTGGAGTTGTGCCACTCTCTCAAAACATGGATGTGTTCCCCAACCTGGAAGGTCTCTGAATCCTGTTGTTTAGGGATTTTTATGAAAATCTCATTCCATGGGCATGATTGATTAAATCATTGATCATTGGTGATTAGCTTAATCTCAAGCCACCCCCCTACCTCCCCAGGTCACAAGAGGCAGGAGCGGGGAGTAGGAGTTGGGGAGTCGGGGTGAAGCTGAGAGTTCCAACCCTCTAATCACGCCTTGGGCTATCTGGTTCCCTGCCGCTTTCCTGAAGCTATATAGGGTCCCCCAGCCACCAGTCATCTCATTAGCATACAAAAGACATCACTCTGGAGATTCCAAGGGTTATAGGAACTGTGTGCCTGGAACTGGGGACAAAGGCCAAACATTTAATTTTTCATTCTATCTGAATATATATTTGCTAAACTGCATACAATTCTACCCCACAGAAGCAATTTCCAAAATGTCCTTTTATAATTATAGTTTTTAACCTTGAGAAGATAAACTTCTTCTGTTTCAGAATCTAGTTGAGCAGCTTCTGTAGCAGAATTAGTTGGGAATAGGGAGTACTTATTAGTGGCAGTAGGGATACTTGGAAACTGTTATATTTGAGATTTCTAATAAAAATTCCAGGAAGTCTACAGACTTGGGTGGGACATAAATTAACTTGAGGAAATCATGTATTTCATCTTCAAAAAAATTTCAAATGCCAAAGCATGACTTTCTTTGTATTTTATATATTCTCTGTGTTCTCTAGAGCTGACATTCATTAGGTTAGAGGAAAAATCAGCCTTTTTCCCTTAGGATTCTTCTGTGGAATTCTCAGTATGGCAGATTTCCTACCATGTATGCATAATTTTCCATTTCCTTTCTCCACCCAACCCGTTAGAGCAGTGGCTTCCCAAAACAAAATTTCACAAGATACACTCATCTCTTCTAGTCATTTAAAATGGTGCTGGCCAAGATCCACTCAACTGCTTGAATTGATTTTACATCCCACCTATGGTTCTCAGCCCCATTTTGAAACAGTGGATTGATATTGTACACTGGGTTAGAGAATGTCAACATGAAATGAAAGTAGAACCATTTGAAATTTTTCCCCTTGTTTTTTTATTGCACACTGGGATTAACTCTTTTCTAGTTCCAATAATTGGTTTTGTGTGAAGATATCTGGTATGATATTTCTTTTAGTCCCCAAATTGTTACTAAGATCAAGAACTAAGGATGAAAGGTGTCAAATAGTCTACATTCTACATACACAATTAGGAACAGCCTCCTTACCGTGAGCTTTTATAAACAGTCCAGGACTGGCCCTTCTATCACACCCAGAGTCAGTAGGAGAGGCTAGGGAGGTAGAAGAACACTCAGTCTCTCAGGGAAGTGGGGCTTTGGCTGGTTCTTTACAGTCACACTCTGGATGGAGACATGAGGAGGATTAGAGTTAGATGACACCAAAGTCCTCCTCTGCCTCTTTTATTTCCCGAAGAAAATTACACTTCCATGGGAGGCGGGAAAAAAATCATAAATACTTTCTCTGATTTTAGGGACGTTGGAGATATGCAGCTAGGAGCTTTATTTTTCCCGTTTTCAAGATGTTTTTATTTTTCTAAAGCCAGAAAGGGTCAGCATAGGGTCCAGAGGAACCAGAGATAGACGGGCCCTGGGCTTTAGGGCTGGAGGAGGTGGAGGTGACCTGCTGCCACAGAGCCCTACTTGGCTCCTCGCAAGCTGGCAGAGACCCAAGGTAGAAGCCTCCCAGCATCAAAGGTGGGAGGTGACTGGACAGGGTACTCAATCTGCAGTAGCAGGAAGGAACCCCTACACTTTGAGATGGGATCAAGATTTACATGTATGTGAACTTTTCTTTTTATCTCCATTTGTCTAGGTTTTTTTTTGTTGTTGTTTTGTTTTGTTTTATCCAAGAACAATTCTGTTTTGTTTTGTTTACAGAATCAGGAGAAATGGATTAGGGGAAAACATTTGCTTAGCTAGGCTGGAAGAAATTGGACAGGATGTAGACACAGAGGTTAATTCAACCAATATGGTAAAGAGATTTGCTATAGGAGAGAGAATAAAGATGGTGGAACTGAAACTTGGTAGCCTGGAGAAGTTTATTGGAGGGTGTTGGTGAATGAGAAGCTTAGGAACAGCTGTGGCAAGTGAGAAGATTGGAGAGAGGAAAGGATGTGGGAAATGTTGCTTTGTATTATGAATCTCAACCCTTCCTAATGCTTTTCAGGAGCACAAATAAAGAATGGAGTCCTCTTTAATTTATCTTGGCAATTGGACTGTAAATCTTTACATGCAACATCCAGCAGAGAGGAGCCACATGGGACCCCAAGAATTATTTGGGTTATAGCTATGCACTGACAGTGTACAATACCAACTCTAAGTATCCTAATCAAAGGCATGAGAAGTCTTTTGGGTTAATAAAATTACCTATGTTCCAAGTACTGTGCTATACCTTTGGGAAAATGTAATCAAAACTGGATTAGCTCCTGTGAATTAAAAATATAAGAATTGCAAAAATGTTGAAAAACTGATATTAGAAGATAGTAAAATGTCCAAGCATATAGGAAGAACAGAAGCCACATGGTATAGGATGGGGCCATATGGCGCAGGAAGTTGGCAAAGAAGTGATAGCACCCTGGCGAGTTAAGTGGAAAAGTATGTCCCTGAGATTAAGGAGGTTAACAGAATGCTCTGTCTGGCTTCCCGCCCTGATACCTGTTCTCCTTCAAGCATGGGGCCATGTAGCTCCTCATGAGGTTTGGCTCAGACCAGGGCTAGTAATTTGCCATCAGAAAAATGAAAGAATTCCTGAAATGGTGCCTCATGATCTGGAATAATGTAACTGTAGCTAATACATATTGAGCAAAAAAATACGTGCTGCACAATAAGATTTTGGTCAATGATGGATGGCATATATGATGGTGGTCCCATAAAATCATAATGGAGTTGAAAAATTCCTATTGCTTAATGATATCATAGCCATCCTAATGTCATAGCGCAACAAATTACTCACATGTTTGTGGTGATGCTGGTGTAAACAACCTAATGCACTGCCAGTTATATAAAAGTATAACACATAAAATTATGTACAGTACATAATACTTGATAATAATAATAAATGACTATGTTATGGGTTTATGTATTACTACACTATACTTTCTTTTTTTTTGTTTTGAGACGGAGTCTTGCTCTGTCGCCCAGGCTGTAGCACAGTGGCGCGATCTCGGCTAACTGCAAGCTCCTCCGCCTGGGTTCATACCATTCTCCTGCCTCAGCCTCCTGAGTAGCTGGGACTACAGGCGCCCGCCATCACGCCTGGCTAATTTTTTGTATTTTTAGTAGAGACGGGGTTTCACCATGTTAGCCAGGATGGTCTCGATCTCCTGACCTCGTGATCCGCCCGCCTTGGCCTCCCAAAGTGCTGGGATTATAGGCCTGAGCCACTGCGCCTGGCTACAGTATACTTTCAGTAGTTATTTTAGAGCGTACCTTTTCTACTTTTTTTTTTTTTTGGACACTGAGTCTTGCTCTGTTGCCCAGGCTGGAGTGCAGTGGCGCAATCTTGGCTCACTGCAACCTCCACCTCCTGGGTTCAAGTGATTCTCGTGCCTCAGCCTCCCGAGTAGCTGGGATTACAGGTGCCCACCATGACACCTGGCTAATTTTTGTATTTTTAGTAGAGATGGGGTTTCACCATGTTGTCCAGGCTGGTCTGGAACTCCTGACTTCAAGTGACCCGCCCGCCTTGGCCTCCCAAAGTGCTGTGAGGCCTGAGCCACTGTGCCTAGCCTCTTTACTACTTATTTTTAAAAAAGTTACTTGTAAAACAGCCTCAAAAAGGTCCTTCAGGAAGTATCCAGAAGAAGGCGTTGTTATCATATGAGATGATCACTCCACGCATGTTATTCCCCCTAAAGACCTTCCAGTGGGACAAGATGTGGAGGTGGAAGACAGTGATATTGATGATTCTGATCCTGTGTAGGCTGAGGCTAATGTGTGTCTTTGTGTCTTAGTTTTCAACAAAAAAGTTTAAAAAGTAAGAAAATATTTTTTAAAATTCTAAAATAGAAAAAAGCCTATAGATTAGGATATAAAGAAAGGAAATATTTTTGTACATCTGGACAACATGTTTGTGTTTTAAGCTAAGTGTTATTACAAAAGAATAAAAAGGTTGAAAAGGTTAAAAAGTTCCCATAACATCTCTCTGAATCAGATATTACTACTCTTGTTTTATGTGAGAAACCGAGACTTAGGAAGTTAAGTGGAAATGTCACATTGGTGGTCAGTACAGAAAACAGCAACAACTTTGGTGGTTTCAAGCAGAAAAGGATTTGATTTTCTGCATTTTGAATATGAGATACTTAGGTGTAGGTCTTTTGTTATTTATCCTGCTCAGCATTTTCTTAAGCTCCTGAATTTTTGGTTTGGTGTCTTGTCATTAGTTTAAAAAAGTTCTCAGCCATTATTATTCCTTTTGTTCCTTTTTCTTTTTCTTGTCCTTCTGGCATTTCCATTATGTGCATGTTAAACTTTTGTAATTGTGCCACGGTTCTTGGCTATTTTGTTTTGTCTTTTTCTTTCTTTTTTCTCTATGGATTCAGTTTTAGAAGTTTCTATAGACATTTCTTCAAGCTTGCTGATTTTTTTCCTTAGCTGTGTCTAGTCTGTTGATGAGCCCATTAAAGGCAATCTACATTTCTGTTACAGTGTTTTTTATTTCTAGCATGTCCTTTAAGGTCTTTCTTAGAGTTTCTATCTCTTTGATCTTATTACCATCTGTTCTTGCATATTGTTTGCTTTTTCCATTAGATGCCTTAGCATATTAATCATAGTTTATTTAAATCCTGGTCTCATAATTCCAAAATGTCTGCCATATCTGAGTCTAGTTCTGATGCTTGTTTTGGCTCTATAGACTATATTTTTTGCCTTTTAGCATGCCTTGTAATTTTTCCTGAACATTGGACATGATGTAACAGGTAAAATGAGTGGAGATAAATATGCCTTTAGTATGAGGTATTATGTTGATTTGCCCAGAAATTGGGCTGGATTTACTGTTTGCTGTAGCTACAGGTGTTAGAGGGTAATATTTTCATTAGTTTTCATGTCTTTGTTTCTCTTCTCATTTTTACATTTTCCTAGAGACTCCTGAAATAAGGTGTGAGGCTTGCAGTTCTCTCAGTTGTAATCCCCTGCTTTTATAGAGGAACCCTATTGATATTGGTGAGGTATAGAGAGAGGGAAGACATTCTATAGTCCTATCATTAGGTCTGCTTCTTAGTGTGCTGTGTCCCTGGGCCATGACCTTCTCACTTACTTCTCAGTTTCTGCTCCCCTGCCTTAGATGAGACAGGAAAGGCACAGGAGGCTGGAGTTGGGTATTTCCTTTCCCCAGGATCAATTTGGCTTTGGTAAAACTCTAGTCCATTGCAGGTTGAAAATATCATAAGTTGAAAATGCAATTAATATACCTAACCTACTGAACAGCATAGCTTAGCCTTGTCTATCTTAAATGTGCTTAAAATGCTTACATTAGCCTATAGTTGGGCAAAAGCATCTAACACAAGGTCTATTTTATATTAAAGTATTGAATATTTCATATAATTTATTGAATACTATATGTTGTGTAGAAATTGCAATAGTTTTACACCATCATAAAGTTAAAAAATTGTAAGTCACACCATCATAAGTTGGGGACCATCTATAGTTTCCCTTAAAGGCAGGCTTTGTTAAGGAAAATATAAATCTCCAGGTGTATTTCAGAATGATTACTTTGCCTTCCTCCTGCAGGAAGCACAAAGGGATTGTTCTGCGATCTTCAGAGTGAGAGCCTGCTGGGGCTTCTAAAGGTAAAACTTATAAAAGTGGGAGCCCCTCTAAGACTGCCCACCCTGGAAGTTTGTAACTTTTAAAGCTAGTCTATGCTGAGCCTCTAGTAATTCCTCCATTACAGTGTTAACTGTTCCTACCAATACTGGCTTCAGCTTCTAGTAAGCTGTGAATTTCTGATTCTACTGTGTGTCTCTGAAGGTTTAGGGGCAGCAGTTTGTCCTGTGATGTCAATTCTCTGATGGATCTAAGCAGGGTCATTGATTTTAAGTTTGTTCAGGTTTTTCCCTGTTGTAAGGACAGGAGTGACAAGGTCCAAGTTATTTACTTGTCAGACTGGAAACCAGAAGTTTCCCAGACAGCAAATTAATACAAGGGATTAGGTACTTACAGGTTCTTGGAAGAGGCTGGAAGAGTGGAAGTTGGGGCTACCACTAAACTCTTGAGGTCAAGTTCTCACCACCATAACTTTAATCTAGAGGTTAAAAAGATGCTGCTGCTGCTGCTGCCATAACTGCTTCCACTCCAAAGGCAATTCAATGCTGAAGTGTGGCATCCAATCCCAAATCCTCACATCTGTAAGTCTGACCTTGCTTGCTCACCACCACAGGAGCATCTGTTACTCTAAACATCAGGACAATCTTGTTACTAGTCTCAAGTCTAATTAATAACTGCACTCTTTTTTTGTTTGTTTGTTTATTTGTTCTTTGTTTTGATTTGCCAAATCTCTAGTTTGTGTTCCATTTTCAGTTATTGGGTCCCTGTCTCCCTGTCTTATTTCCCAATGTCTAATTCTCGCTCTATCTTGCAATCTTGTCCTGTATCTCTGCTCATCCTGCCCAAGGTCCTGCCTTCCTCTGACCATTCCTGCCAGTCCCTCGAGAGAGTCCCCACAACCTACGACTTGTTTGACATGATCAACACTTATTACTTTCTCTGAAGATTTGTCTGTTTATGACACCCACTCTGAGTGGGAAAAGACTCATGATAGATTAAGTAAAGAGAGTATATTATCAAATAGTATGCCATGTATAATCTTAATTTTGTTTGTGTGTGTGTGCATGCATGTGTATGTATGTATATACACATGGCAGGTATGAAGACTGGAATTATACACATCAAAATATTAACAGTGAAACTCTCTGTGTGGTTTGGCTTAAGACAATTATATTTTACATTGATATGGGAAATATTTTTAAAATTTTCATACTGAATATATGTTACTTATGTGAAAAACATAAATGATTGTCTTGGGAGCATATTACAGATTTTAAGTTGATCAGCTATCTCCTGTGGTTGGTAGAATAAAAACTTTCATTTTTTCCCCAAAATAAACCAAATAGAGAACAAAAGACAGAAATCTGCTATGCCATTGGCACTCTTTGTGTGCAAATTTCAAGGCTAATAAGGTCCATCACTACTCCAACTTTGCTTAAAATAAGTAGAACAGGACTGTAGAAATCACTTTGTGAGATAATTGATGGGTAGCTCTTATGACACCTCCAGTCATTCTTCAAAGATTTAAATTTCACAAATGGAATCATCAAACTGATAAATGCATCATTTTATTTTGGAAAATTGCATTATCTTTTCGTGTAACATGGTTTGGCTGTGTCTCCACCCAAATCTCATCCTGAATTGTAATCTCTATAATCCCCACTTGCTGAGGGAGGGACCTGGTGCGAGGTGATTGGATTGTGGGTGAGGTTTCCCCCATGCTGTTCTTGTGATAGTGAGTGAGTTCTCAGGAGATCTGATGGTTTTATAAGGCAGTTTTCCCTGTGATATTGTTTGGCTCTGTGTCCCCACCCAAATCTCATTTTGAATTGTACTCCCATAATTCTCACATGTTGTGAGCGGGACCTGGTGAGAGATAATTCAGCCACAGGGGTGGCTTCCTCCATACTCTTCTTGTGGTAGTGAATAAGACTCAGGAGAGCTGGTGGTTTTATCAGGGGTTTCTGCTTTTGCATCTTCCTCATTCTCTCTTTGCCTGCTGCCATCCACGTCAGACAGGACTTGCTCCTCCTTGCCTTCTGCCATGATTATGAGGCTTCCCCAGCCTATAAGTCCAAATTAACCTCTTTATTTTGTAAATTGCCCAGTCTCGGGTATGTCTTTATCAGCAGCGTGAAAAGGAACTAATACATCCTGCTCTTGCTAGCTCTCTCTTTCCTGCGCATGGGAAGAAGGTCTTTGCTTCCCCTTTGCCTTCTGCCATGATTGTTAAGTTTCCTGAGGCCTCCCCAGCCATGAGGACCTGTGAGTCAATTAAACCTCTTTCCTTTATAAATTACCCAGGCTCCAGCAATTCTTTATAGCAGTGTAAAAACAGATTAATATAATAATTGGTACCACGCAGAGTGGGGTGCTGCTCTAAAGATACCCAAAAATGTGGAAGTGACTTTGAAACTGAGTAAAAGGCAGAGGTTGGAACAGTTTGAAGGTCTCAGAAGAAGACAGGAAGATGTAGGAAAGTTTGGAACTTCCTAGAGACTTGTTGAATGGCTTTGACCAAAATGTTGATAGTGATATGGACAATGAAGTCCAGGCTGAGGTGATCTCAGATGGAGATGAGGGACTCATTGGGAACTGGAGCAAAGGTCACTCATTGTATGCCTTAGCAAAGAGATTGGTGGCATTTTGCCCCTGCTCTAGAGATCTGAGGAACTTTGAACTTGAGTGAGATGATCTGAAATTGAAACCTATGTTGAAAAGGGAAGCAGAGAATAAAAGTTTGGAAAATTTGCAGCTTGACAATGTGGTAGAAAAGAAAAACTCAATTTCAGGGGAGAAATTCAAGCCAGCTGCAGAAATCTGCATAATGAGGAGCCAAATGTTAATCTCTAAGACAATGGGGAAAATATCTCCAGGGCATGTCAGAGGCCTTCATGGTTGCCCCTCCCATGGTTGCCCCTTAGAGGCCTGGAGGCCTATGAGAAAAAAATGGTTTTTGTGGGCTTGGCCCAGGGACTTGCTGCTTTGCGCAGTCTTGAGACTTGGTGCCTGGCATCTCAGCCGTGGCTAAAAGGGGCCAACGTACAGCTCAGGCCATTATTTCAGAGGGTGCAAGCCCCAAGCCTTGTCAGCTTCCATGTGGTGTTGTGCCTATGGGTGTGCAGAAGAGAAGACCTGAGGGAACCTCAGGTTTAGGAACCTCCACCTAGATTTCAGAGGATGTATGGAAATGCCTGGATGCCCCAGCAGAGGTTTGCTGCAGGGGCAGGGCCCTCATGGAGAACCCCTGCTAGGGCAGGGTCGAAGGGAAATGTGGGGTGGAGCCCCCATGCAGAGTCTCTACTGGGGCACTGCCTAGTGGAGCTGTGAGAAGTGGGCCACCGTCTTCCAGACCACAGAATGGTAGATCCACCGACAGCTTGCACCATGTGCCTGGAAAGGCTGCAGACACATGCCAGCTGTGAAAGTGGCCAGGGAAGGGGTGTGGGGCTGTTATCTTCAAAGCCACAGGGGTGGAGCTGCCCAAGGCTGTGGAAGCCAGCCCTTTGCATCAGTGTGCCCTTGATCTGAGACGTGGAGTCAAAGGAGATTATTTTGGAGCTCTAAGATTTAATGACTGCTCCACTGGATTTTGGACTTGCATGGGGGCTCTAGCCCCTTTGTTTTGGCCAATTTCTCTCATTTGGAATGAGCACATTTATCCAATGCCTGCAAACCCCATCGTATCTTAGAAGTAACTAACTTGCTTTTGATATTACAGGCTCCTAGGTGGGAGAGACTTGCTTTGTCTCAGATGCAACTTTGGACTTGAACTTTTGGGTTAATGATGGAATGAGTTAAGACTTTGGGGGACTGTTGGGAAGGCATGATTGTGTTTTGAAATGTATAAAGGACATGAGATTTGGGAGGGGCCAGGAATGGAATGATATGGTTTGGCTGTGTCCCCACCCAAATCTCATCTTGAATTATAATCCCCAGGTGTTGAGGGAGAGACCTGGTGGGAGGTGATTGGATCATGGGAGCAGTTTCTGCCATGCTGTTCTCCTGATAGTGAGTGAGTTCTCAAGAGATCTGACGGTTGTATAAGGCAGTTTTCCCTGTTCTTGCTAGCTCTCTCTTTCCTGCCACAATACAAAGAAGGTCTTTGCTTCCCGTTCACCTTCCACCATGATTGTAAGTTTCCTGAGGCCTCCCAGCCATGGGGAACTATGAGTCAATTAAACCTCTTTTCTTTATAAATTACCCAGTCTCAGGCAGTTCTTTGTAGCAGTGTGAACACAGGCTAATACTTTATGTATTTCAGTTTTGAGGATATCTTTAATGACATGAAGTTGTCAGCATGTTTTCCAAGAATGAGAAACTTAAAAGCAGTTTCTCTCAAGAATTAGAGGGACTTCACTTGAAAGTCAGAAAAAAAAATATTTTAAAAAGTGGCACAGTTATTATGTGCCAAGAGCTCTTCCAAGCACTTTGCGGGGATCAGTTAATTTATTTCTCACACTAGCTCTAAGTTGTAGTGCTATTATTATCCCTGTTTTTATAGTTAAAGAAACTGAGGTATAGAAAAGTTAAGTATCACATACAAGATAATATCCCCAACATCTGGACATATGTTTTCAATTCAGTTTCACAAGCCTGGGGGTGCTATATCAACTATGCTTGTACCAAAGTCACATGAACTGAGACTGTAATTGAATAAGGCACTTAAGTAGTACCTCCGCATAGAGGCTACTCTCAATGAAATTCTGATTTTTTTTTCCCTCTTAAGGTGAAAGCCCTTGCAAAACTTAACCTCAATAGCTTATCAACAGTTTCCCCCCAACATTGACACTGAAATTAACAAGTTGTTTATCAAGGAGCTTCTGGAGTCAAGTATCAGAAATTTCCATAGTACCTGGAATATCCTATTTGTTAAAAAATCAGATTACAGTTTCTAGAATTCCAAGAATTATATCTAATGTTGTTTGTGATATTAACATGGTAACAGCAGAAAGTGAACTTACAGAAAGTTTTTATTTCAATACAGTGATAGAGGAAAAATACGTTTCTTAGGCAACTATAAAAATGACCCTGGTCATCATCCTACTGAATAGAGAACATGGAAAACCCATGATGTTCTTTACAAAAAAAAAAACGCTTCCAAGCTTCTAGGATTATTTGGTTTCTAACATTTTTTTCTTCTTCTTCAAAATGTGTCATTTTTGTCACACATTCTAGAAAGACCCTCTGTGGTGTTGGGCTTCCAGTAGAAGGGCATTGTTCATAATCTCAAGTTAGTATTCATTTCTGAGTCAGAAATGGTACATTATGATGAGCATGAACCTGTTTCTTATTACTGCTGCTCTCCCAGCAGAGATAGAGAAGCACTAAGGCACAAAATGTGAGAGGCACTGAGTTCTCAATTGCTTCCTAATCAAAACCAGTGTCATCCATAGAACATAAGGCCAACAAAGAAATCCTTGCTGTTATCAGCAGGGCCAAGAAGTCCTACAATCACTTCTGTATTCACGCTTTTAATTTTGTATTTATCACATGCCTCTTTGGTGATCCTTTTGTAAGGATAATCCCATGCCCTACATTAGGTCACTGCGTAAGGAGCTCTGGAGTCTTTTGTTAAGTGCATACATCCTTGAGCTTGTTTATGAGCTAGAGAGAATTACTTTAAACGCTGCTGTCCTAATCCTTTTGCCATAAGTGAACTTGGATTGTACTTTACTATACTGGCTGGGAATTCTGACATTTTATAACTGCTCTGACTCACTTTGTCCAGATGACTAAATAGATGATGGTAGGTTTTTCAGATCACCTCTATCTTACACTGAATGTGGATGGGGTGCCTGAGAAATCTAAATAACCAAATGTATATGCTCCAAATAGATGCCTTGTGTGGGAAAATTACATTGTTTCTCAGTGCCTGTGAGGGTTCAATAACTGTTGACTAAGTGTATCTAAGAGGGAATCTTCACATTACCCTAGTAATATGATAAGACGTATATCAAGACATTATTTCCTTGAGCATTGGCTAGAATCTACATCTGGTAGCCTGGCTTTGAGTCAGATTTTAAAATGGATGGTAAACCAATGTAGCTAATCTATTTAATAAATATTTATCAAGTACCCAGTATATGCCAGGCTACTTAATATAAGTCATCAATGTATTAATTTTAAGTAGTAAGAGACCAAAGTCTTTTGATTATTGCAGGGAAAGGGCTTTACTGAATTTTGGTATATACCTAATTAAAAATACATAAAATACTGTGAGCTTCATCTCAAACCTATGGAATAAAACTGAATAGCTTTGAGGTAGGCATGTCAGACACTTTTGTTTGTTATTCTTTATATTTTATCCCAGTTTAATCATCCTCAAATAAATAGTCATACAAAGTATAGCACGGATTCTTAAGGTAGGTCTTAAATTGAACTTATTAGGTCTTTTATGTTTTGTTCAGCATTTCCCCATAAATTCACTAATAGGATCTAGTATGACCGTCCTGGGTTTAAATTCTGGCTCTGTCGCCTAACCTGGGGTAACCACTTAAACTTCCTGAGCCTCAGTTTCTTCATCTATGAAACGGTTAAAAATAAGTTTATTACTCTTAGGCCACAAGTAATGTACAGAAGTTGTTGGGAATTTATTAAAATAATAGGCAACTTTTTAACTGGGTCTTAAAAATGATAAAATTTTTAAAAATGTACTAATACACACACATGCAAACACACATATACACACACACAAAGGTGATAGACTTTCTCTAGGTAAAGAAGAAGAACATTCAGGTGGAGGAAATGTCACATGTTATGTAAGAGGAGAGTATAATATTTAAAACTATAGGCTTGACGTGGTGGCTTACGCCTGTAATCCCAGCACTTTGGGAGGTGGAGGCGGGTGGATTACCTGAGGTCAGGAGTTCAAGACCAGCCTGGCAAACATGGTGAAACCCCATCTCTACTAAAAATACAAAAATTAGCCAGGCACAGTGGTGCACACCTGTAATCCCAGCTACTCAGGAGGCCGAGGCAGGAGAATTGCTTGAACCCGGGAGACAGAGGTTGCAGTGAGCAGAGATGGTGCCACTGCACTCTAGCCTGGGTGACAAAGTGAGACTCCATTTCAAAACAAAAACAAAAACAAAAAACCTATACTTTAGGGGTCAACTGGTGACCCCTAATTTGGATTATGCACACCTAAGGGGCATGTACACTGCCATTTAGTCACAAGGCTGTACTCTAAGGGTATAGAGAGAAAGCTTTAGCTATTTTTATCTCTCTTCATTACTACAGGCTTAAAATACATGTATATTATAATATTAGTTTCATGCTAGTAATATCGACTTTCATTGGTGAAATTAGTGGCTAGCTAATTAGTCACTAATTAGCCATTCAAGATATTAGAAATGGGCTTTCAGTAGTTATATTAGTGGTGTTCAAGGTATGTAGTTTGGTGAATATATTTTTGAGACACTCCTATCTTGCATGATTAGGTATAGAAATTTAGCAAGGTCTCTATCTCTTACTCTTAAGAATGGCATATCAGATGTAACCCTCAATCAGTTCTGGGTGTAAGGGCTTATTCTCTGATTCTTGGTTGCCAGAATTGGAGTAAATACAGTATATTCAGTATACACAATATATTCAGTTAGCTGAATCCTGCTACCAGAATGTTGTTTCATTTGCCTCTGGTGAGGTATTACGGACAAAAAGCTCAAACTGCACTGAAGTTCAAGTTAAATATGCTGTTTCACTCTTATGTCTGCTTGCTAATTAATGTCTGTTGTGGAAGAATTTGGTATGAGACTTACTTTAATTATAACCAAGAAGCCAGGTTGTGGGGTAGTAGGTAACTCTCACCTACTTCAAATGTTTTCTGGAGCTATCATTAGCTACCAAAAAGCACCAGACTAGGTTAGCTTGGGTCTAATGTGAATGAGCTTGGAGCCAACTAAAAGGCACAGAGCATGAGCCCTCAGGGAACAGCCAGCAGTTTAGAATGCTTGGAGTCTGGGAACATTGTGTGCAGGGAGAAAGGTAGTACGAAATAAATTTAGAAAATAAGTTTGGGGCCACCTGGTGGAAGAGATGTGTGTTTCAGTCTCATAAGTGTATTCACAAAGGAAGGAGTCAGGTTTTTTATAAGGTAAGTTCCATGCTTCAGACTTGCTCTCTGGCTGCCATGTGGAGGGAGCGAGCGCCGTTAGACCAGGGTTTAGTAAACGATGACCTGAAGGCCAAACCTTGCCTGCTGTCTGTTGTGGTACAGCCTGTGAGCTAAGAACGGCGCTTGCATTTTTAAGTGGGGGGATTAAAAAAGAAGAAAACTATTTCATGCCATGTAAAAATTATATGAAATTCAATCTCTATGTCTACATATTAAGTCTTGTTGTTGGATTACAGCCATGCCCATTCCCTGTCTATTACTGCTTTAGCTCTGCAACCGGGGAGTTGAATAATCACAGGAACAGGATGGCTCTCAAAGCCTAAAATGTTTGCTCTCTGGTACTTTACAGAAAAAGGTCACCAGTCCTTCAGTTAGACCAGGATTGCCATAGTCCATGTGAGAAGTGAGAGAACAGGTGATGAAGGAGTGGGGCAGGGACTTTCCTGGGTAGAATTATTTAATGTAAGAATTAGATTGAATTTTGGTGATGAGGGAGTGCCTGATGACTCCTCATCCTCCTCGTTTGTCTTGTGATGCTATAAAATGAAGAAGCATATTTGGGAGAAGAAATAATTTGGTGAGAGAGGAGAGGTAGACATTAATTTGGGTTGCGCTTATTGAATCTGAGCTACCTGTGGAAAATCTAAATAGGGGAATCTCATATGTATGTCTTGAGGGATGTTGGGACAGGAGAACTGAGGTTTATTCATTTAAGGTCCTATCTGAAAGTCAGATCTTTTAAGGTTAGGCAGAGGAAGACAAGCCAGAGAAGGAAGAGAACTGGAGGAGAACACTGTTTTAAATAGAAATCAAAGATTAAGAGCTCTTGCTTCAAGAGAGGAATGACTAATAGTGTCAAATGCTGCAGAGTTCAAATGAGCTGAATATGGAAATTGATTTATTACACTCAGCAAATGGCCAGTTATTGGCAGGATTGAGCAGTTTTGCTAAAGTTAAGGATTGCCTGTTTAGCAATTCCACTTGATCTCATGGCTACCTCAAGTCAACATATTCTAATTGGAACTCATCGCTTTTCTGATTCTGACACGCTACCACTGAAATCAGTGTTTCCTCTCTTGGGGATGACACTGTCATTTATCCAACTGTCAAGCCAGAAACCTGGGGGTCAGGCGGGACATGTGGTTATCCTTCACCCCAGATAGCTAATCAATTACTAAGTCACATTGATTCTATCTCCTTAATATGTCTTCAACATGCCCAGGACTCTATTTCCACTGTCATCCCTAGAATGCAGTTATAGAGTCTCTCTGCTGGACTCCTATAACAGTGTCTTAACTGTTCTTTCCCATCTGTCCTCCTCTCTCCTAATTTATTCTCTACTTATGGCCAGAAAGATCCTTTTTTTTTTTTTTTTCCAGACAGAGTTTCACTCTTGTCGCCCAGCTTGGATTGCAATGGTGCAATCTCGGCTCACTGCAACATTCGCCACCTGAATTCAAGTAATTCTCCTGCCTCAGCCTCCCAAGTAGCTGAGATTCCAGGCACATGCCACCATGCCTGGCTAATTTTGTATTTTTAGTAGAGACAGGGTTTCACCATGTTGGTCAGCCTGGTCTCAAACTCCTGACCTCAAGTGATCCACTCACCTCGGCCTCCTCAAGTTTTGGGATTATAGGCATGAGCCACTGCGCCCAGCCGAGAGATCCTTTTAAAAGCAATGTGATCAGGTCCCATCCCTGCTTAAAGCCCTTTTCCTACCACCCTAAAAGTAAAGAACAAATCCTCGGTGTGGCTCACTGGGTGTCCCACAAACATCATTTTGTACCATTTCCGCCTGAGTCTCTACGGTAAACTCACACCAGCCCTCTTCCAGTTCCTTGAAAACACATTTCCTTCTACTTCAGGGACTTCCCATCCATTAATCTTAGCTTGGAACATTTTCCCCACTTCCCTTTTGTGTAGTTAATACTTAGGAACTCTTTGCCTATTAGTTTATGCCACATCGTCTGCAGGGAATCCTCCAATTTCCCAGTCTAGTCTTGTCTTCTTATGCACTCTCACAGCTCTGGAGCTTCTTTTCTACTGAGAAGCGAAGGTATTGTCTGATATCTGTTTTCTCTTCTTGAAATCAGGAGCTATGTCACCCGACTCACCTCTGTGGCTCCAGTGCCAGGGTCAAGCAGTGCCTTTTCACTCAATGATTCCTTGTGGAATGGACACGTAGCAAGAACGCAGAAATGGAGAGTTCCGTACGTTTTGGTCCCATAAGTTTTCTATAAGTTTGGATTCCAAAGGGAAGGAGAACAACTTAATAATAGCAAAAGTAGATTCAAAATAGCAAATAAATTCAAAATAAAGGTTTTTTTTTTTTTAAATAGATGGGGAAGACTTGAATCTATTCTAGAGTAAAGGAATTCAAAAGGAAGAGAAGTGAAGTTCTGAGAGAGATGGAGAGAGGGGTAACTGGAGAAGCAGGGAGGGGAGGGAACGTAGAGGTCAGTGGGAAGGTGCAGCCCTGGGAGGGAGGAGAGAGCTGCCTCCTGATGCTCAGGGAAGTGCATAAGAATTAGGGTCACAATGGATAATTGAGAACATATTATGAAGACATTTGGAAGCAATTAATACTTCGGCTCAGTTTTCTCCTAGAAGTGGGAAGCTGTTATGGATTGAATCGTGTTCCCCAAAAAGATTTGATAAAAGTCTAAACTTCTGGTAACTATGAATGTGACCTAATTTAGACATAGGGTCTTCATAGGTGTAACTTCATAAGGTCATTAAAGTGGGACCTAATCCAATACAACCTATGCCTTTATAAAAAGAGGAAAATGCCATGTGATGACAGAGGCAGGGACTGGAGTCATGCAGCTGGAAGCCAAGGAATGCCAAGGATTGACGGCCACCACCAGGAGCTAGGAAGAGGTGAGACAGGATTCCACGCAGAGTCTCCCAGGGAGCATGCCTGTGGCCATCTTCTTCTCAGACTTCCAGCCTCTAGAACCATGAGAGAATACAGTTCTGTTGTTCTAAGCCATCCAATTTAAGCTACCTTGTTATAGCAGCCCTAAGAATCGAGTACAGATTTATGACAATTTTTTTGAGTGGCATGGAGCATAGTGTTGGCTTGGGGACAGTGATGAAGATATAGAAAAGCCACTGTGGGAAAAGACAGAGGGAGCTGATTTAAATCTAGCTGAATATTTCCTGAACCTTTAAAGCCATGATAGGGTGAGGAAATAAGAAATAGAAATTTAAAAGACCATGTGGAACAGTGGAAAACAACCAGGTAAATATCATTGTTAAAGAATTAACTTTAGCTATACCGGTTGGTCACGGTGGCTCACGCCTGTAATCCCAGCACTTTGGGAGGCTGAGGTGGGTGGATTACCTGAGGTTAGGAGTTCGAGACCAGCCTGGGCAACAGGATGGAACCCGTCTCTACTAAAAATACAAAAATTAGCTGGGTGTGGTGGTACATGCCTGTAATCCCAGCTACTGGGGAGGCTGAGGCAGGAGAATTGCTTGAGCCCAGGAGGCAGAGGTTGCAGTGAGCCAAGATCATGCCACTGCACTCCAGCCTGGGAGAAGAAGTGAGATTCCGTCTAAAAAAAAAAAAAATTAGCTATACCCTGTCAGCCAAGTCTAAAAATACATAATGTGGACACTTCTCTTTATTTTCAAGAAAGAAGTGTAATGATTCTTAAAAAAAAACAAAAAACAAATATTTTCTTGGTGTTGGTTTCTTATTTGAAGAACTGAGAATAACATAGTAGCAACGGATTTCATACAAAATGTAGATTCAACTCTTTTAAGCATCTACTTTGTGTCAGACTTCTATGTTATCTCATTTACTTTAATCATGACTTAATGTAGGTACTTTGTTCTCTTATTAATCTGAGAGCTGAATTTTAAAGATATTACCCAGGCAGCATGAGGATATTGCTGACCCTGAAATAAAGGTCTCTGAACTCCCTTTAATTTCTAATACCTTCAATTCCTCTTTCCACCATATAAGGTTGCAGGAATGTTTTTCAGGTAGGTATTTCTTAAAGGAATTGCTAAATGCATAACAATAAAATGTAAATACAGTGAAGATAGGTCTTCAGTGGTTTAAGTCTATGTAGTCCAAGTAAATAGCTTTCTGGAGATCTAGTTTGATAAAGAAGACAGTTTAGAATACCTAAAGAGAGGAATGGATAAATCATCTTGCTCAAAAATCGCTTCTCTCTGTTGTATTTTGACAGAATCCATGGAGCAGTCTGTTCAAATTAAATTCTGGCAAAAATCCTAGAGTGCAAATATCTGGCATTATTGCTTGAAAGGAGACTCACATGGTTCAGATACCAGAATGCACTAAGCCAGTTTAACCTTCTATTGAAAGTTGAAAGCTGGACTTGTGTTCTTGCTTGGATGGAGGGTCATCTCACCTCTATGTCCTAATTAAAAATTTATTGAGTGAATAAGTTGATTAAAAAATTCTATATTAGCAATATTAGCTCAGAGATCATATGATGGATGCTATGTTGTGGCTATTTAGAGCAGCATAAATGTTCCTAGTCTTGCTGCTATTGAACATTTCTGATTTCATTGCCTGATCTGAAGGTCAAGGGCATGAACTTGATGGAAAAAAATCCTCCTTTGGGGAATCATTAGAGGAAGTTTGCCCCAGTTCACCACCAGTGATCACAGAGGAGGGGGTACAAATGGTGCACAAAGCATACTTGCCCTTCAGTGACCCTCAAAGCACCCTGTGGCTCCATGTGTCTTTGACCAAGTTTATAGCCTTCCATTGCCCTTTGTAGCTATTGTGAAGCACCCGGGGGAGAAAGATGATCTCAGGTAGCCAGGACCCAAACTGTGCAAAGTTGTCAAGATCACAATCAACAGTGCTGATTATTTACATGCAGCACCAACCACGTGATCTTTATCTGTGGGATCAGGAACCATATTGACATATATCATCCAGTGCTGCTTTTTGAATTGCAGCTCCTGGGCATTAAGATGGAAAGTAATAGGAACCCCATAGGGCTGTGGATTGTATAGCAACATATTTTTTTCCAGAGCTCTGTAAAGTACTGTTGAGTAAGCTTAACATCTGATTAAATCAGAATATCTAATGAATTATTAAAATAAAAAACACCCCATGCAGGCTTCTTGATGACTCTGAAAACTTCTCAGCTACAATATAAAGATCTCCTCCATACTTACAATGCTTTAATAGCCAAAAGCATGCTACCAACTACTCTTTCACTATAACTCTTTTATAATAGTAATAAATTATATCTGAATTTTAAAAGAAAGAGCTTTGACATTTATTTTACAAATTCATGTAATTTTTTGGTTTCTCTCTCTTTTGTTTTGCTCCCTATAGGGGAGCATGGATTAATGGGACGGAGGTAGGAGTCTGGGATTTTCCACTATACGTTATCCTAAAATGCCAAATATATTTATTTACTCAAATGAAATTCTTGAGATGGAATAAAGAGTAGGCAGGAGAGAAAGAAAAAAAGTGAGAATGTGATAAGTTTCTATCTGAATCAAATAAAAGGACATGCCCATTTTACAATGGGTATTATGTAAATGAAACAACACAATAATTGTTAATTAACAAACAGTTTTTGCAAACAGCCATGAAAAGATTGAATTCTTTAAACAAGATTGTTGTTATTGAAATCAGTAGAAACTATCATAAAGAAAGCTGAATAACAATTTGGTGAAAACTAGTTAGCTTTTCTGTTAACAATATGAAAAATTTGTAAAAGTGATGTATTTTGTAACCATTTAAGGTAAATTTGTTACATTTTCCACAATGAGAGGTAAGGAAAATCATTAAAGAAAAATATCAAAGGTAGACAAATTTTTTGGTGTAACCTATTGTGAAAAAAATTTAATTCAGAGTACATAGCCTTTTGACCTTTATTCCCCTGACTGGGTTAAAAAAATATGAGCAGGCTAGACTGTCCAGCTGATGACTTGGGGAAGGAATGTTGTTATTTTTAACTAGGCAAATACTTACAGAGTCATCTGTTTTGAACAAAGAAGACTGATAGTCCTGTTCTGCATTTTCCCTGCGTCTGGAGTCTGAACTTGGCTGACTCCAAATTAGGAAGAAACACCCCTGACTTCAATACAACTTTACAATCAGTTAAGAACCTCTGTTGGCTATAATGTTTAAGTTTTCACTTAAATTCTATTATTAAGACATTGACACATTTTTAAGAACAAATGAAGGAGTAAGACCACAAAGAGGTGTCTGATGAAACCCATACTCCAAGTAAATATTTTCAGTAAACCATTAAATGGTTTCGGAAATGCCACTTCCAGAAGTCTGAAAATGAACAAACACCTAGCTTTGCAGAAAGAACTAACTGCACTGCATTAAGTGTCGGCATTTGGAAGAATGCTGTAAAAAAATCAGTTGTTATGAAAGTTTATTGCTCATTTCTGATTGTTTATGTTTCATTTTGAGGATCTATAACTTGAAGCAGTAGGTTCAGCAAAGAGAAAAAAATACTATTTTTTTTAGATAGGTCATACTTTGAATCTAAATTTATACAAATATGGGCTACAATTTTTAGCTTAAAATTGTTAGGAAGTCCTATTTAGTTTACTTCTCCAAATTTAGGTCTGCAGAGGCTGGGTTACATTCTGATGAGACTCACTCTGCTTCTGATTATCCCTTTTCCTAGGACATGGCCCACCAGGGCTTTAATTCGGAGCGTGGTAAGTTTTTGTTTCCTCCACTCCGAGAGAGACAATAAGAATGTCAGCTCTGCTGATCAGAGACTTCAGACTTAGGTTTTTAAGTTCTTGCCTCATGCAACTTCACGATTAGTGAAGTCTTGGATGGTAAACTGGCCACGTGTTTGAGGCCCCCAAAGTTTCCGGTCTTATCGTTCCAACCCTGGAGCAACTGCCAATTGTTTGCCATTTTCTCTGCCCCACAGCATAGTTTAACCCCCGTTTCTGTCTCCAGCCCTATCCATCTGGAATTGGTAAAAAGCATGGAAAAAGAGGCTCAGACCTTCAGCTTACCTCTGAGAGGCTCTCTCCTCTCTAGAATTTTAATCCTTGAATTAATTCCCCTTTACTTCTGCAAATCTTGGATGCTTTAAAAAAATGTGTGTAGTATTTTGTCTAGCTTTCTGGTTGTAGGTACATTGGCCTGCCTGAAAATAGTCTATCCATGCAATTGTTTTTCAGTTTCATCTCATTAGGGTTCAAAAAGTCTACAGCTCATCCGTGGTCACTTGTCATGGACCAGAGCTGGAGATAGCAGAGTCTAGAAGGAAGAGCTTGGAACTCTGCAGTGAGGCTGGGGTTCTCATTCTGACTCTCCTACTCAACCTGCCAGGACTATAAAGAGTTGTCATGCAGTGATTGGGGGTCCCAACTCTTGTTGGCAGATGGCTGGGGCTCTATGTTGGTTCCAGAGCTAGTTGTGTGAAATTGCAACATTCGCTTAGCCTCCCTCACCCTCTGTTTCCACATTGTAGAGTATGAGCAATAATAATACCACCTAGGATTTTTATGAAGATTAAAAAAAGTAATGCACAGTATTTGTATCAATAAAAGCTAGCTGTTGTTATTCCTAGTTTGAAAAACTTACATAATCTTACTAAGTTGATTTCCTCATGAACAAAAAAATGAATATAATGCCTGTCTTACAGGGTGGGTATAAGGATGAAAGGAAAATGAATGTTGGTTTATATGACAGTTAGTATACCATAGTACTCTAGACATGGTGGGTATTCAATAATTAATTTACATCTCATCTTACAAACTTTCCTTGAGATGTAATAAGAGAGTTTACATTTCAAATTCTGCTGGCTTATTTAATATAGATTCAGATTTTTGAGGTACTGCCCATATCTTATTCCTCTGTACCACAAGGCACCTGGCCCAGAGCCTATCATGACAATGCATATTTGTTGAAGTTCATTATTCACTCCAGCTCCCAACACATCTCTTTGTTGGGAACACATACTTTGTTCAAAGTATGAGCCAAATAAATATTTGTTGAATAGATGAATTATTCAGAATCATAAAATGCTTAATAGTTTATTCAGAGACAGTATACATCTTTTTCTCAACCTGATTTAGGAAACTATTTCATTTGGATAGCAACCTACCTGGTTCTGATCAATGTGGTCGGGTGGTTACAGAGGAAGTGGGGCTAAGAATATTTACCCATCCAAGGCAAGGTCTTCACTTCCACTTATCAGTTCAGGTCACTAAATACATTTTCTTATTCTCCCTGATTGTAGGTTGATGCAGCAAGAATGTAAATTTAGATGATGGAGCAGGATATAGCTAGATTCGGGGAGTAGAAGCAAGATGGCTTTTATACTGAAGGATAAAACACTAAAACAACAGCAATCAAAAACTGTTTTTTAAAGTGCACATACCATACATACTCTCGATAATATTATGTGAGTCCAACATTCAAAAGATAGATACTGCAAAGTACACTTCACCTAACTAGGAAATCATTGCTAAACCATGATCAGTTGACACTTTAACTGAAAAATAATAAAATTACATTTAATGAGTTTTTATGATGTTCTTGGTATTGTGCCTTACATTTCCTGAATATTATCTCAGTTAATCATTGCAGAAATGACAGTAGTTCTGTTGCTGGAAAAGGAGTCCTGATTCAGACCCGAAGAGAAGGTTCTTAGATCTCACACAGGAAGGAATTTAAGGTGAGTCACAGAGTGCAGTGAGAAGGGATGGTTTATTGAAAGCTACTCAGATACAGCATACGGCATTCTTCAAAAAGCAAGAGGAGGAATGCCTCATCTTTAAGGTTTTCTTATACAGGGGTACTATCTATATGAAAGCTCTGCTATGTATACGTGTGGGTGGGCTGACTGCATGATGAAATTTATTATTTTGCTGATTCAAAGAAAACTATCTGATATGGTTTGGCTCTGTGCCCCCATCCAAATCTCACCTTGAATTGTAATAATTCTTAGATGTCAAGGGTGGGACCAGGTGGAGATAATTGAATCATGGAGGCAGTGTCCCCCATGCTGTTCTCGTGCTAGTGAGTGAGTTCTCCTGAGATCTGATGGTTTTATAAGGGGCTCAGCACTCATTCTGTCTCCTGCCACCCTGTGAAGAGGTGCCTTCTGCCATGATTGTAAGTTTCCTGAGGCCTCCCCAGCCATGAGAAACAGTGAATCAATTAAACCTCTTTTCTTTATAAATAACCCAGTCTTGGGTATTTCTTCATAGCAGCATGAGAATGGACTAATACAATATCCTTGACATTTTAGTGTGTAAGTACATCAAAGTGTAACTATAATTATCTTGAAAGCATGTATTGTTATAGGTATCAGGACACCCGGACTATCCGTTGTTGTGGGAGTATGTCCTTTCAGGTATCTTCACACCATTTCCGCAACTCTAAACATGTTATGACCATGGGTTGTGACTGGCAAGGATGAAGTTATTTTAAAATGGTGTCACCCTAGCTCTCATATCCTCCTGTTTCCTTAATGTTTCCTTGAGATAGGTCCTAATGGTGTCTCATTATATACATGAAGACAGTGGAATGAGTTTAAGAACTTGCGCATGGTCACACAGACAACATGTGGGAGCAGGTTTTTAAGCCAGAAGTGGCTTTCTGCAGGCTTCCTTGACTAGTAGGCACTACTACTGTGATTCTCCCCATCAGAACCAATGTCTTTTTTAAGAAAAGTATCACATAATATCTTCTTTACTACTCTGACATGAAATTCACAGAAAACATAATACCCCCCAATTAAAAAAAATAAAAGTCCCTGACTTTAATATAAAGGAGAAATTCAAGGCAGGTATTTTTTATGAAGTAATATGGTTTTCAATAAGTAAATACTTTGACTTGATGACACTAGAAGACATCATGAAGTGGTCAGATGCTTACACTCATCTGCAGAATCTTCATAAATGTGTCAGCTGGAAAAGCAGAATGGGATAGGTGTGTAGTATCAGGATTCAAATACAGGTGAAAGAACTTTCCAAAATGCTTAACAATTTTTGGGAAAGTTTCAAACTAAATAAAGCACAGTTTTACTTCAATTTATGCTATTGTTTAATTTCTGTAAAATTCAGTTTGCATGAAAATCATGCAAAACACTTTGTGTTTACATGTAAAACATGAGATAAGTATAAGCAGGCAGTTCATGTAGATGAATGACCAATGGGACATTGGAAAGACGTGAGGGATGGAGAGAGAGTCAGTTTCCCAGGGCAGGATTGTTCCACACCTGGTCAGATGCCCAGGATTCTTGGCCCTCACACATTAATGCCAGGAACACCTTCCAAATCATTGTGAAATCCATAAAATGACCTCCACAAATTTCTAAATTGCCACTAGGGTGGTCTTGCTCCAGGTGAGAACTACTGCTCTATTGAATACTTGGAAGAAACTAGCACTGCAAAGCCAAGGGAAATTACACAGTGCTAGATGAGTTAATGGACTATGGAACAGAAGTGTAATAGTGCAATTAATTATGGAGTGGTATTTAAGAATGGAAACAGAAATAGGGCCTAGAAAGAATGACATACGAGAAATGAAGAATAAGCACTTTCAGGAAGAATGACTCAAGGAAGACCTCTCTCTCTGCTGCCACAACTGCGTCAAGTTCTCTTTTAATACCCTGTCATAGCAACCTGTGTCTCTGCTTTGATACTCAGGACAATTGTCAGTAAATAGCTAATTGCCTATGGCTCGTTTATATCTGTCTCTCTCACTAACAGATAACTTTCAATATCTGTATTGTTTACTGGGTATTACTAATATATAGAGAGGGTATTTTATGCAGTATTAGGGACTCAATAAATATCTGTAGAATGATTATTTAGTGGCACTTGTTTGAAGGATTTGGAAGAGGATTCTGAGAATTTTGGTTAATATGGCCTTGATTCTGATTCAAAGACTACTAACAGTACATATCCTGATTTCCATGCTAGCCCTCTGTTTGAAGTCTGGCCAATTAAACACTGCCTTTGCAGACATTTTGCACTGGTTTTGCAAGCATAACTCTAGTGCCACCTTCTGCCAGGCAGAGAAACATGCTCAGATAATTTCCATTATGAGAATCTGGATTTGATGCTCAAACAGTTCTTTATGCTATAGAATTTATTAGATAATTTTTAAAATGCTAAAATAATGGGAGGTCTATAAATTCCCATTCAAAAATGCAAATTTTGGGCAATCTATAAATAATGCTGGCTGGAGTAAACAAAATCCCTATTTTCAGCATTTGAAATATGGGGAGTTTTCTTAGAGAAGAGAGAAGATTTAGGACTTTTGTCTTACTGATTCAATGTCATTGTGTATAAGTTTAAAAATTATTACAAAAATGCTCCAATTATTATGAAAACATATGCACAGGTACTTGCTACAGAAAAGCAGCTTTGTGTATAGAATTCTCATTGATGTTATCAAGAATAGCTATTGTGAAGGAAACAGTTGGAACCCAGATTCTGAAAATACTTGATCAGAAGTTCTGCAAATCAACAAAACATTTTGCCTATCATAAAAATAAAACCGATTTTTAAAATACATATTCATGGGTAATCACAAAACCTGCAATGCTCCTTTTCTCTCGTAAGACAATATCTTCTTTTTGCACAGCACTTTTTAATAATCTGTATGCTGTTGTACATTATGTGAATAAACAATAATATCTCAAGACACGAAGAGTGTTGGATAGTGGTAACACTGTTATGCAGCAGGTGATTTTGTGTTGCAAGCACAAAGGAACAATTTTCTTATTTCTTTTTGTTTTTTTCGAGACAGAGTCTTGCTGTGTTTCCCAGGCTGGAGTGCAGGGGCATGATCTCAGCTCACTGCAACCTCTGCCTCCCAGGCTCAAGGGATTCTTGTGGCTCAGCCTCCCAAGTAGCTGGGATTACAGGTGTGCACCACCAAGCCCGGTTAATTTTTGTATTTTTTGTAGAGATGGGGTTTCACCATATTGGCCAGGCTGGTCTTGAACTCCTGGCCTCAAGTAATCTGCCTGCCTCGGCCTCCCACAGTGCTGGGATTACAGATGTGAGCCACCAGGCCAGCCAGAACAACTTTCAATTTTCACTCTGAACAGAAAGGAAGTGTCTCTTCCAATGGAATAGGGGTCAAAACCCTCTTTTGATAGCCATAAAATCATAGAGCAAAAGCCACCAATGTTTTTCTTAATGTTTCACATAGTAAATATTTCAGATTTTGCAGGCCATAAGACCTCTATCACAACTACTCAACTCTGAAGTTGTGGTTTGAAAGCAGCCATAGACAACTTGTAAACAAGTGAGGATGGCTGTGTTCCAATAAAACTTTACAAAAACAGGTAGTGGGCTGGATTTGGCCTTGGGCTGTAATTGCCAACTCCTGGCACAGATCACTGAGTATGCAGTTCAGAATGGAGAACTGCTCTTACAGGGACAACCAGAAGACTTGCTCCAGAAAGAAATGCAGAGCTACAGAACCTGGCATGGAAGTAGAGGGAAGCAGGACTTTCAGGAACAATGATTCAGTAGCTACAAGACTGCAGTGTGAGAGAGTAAATGAGCAAAGACTAAAATACTACTGGATTCAAAACTGCAAATGACACAGATGAGCAAACATGGAAGGCGGTGCCTGATGAGTCAGCAACAAGCAAAGTGCTAACAGAGAGCTAGTGTTCAAATAAGATGAAACCCTCACACCTCTGCAGGAGTGAGGAATAGAAGGCCTCCTTATTGTTGGTCTCTAGGGTCAGCCTCATGTTCCTGGAGACACTGCCACTGTGCTCTGTCTCCTGTGTGGAGTGTGGGCATAGACAGTGAAAACGTGAGCAAGTGAATGTGCAATATAGCCACTTGGAATCATTTTATCTGGATGAACCCTTTAAATAATTTTCATGTCTCAGGGAAACTTTGCACAAAAATTTTCATATCTGCAGCTCGAGGTGCTTTAGCAGGGTCAGTAATTTGTAGGTATGATAATCCAAGAATGATTGTCAATGGTCTTTTGAATAGAGAATGCAGTTTTCCTGGAGATCCATTTATTTTGGCCAACCTATTAACCTACTCATTTTGTTTGTTCCCCCTCTCCACCAAGCATATAAACCCCACAAAGCAAATCAGTAGTTGTAGGTGGATGACACTCAAGTTTTTCTTTCCTGTTAAAAAAAAATTACCTGTTTGATTGTGTGTGCGTACATGTGTATACGTGTGTGCTTTCACCTTGTCCAATTAGGCCTATGTATTTGTTTCCAATTGTTGCTGTAAAACTACAACAAACTTAGTAGCTTAAAACAACCCTAATTTATTATTGTGCTATTCCGGAGACTAGAAAATCAAAATGGGTTAGTAGGGCTGCATTCCTCTGGAGGCTGCAGAGAAGAATCAATTTCCTTGCCATTCCCAGCTTCTAGAGGCTGCCTGCATTCCTTGGCAGTGGCCTCTTCCTCCATCTTCACATCTTGCATCTTAACATCTTCAAATCATTCTCTCTCCCTCTCCTCCAACCCCAGATTTTCTGCTCTTTCCTATAACAACCCTTGTGATTACATTAGGCTCACCTGGAAAATCTGAGCTACTCTTTCTATTTTAAGATCCTAAATTCAGATCAATCTGTTAACTCTCTTTTGCCATGTAAGATAACATATTAATAGATTCCAGGCATTAAAATGTGGACAACTTTGGGGGCCATTATTCAGCCTGCCACAGCCTAAAAGTTTTATCACAAATTTTTATGGGACAAAAAACAGATATGGTATGTGCAAGAGTAGTTTCTTCTTATTTAGAGAAAAAGTGACTTTTCAGAGAAACTTTTTCCTTTTTTTTTTTTTTTTTGAGACAGGGTCTCACTCTGTCGCCCAGACTGGAGTGCAGTGGCGCTATCTAGGCTCACTGCAACCTCTGCCTCCCAGACTCAAGGGATTCTCCTGCCTCAGCTTCTGGAGTAGTGGGGATTAAAGGCATATGCTATTACTGCCAGGCTAATTTTTGTATTTTTAGTAGAGATGGGGTTTTACCATGTTGGCTAGGCTGGTCTTGAACTTCTGACCTCAAATGACCCACCCACCTCGGCCTCCCAAAGTGCTGGGACTACAGGTGAGCCACTGTGCCTGGCCGAAACTTTCTTGAAAAATATAGGCAGTTAAACTTAGATTACTTTACTTAAAATTAATTTCTTTCCTTTCATAAATTTTTAAAGCTCATGAGACAAACATAATAAATTTCTGCAAATAACTGTCTTGAGCCAAAATGGGATTTAATTTCCTAAAGGTAGGCTGTGTAGACTTAATTTAAATACAAGCTGTAAATTAATTTTAATTAATGTTTTCAACTTGAACATTGATGATGCTGAATAGTAAAGCTCCTAATGCCATAACCCAAACAATATGAATAAAATATAGTCTAAGACAGTTTTAGTCAGGATTTTGAAGAAATAATTTGTTACTGATTGACATGATCAGGCTTAAATATAGTTACAAAATTATTACAAACATATAGAGTTACAAAATTATTACAAACATATAGAGTTACAAAATTATTATACACATGTTGGTTTTGTGGTTTCTTTTATAGGTCTATATATGTACAAAGCATTATTTTTGAGAGCAAAAGCAAAGAATGATATGTACCCCTTTAATATGATACTTGTAAAAATGTGATACTTATGTTTGAGTTTTTTGCTGCATTATCAATTCACTGTTGAGATAAGCATACAAATTTTGTTTTTGAATGAAATGAGATTATTTTTATCCTTGCTCTTGATATTTGTTTTCTTTTTGTATTAGCCCACTCTTGCATTACTGTAAAGAAATACCTGAAGTTGGGTAATTTATAAAGAAAAGAGGTTTAATTGTCTCACAGTTGTGCAGGCTGTACAAGCATGACTTTAGCATCTACTTCTGGTGAGGGCCCCAGGAAGCTTCCAATCATGAAATAAGGCAAAGGGGAAGCAGATATCTCACATGGCCAGAGCAGGAGCAAAAGAGAGAGCGGGGAGGAGCCACACACTTTTAAACAACCAGATTTCAGGATAACTCATTCACTGTGGTAAAGACAGCACTGAGCCATTCATGATGGATCCACCCCCATGACACCACTCACCAGGCCTCACCTCCAACATTGGGGATTACATTTCCACATAAGATGTGGGTAGAACAGACATCCAAACCATGTCACCTTTCTTTCATTCTCTCCCTTCTTCCCTTCCTTCCTTTCCTTCCTCCCACCCTCCTTCCCTCTCTCTCACCTGCCTGCCTGCCTACCATCCTCCCTCCCTTCCTCCCTTCCCCCCTCCTCCCTTCCTCCCTCCCTCCCTTCCTTCCCTCCCTCCCTCCTTCCTCCCCCTCTCTCCTCCCTCCCTCTTTTCTTTCTCTTCTTTCCCTTTCTTCCTTCTCTTTTCTTTTATTCTTTTATTTCCTTTCTTTTTTCTGTTTTGCTCTTTTTCTTTCTTTTCCTCTTTCTTTCTTACCCCCTTCCTTCCTTCCTCCTTCCCTCCCTCCCTCCTTCCTTCCTTCCTTTCTTTCTCTTTCTTTCTTTCTTTCTTTCTTTCTTTTCTTTCTCTTTTTCCTTCCTTCCTTCCTTCCCTTCCTTTTTTCCTATTGTGTCACTTATTTAAACCAGAAAGTGAAATGACTCAGAAGACTACAATTCGTTGTTGTTAACCTTGTGCAAACTCTCCCTATAGATCTAGAATCAACATGTTCTATCTCTCATTTTCAAATATCACCACATTGGATTATCAGTCATGTTTACAAAAAAACGGCTAATAAAATAGAAAACATAAGATCATAATAAACAAATAAATAAATAAATAAGAAAGGAGCCAAGACTACAGAAACATCCAATGCAATTTACCTACACAATCCTTGCAACATTTACAATAACGGCAAATTAACAAGCTGAGTTATGGTGCATAGAAAGTCCTTCTTCAGAATACAAACTTCCCTCTGATTTTCTTTTGCACTAGTGGAGTTATTTTTTTCTTCCCTAGGTCACTTGGTATGTGTAAGGGGTTGTTGAATGTAATTCTGAAGAACTTCTGCTATGTGCAACTCTGTGCTCAATAATTATTAATGACCACCTGTAATTCAAATAGAAAATTAAAAAAGAATCCAATCAAATTAAATGGTCTTACTCTATACTGCCAGATGGGCTGAAAGACTGCTAAAAAAACTTCTAACAGGGCTGCTTGGTCATCCTCCGTTACTATGAGTGTTAGAATTCCATGGCATGCAAAATTTAAAAATCAATGTTTACTTTTCTCATTTATGTCTCTTGTAGAATCCCTAGCAACATGTTATAGACTCCTGGGATTCTGTAGAGCCCCAGTGAAGAAACTGATAAGTGATGAAGAATACACCAAGATAAGGTGGGTAGATTGTGCTGGCAGGTAATGAGAGTTGCTGTGGACAACTATGTCAAAAATAAATCATGAAGAAAAAAGTGGCAAGTGATGGAGAGTGAGCACATCATATCTCTTTTTATACAAATGGCATTGTGTTTGGAGGCAGAAACACATCTTGCTTTTGCAGTTGAGGATTGTATTGAACACGTGGTAATAATGATACATTCGAGTGCCATGCTTACGTCCACTCTTTCCTGAAATCCCCCTAAATGACAGTAAAGGAATAAAGAACATTAAAAAGAAGGAAAGAGGTTATAACACCAAATGATAATTGGCAACAAGGCCGGGTACAGTGGCTCACGCCTATAATCCCAGCACTTTGGGAGGCCAAGGCGGATAGATCACGAGGTCAGGAGATTGAGACCATCCTGGCCAACATGGTGAAACTCCATCTCTACTAAAAATACAAAAATTAGCTGTGTGTGGTCATGCATGCCTGTAGTCCCAGCTACTCAGGAGGCTGAGGCAGGAGAATCGCTTGAACCCGGGAGGCAGAGGCTGCAGTGAACCAAGATCACGCCAATGCACTCTAGCCTGGGCATCAGAGCAAGACTCTGTCAAAAAGAAAGAAAGAAAGAAAGAAAGAAAGAAAGAAAGTAAGAAAGAAAGAAAGAAAAGAAAGAAAGAAAGAAAATTGGCAATGAAAATTTGAAAGACAGAATTCTGGCTGGCTCTGGAACTCTCCCTATGCTCTTCTGGCTTAGCAGGACATAGGAAGATGAAACCTGATGACACGCAAAGGGAGAAGTCAACAAGAAAAACAGTGACTAACACTGCACATTCCCAGAAACTGGAGGCAGCAGCAGGTATCTCTGAAGAAAGGTGAGAGTGAGGCTGAAATGAAAGGATGGTCAAAATATGTATAAAGAGCTGTGTGTTATTTGGCTATTACTATATAACAAAACACCTCAAAATGTAGTATCTTAAAATAACAAGCATTTTTCTAGCTCACAAATACTCTGGTCACCAGTGGGCTGGATGTGAGGTCATCTGCCAGGTTGGGTGAGTGGCCTTGTTGATTGTGGCTTGGCTTTCTCACATCTTTGGGGCTTTGGCAGGTGCATTTAGGCTGACTCAGCTCTGGTCTGTGTGGTCTCTGTCTGGTCCTCTAACAGGCTTACTTATTAGGCAGAGGCAAGGTCCCAAGAGAATGGGTAGAAGCTTAAACTACTTCTGGATGACGAGGCTCTAACTGGTATCTAACTCAGTCATTTTCCCTGTATATTCTAGTGGTCAAAGCAAGTCACAAGACCAGCTCAGATTCAAGGGTTGGGGAAATAACTCTATAGCTTCATGAAAGGAGTTACAAAATCATATTGCAAAGGGTATGGATACAGGGAGGAGAGAAGTATTAATATTTTTGTTATCAATTGTAAGGAAGCCCTCAGATTATTTTTTCTTCCCTTCCTTCATAATTAGACCTGGACACAACTGACATTTGAAAAAGTATTCAAAGAACAAGAATAATAATCAGAAATTAATATAATACAAAAATTTTAAAACTTTAATAACAAATTTGCTAATAAAGTTGAAAAAATCCATTGTATTGTTTTTTTCTGTTGTTGGATAACAAATTGCCGCAAGTCTACTGGCCTAAACAACACACATTTTTATCTTTTTATCTTTTATCTTTTTTTTTTTTTGAAACAGGGTCTCACTCTGTCACTCAGGCTAGAGTGCAGTGGTACAATCATGGCTCACTGCAGCCTTGACCTCCCTGGGCTCAGGTGATCCTCCAGCCTCAGACTCCCGAGTAGCTGGGACAACAGGCACGTGCATGACATTTTATCTTAGTTTCTGTGTGACAAAAGTTCAGGCATAGCTCAGCAAGGCTCTCTGCTTGCAGGTCACCCAAGGCTACAATTTAGTTTCCAAATTGGGCTGCAGTCTCATCAGAGACTGAACTTGGGAAAGAGCTGATTCCAAGCACATTTAAGTTGTTGGCAAAACGATTTCCTTATCGTTGTATGGCTGTGGACCCCATCTTTTTAGCTGGCTGTCAGCTGCAGGCTGCCTTCAGGTCCTAGAGGCTGCCTACACTACCTAGAGACCACTTACTGTTGCTTGCTAAATGAGCTTCTTCAGTGTGGCTGCTCACTTAATCAAGCCACCAAGGATAATCTCCCTTTCAAGTTAGCTAAGACAGAGTCTTACAGAACATAATGAAGTGATACTCCATCAACATTGCAATGTAATATAACTTAATTAGGGATGAGAGCTAGATTCTTATCTTCTGTTGAAGGAAGATAATAGCAAGAAATAAGTTGAACATATTATTTGGAGATATGTGGGTATTTTAAGGTTCTCCAGAGAAAGATCCAATAGGGTGTGTGTGTGTGTGTATGTGTGTGTGTGTGTATAAAGAGACTGATTATAAGGAATTGGCTCACACAGTTATGGAGGCTGAAAAGTCCCCAAATCTGCAATTAGTAAGCTGGAGACTCAGGAGAGTCGATGATATAGTTCCAGTCTGAGTCCAAAGTCCTAAGAACCCGGAGAGCTTATGGTATAAGTTCCAGTCCTGGTGATGGCAGGCTGGAGACTCAAGAAGATCCAAGGTCAGCTTGGGTCTGAAGGCAAGAAAAGACCAAAGTCCCAGCTCAGGCAGTTAAGCAGGAGGACTCTTCTTTTATTCAGCCTTTTTGTTCTATTCATTGAGATATAATTCACAAATCACATTATTTGCCAATTTAAAGTGTATAATACAATGGCTTTTAGTATAGTCATAGAGTTGTGCAAATATCACCTCAGTCTAATTTTAGGACATTTTCAGTGTCTTACAAGTAAACTTTATAGCCATTAGCAGTCACTATTTGACTTTTCTTTATTTTTTCCATTTTAATTCTTTTTAAACCTGCCCCCAAGCCCACTATTTGACTTTCAGAAAATTATTTTTAAATTAAAAACATTTTAATTGTCATGAAATACACAAAACATAAAATTTACCTTATGGTTTGGTTTGAATATTTGTGTCTCCTCTAAAATTCAGACTGAAATGTAATCACCAACACGATAGTATTACAAGGTGGGGGCTTTTAGTAGGTGATTAAGTCATGAGGGTAGAGCCCCTATGGATGGGATTAGAGCTTTCATAAAACGACTTGAGGGAGTGAGTTTGCTCTCTTTTGTTCTTTCACCATGTGAGGATACAGCCTTTGTCCCTTCTGGAGGAAGCAACATTCAAGGTGCCATCTTGGAAGTAGAGACCAGGTCTTCGCCAGACACAAAACCTGCTGGTGCCTTGAGCTTGGCCTTCTCAGCTTCTAGAACTGTGAGAAGTAAATTTCTGTTCTTATAGGTTACCCACTCTCAGTTATTCTGTTATACCAGCACAAGCAGACTAAGACAGACACCATCTTGACTATTTTTAAGTGTCCAGTAGTGCTAAGTATTTTCACACTGTTATCTAATCAATCTCTAGAACTTTTTCATTTTGCAAAACTGAAACTCTAGATCTATCAAACAGCTCTTCATTTCCCCCTCCAGCCCTGACAACCATCATTCTAATTCCTGTTTCTATGAATTTGACTACTCTAGATGCTTCATATAAGTGGAGTTATGCAATATTTTTTTTGAGATGGAGTTTCGCTCTTGTTATCCAGGCTGGAGTGCAATGGCACGATCTCGGCTCACTGCAACCTCCACCTCCTGGGTTTAAGCGATTCTCCTGCCTCAGCCTCCTGTGTAGCTGGGATTACAGGCGTCTGCCACCATGCCTGGCTAATTTTTATAGTTTTTTTTAGTGGAGACAGGGTTTCGCCATGTTGGCCAGGCTGGTCTCCATCTCCTGACCTCAGGCGATCCACCTGCCTCGGCCTCCCAAAGTGCTGGGATTACAGGCATAAACCACCGTGCCCAGCCCAATACAGTATTTTTTTGTGACTGGCTTATTTCACTTAATATAATGTCCTCAAGATTCATCCATGTTGTAATATGTGTCAGAATTTACTTCTTAAAGGCTGAATAATATTTCACTGTATGTACATACCACATTCTGTTTATGTATCCATCTGTTCATGAACATTTGCATTGCTTCCATCACTTAGCTTTTGTGAATAATGCTATGAGCATGGGTATACAAATATCTCTTTGAGCCCTTGCTTTCATTTCTTTTAGATATATGGCCAAAGTGAAATCGTTAGATCATATGGTAATCCTAGTTTTAATTTTTTGAAAAACTGCCACACTGTTTGCCAAAGTGCTGTACTATTTTACATTTCCATCAATAGTACACAAAGTTTCCAATTTCTCCAGATTTTCCCTAACACTTGTTATTTTCTTTTATAAAAATAGTAGATATCTTAATGAATGTGGGATGATGTCTCATCGTGGTTTTTATTTATATTGTTTTAATGATTAATGATGTTGAACATCTTTTCATATACTTGTTGGTATATTTTATTTGAAGAACTGTCGATTCAAATTCTTTGCCCATTTTTAAATTGAATTATTTATTTCTTATTGTTCTTGAGTTGTAGAAGTTCTTTACATATTCTGGATATTAATGTCTTATCAGATATATGATTTGCAAATATTTTCTCCCATTTTGGAGATTGCCATTTTACTCTGTTTATTGTGTTCTTCGATGCACAGAAGTTTTTCATTTTGATCATTTTGATGTGTTCAACTTATCTATTTTTCTTTTGTCTTTGTTTTTGGTGTCATATCCAAGAAACTGTTGCCAAATCCAATGTCATGAAGACCACCCTATGTTTTCTTCTAAGAGTTTTGCAGTTTTAGGTCTTATGTTTAGGTCTTAGATAAATTTTAAGTTAATTTTTGTATGTGGTGTAAGGCAAGGGTCCAACTTCATCCTTTTACAGGTACTACTTGATTTTTAAAAATATGTATATATATTACTTTGATAGAAATGAAAAATCACACACTTTAAAAGGGAAAGAAATATAAGCAATATATTTTTTGTGTGTACACAAATGTGCTAGGATTTGAAACTCCAGTTCATTTTATGTGACTTCTTGTTTCATAGTCCTTAGATTATTGTGGAGATGGTGGTAGTAAAGTTTTAAGTAAAGTATTCAATGTCTGATGACCTTATCTTAAATATTTTATTCAACATTTAAAAAATGGGGATCTAAAACTTTTCCGTTTTGGCTATAAAGCCTTTTAAAAAAAATCCCAAACTGCTCCCTACACCTTACTCTCATAATGTTTCTGAATTTTTTTAGGCCCTTGATATTATAATTTCATCACTGTGAAAATAAATAAAAGAACAAAAATAGATTATAAAATTTGCTTTAACTGGGCATGGTGGTTCACGGCCATAATCTCAGTATGCTGGGAGGCTGAAGTGGGAGGATGGCTTGAGACCAGGAGTCCAAGACCAGCCTGAGCAACATAAGAAGACCCTGTCTCCACACACGCACACACAATTTAAAAAATTAGCCAGGTATGAGGGTGCACACACATGGTCTTAGCTACTCAGGAGGCTGAGGTGGTAGGATTGCTTGAGCTCAGGAGTTCGAGGCTGCAGTGAGCTATGATTATGCCACTGCACTCCAGTCTGGGCAATCGAGTGAGACTCTGACTCTTAAAAAAAATACTTTAAATTATATGAAATGGGAATAAAATATTATTTGCTAATTAATAAAACCTAACAAGTTATTTTATAAATTATTAATAGTTTTTTCTCTATATAATTATAATTCTCAAATAAGTGGGTGGGAGGAAGAACTGGGAAAAAGGAGGAGGAAGAAAGTGGGAGGGAATTAAATGTCTTGCATACAGAAATCACTATTCCCTATCCTTTCAAGAAGGATTGAGTTATTTTTCCTAAATGATTTTCCAGAAAGGATATCTTAAATATTTTTAAAAATTTGTTGCAAAAAGAGCTCTGATTTTTCTGAATGTAATTTCTCTTTAAAAAGCCAGTGAAATGCGTTTTAGGCCAAAGGAAAAGAAAATTGTTGTTGTTTCTACTATGTTGGTGGCAGAACTCAGGAGACTGCATATAAATCTTTTCTTTAATGCAAAATTTTATTGCAAAGCTTTATGCCTAAAATCTAGACAATTACACTCCAGGATTTCTACTAATGAATACCACATGTTAGACTCAATAACTTCAGCTGCAGGGTGGAGAATACTGTGTTAAAGCTATTCAGATAATAAATAGCTATCTAGGCCCATTTCAGCTGGAGCAAGTCAACTGTATTGAATGTGAGTGAAACATTAATTCTTTATAAGAACATACCCAATTGGCAGACACTTTGACATGTAATATACATTAGTTCACCATTCTGCCCCCATGGAATCATTTTATCCTTTGCTCGAGTCTGCACTTACGTGCATGCCTATCTCCAATCTCCTGAATCTGTCTTTGGGGTATCACTTACATGTACTTACAAAACATACATTTTTAAGCAGACACATGAATGAGAATGGTTCTAGTTTTTTGAAAGTGTTAGTTTGTCATTATTTCTGTTTGTTCTGCAAATATCACATGGCTTCTTCCTCCCTCTGGGACCACGCCTGGGTTCACCTTTTCTGTCCTTGGGACTTTGATAACAATCCCCACCTTCTTCTTTTCTAAAGTCTTATAAAAACAAAGGAAAGAGAATATTACATGTTTGTATTGGACACAGAGGGCACCTGGGGCTTGTTCTGGGGCTCTGGAATTAAAAAAAAAAATCAAGAAATGAAAATGGAGAGGCTGATCTTTCTCAGAGAGGGCTGCCATGCTATAGCGGTTATTCTCATGGGACAGTCTTGCTTTTGAAAGCCTACCTTGGGAAGCAGCAACAAGAAATGCAGAAAGGAATAAATCTGTCAGACTCATTTTCCTTTCTGTTTTACAGTGGAGTTGTTTTTGTTTTCTTCCCCCTCCTCTTGGATGGAAGCCAAATTTCCTTGTGACTGGCATGAATCCCTTAACCAGAAACAGTGAGTGGCTGAGGTGGGGGACAGAATGCAATGCTTTCCAGGTCCTGGCGGAGACACTTTATCTAACTGCAATGATGAGGGAAGTTTCAGACTTTCATAATGTAGTTACCTCTTTATATAGCATTTCTATCATTTTTTAAAATCATGTTATTGTGAATGAATTTCATTTTGTTCCAATTTTGAAATACATACAAACATATATATGTGCACACACATACAAACACACACACTGAGTAGTCTTTGTGCCTCCAAGGATCTCTTGAGGCCGCCTGCTCTGGATGGACAGGAGAGGTGAAGTGAAGGTCCAGCCCACTCATTCTTATTCCCTCCCCTTCAGAACAACGCCAGAGGTTACTTGTTTTGTTTGTTTATGCTTCTGCGTGACATTTTAAAGGACGGTAGATTCCAAGTCATGTCTCCTTCCCTGTTTGAAAACCTTTATGCTACACCAAGCTTAGCAATAATTCAGGTAGCGGATCCTTGCCTTTCACAGAATGAGTCTTTGCTTTGACGCTTCTCTCCTTTGTTAGGAGGCCTGTGGTCATTTGAAATTTTGCTGAAACACAAATTTGAATTTCAAGTACTGGGAGCCTTCTTGGGATCTAGTGAGAGAACCTACTTTAAAATATAGATTCTGTATCTCATCTTGGCTTTGTTTTTTATGATAACCTAGGTGGGTCTTGCCTTCAGGTCAGGGGTTGGTAAATTTTTTTCTATAAAGGGCCAGATAGTATTAATAAATATTTTAGACTTTGCAGGCCTCATAAGAACTCTATTGAATATTCTTTTTCTTCTTTTATTTTTTTGCAACTCTTAAAAAATGTAAAAATTATTCTTCTCTGGAGGGAGGGTTTTAAAGAACAGTCCGGAGGGGCCATATTTGGCTCATGGTCATAGTTTTTCAGCTCTGTTTTAGGTAATACTATCCTTACTTTAAGATTAATCATCACTGCTCAGAGAAGGGAAGTAATTCATCCAGGTAACACAGCTTACAGTGAGGCAAACCTTGGCTTGTTTGATGCCAAGTTTATTTATTTTCCACTATAACATATATTATAATCAATTTCTTAAAGAATTTCCTTCCACATTTCTCAGAAAATTAGAGACATCAGATTTTTTTTTTTCATTATCATTTTCCCTGAACCTGTTACTACAAGAAACACATTCAAAGGAAAGGCCTCATTTCTCAGAAACATGATTAAAAATCAATGTGAAACAGAATATAGAACCTACGTTAGGTACCAAAATTTTTGTCTTGAATTGTCAGCCAACGAAGATGATTCTAACAAACGTGACTCGGAATAAAGTCACTTTTAAGTAAATTGCATTCAATCAACATTTAAAAAAAATTTTAAAAAGCACATTCAACAATATTAAACAAAAATTCCCAAGAAGCAGGTTAAGGAAGAAGCATGACATGGTATCTGGGGTGCCTCCTTGAAACACTAGACTCCAATCTAAGCTTAGGAGTTCTTGTAGTTCGCTTGTTTCCAGAGCATAAGATGAGGAGACTGAGGCTATTTCCTGAACCTACTTATTTGTTCTGTTCTCTGTAAGTGGGAGACAGTATTGCTCAGTGGTTCAAAGCCTGCCTGACCTGGGCTTGCTTCCTGGCTCTATATTATGTAACAGTTGTGTGTCATTGGGCAAATTACTTAAACATCTATGCATTCTCCTATGTAAACTGGGACAAGAGTAGTGTATGCCTCATATACTGTGTAGATGAAATGAGATGATGTATGAAAAGCACTTGGCAGTAAGTGCAAAAGTGTCAGCCGTTATTGCTATGGTGGTTAACATCTCTTCTTCCCAACGAGTACACAGGAAGGCCTTGTAGGCTAGGGTGCTTCAGATAGGCTGTTTAGCTGCATTGTCTGCTTGACTTCCAAATATAGTTTCACTTTTTATTATTACTTTTTGTTATTGTTTTTGGATTGTCCTAACCTCCGTGTTCTGTGGTCTCAAGACCATATGATCTCCTCTATGCCTAGTCCCAGTTCCTGCCCTTCCAGAAGGGAGGGGAATTCAAACAAGAATAGTACACAAATGACGCAACTGAGAACATGTAGCCAGGCTGTGCTAGCCAGCAGAGAGTGGCATAATGGATATAGGAAGTGGGAAGAGTGTTCTAGAAATAATGTATGTGATGAATTGAAGCTGGGTGAAATGGTAAGACTGGAACTGAGAGGCTGTTTTAACAATTTAGATTCTAGAGCAGAGTTTCTCCAACTTGCCAAGTCATAAGGACCACCTGAGGTGCTTATTGAATGTACGGCTTCCTAGGCTGTAGTATAGAGACCTATTGAATAGAACTAGGAAGGAAAAGCCTGGAATCTCTAGTTTGAGGAAGTTTCTCAGGTGACTGTTATGATTATGAGCTTTGGAAATACTGTACCAAAGCAAATGGTAATGTAATCAGACTGAGACACAAGGATGAAAACTGCTCCCATTAACTTTTAGTCATAACAGCTGCTACTTCAGTGGCCTTCACGTGAAGCAGTTGCTAGGAGACCATTGTGGTATCTGGAAGCTTTGGGATCCTGTATGAGGTGTTTCTGCGCTTCTGCTCTTTGGATAGATAGAATCTTTCTCTGCGTATTTGTAATACTGTGGTTTTAATCAGTTGCTTTTGTACATTAGAATCACATGGGAAACTTAAGGAACACTGATTCTTCAACTCCATTCTGCACCAATTAAAGTAGAACCTTTTTAGTTAGATTCTTGACTTTTTTTTTTTTTTTTTTGGGAGATATACCTAATGCTAGATGATGAGTTAGTGGGTGCAGCGCACCAGCATGGCACATGTATACATATGTAACTTACCTGCACATTGCGCACATGTACCATAAAACGTAAAGTATAATAATAATAATAATAATAATAATAATAATAATAATAATAAAAAAGAAAAAAAAAGATTCTTGACTTTTTTTAAGTTCCCCAGTCATTCCAATGTGTGGCCAGGACTGCACATAACTGCACCCAGCACCTTGTGCATATTTCTTGTATTTCAGTTATTATTTTTAAAATGAACTGTATTAAGATATTTTACATGCAATTGGTTCTAGTTGTTTTTACACTCTAACAATTGGTCAGGAGCTCAAAACATGTGCTCCTGGTTCACATTAGCTCAGAGTTGGGAGTAACTGTGAGAATAAATGGTGTTTGTTCTTCCCTCCCTCTATCGTGATTATACAACCCAGGATTAGGATAGTGGCTTTAGAAGTGTTTTCAAAACAGAAAAGCCCTCTCTTGAGAATCACTGGAAGTGAGATTCTGGATATTCCTCCATCCTCTGGGTCCTCACAAGGCCGCTGAGGCACTGTAGGAGAACCTCAGGCATCGCAGGAAGGAGCTTTCAGACCTGGCCAGAATCTTCCTCTGTGAAAAGTAGAAGGCTCTAGGGCATAGCACCCCCTGTATTTTGCCTACCAAGGGGATCCGGCCAGGCCTCTGGGACAGTCCTTGAGTAATCAAGTACCGGTCACCTCTGTTCTGTGTTCTGTTATCCACTTTATGGCCCCAAGAAGCCCTCTGAGGGATTCAGGTTTGTTAAGCAATGACTAAAGATGTCACAACAGTTAAACCATTAGGGTTTTTATGTAAAAATGGGCCCTCAAATGGTGATGTCACTTAAAAATAATATAAAATTTGAAATATCTAGATGGCTGGAGACTATACTTTTTCCTCCTGATATATTGATTTTTAAAAATCTTTAACTTTATCCATTGGGACTGACTTATTGATTTTCTAGGACACTGGGTACTTTGCAGCAAAGAGTATAATCGTACTCAAAGGTTGGGTGGCACTTATAATCATGTCCTTTGGAAGGCTGGAAATATTAACACCAAATCCACTTTAACTGAAGAAACAGGAGCCACTGGGTTAGGAAAACTAATGTCAAAAAGGTTAATACTGCCTCATCCAGCAGATTCACACACAGGCCTGCCTGCTTAATGGACCAGGGTTAGCAACTGTCACATTGAGAGAAAGCAGAAACAACATGTACGTTTTAACTTGAATGTTTTGGTCATAAAACTTATAGCTGAGGCAACCTTCTGTTAACTGTGATTAATATTGTAGCTTCTCTTTGTCCTTTCTACCAAAGTGGTCTCCATCGTGAGTCAATGATTTTCTGTCAATAATTTTCTTTTACAATGATCTTGTTTTAGCTGCGAGTTGTAGTTACTTTAACAACCTTTATGCCCCATGTTTTGCATACTTTCTGGGGTGATGAGGCAACTGATTTTGTTTACGTTGAATTTTGGGAAAAGCTAGAACATGTCAAAATTGAGATATGAAAAACAGGTTATAGGTTTCAGATGTTGAATCGGGCAGCCGACCTTCTCTCATAAACCCAATGCAAAGTGTATTCTGATTTCATTTTTAACTCTTTCTCACACTTTCTGTATCCCCAACATTTTTGCAAATGGAAATTCAAAAGGTAGTATTTATTTCATAATAGAAAGTTTTCAGCATAATCAGTCCCAACATGGCAATGTACTCTCTCCCTCCTTATCTCTGGCATACAGGCCTGCCTTTGCTTTACATTCAGTAAAAATATTGGTAATGATTACAGCCGTGCTTATGTGCCCAGTCCTATTTTAAACTCTTTGCATATGGAGTTCTTAGTTTCTATAATGAATAATACTTTAAATACCTGAAAATGATTGTATCCATTTGTCCCTTAAATCTCACACCTTTTTAACCTTTAACTTCTAGTCTAGGCTAAACTATGAGGCTTACTGTTCCAGGTAAGAAAAATGTCATACTATGCAGAACAAAAAGGTAACAGTATATTTCCTCACTGTTTTAGGTGGAGTGGGGGGAGGGTCTTGAAAGTTGGGCTTTTTGGAGAGAGATGGGATTTAGAAAGCCCCAAGACCCAACTTTTGGTATCAAGAGTCAGGTCTAGTTGAATAAAGTAGTCCTAAAGTCATGATTGGCTCTGATAGCTGAGCAGTGAGTGTAATGCCCCTGGAAGGAGTGAAGATGATACTAGGTGCAAGGTAGGGAGGAAGAGGAAGTAGAAAGCCTGTGCCTTTATATAAGGTGGTCAGACTAGGAGGAGAGGGAAGGAAGGAAGGGGGCAGGGAAAGGGTCAGATCCAAGCATATCATGGCTTCCCTGCAAACATCCCAGGATGGTTTTGCGTGTGTGTGTGTATGTGTGCAAGTGTGTGTAAACACTACAGAGATCGAAGCCAAAGGCCAAACACAAAGAGGTTTTTGTCTCTTTTTGCATTTGGCACTCCAAGAGCAGAGCAGCCACCCCATGGTGAAATTCAGGGTGTAACTTGGTTAAGCAGAGGAAGAGCCTGAGTTTGGCCCCTCCTTGAAGACTCCTTGATCTCCTTGACATGGGGCAAAAGGCATCTCGACGTCTCTGCTTGTCCCAGGGAGGGTGAGGAAGGCTGGGAATCTTACCAAGGTCGTAGATGCCATGGGGGTAAAATGATGTTGAAACCAAAGGGTGCTGGGAGGACCATTTGGACTGGGAATCAAAGCCTGATATCAGGGGTAATGTTCAGCTGAGGAAAAATCTGGGGCTGGTGTTGTGAAACCAGTAGGAAGGCCCTCAGGACTCTGAGGAGATGAAGAGAGAATGGATGTCAGCTGTGGATGTCAGCAGGGTAAGTCTGACCAGGTTCATAATATACACCCTTCCCTTGAGGCCAGCAAGGACCTGGGGAACGCCCCAAGGTCTCCAGGAAGGGCCAAGTTTTCTTCCCCCATCTCAAGAGGCCACTTTAGGGAGGAGAAGGGGCAGAGAAGGAAATTCTGAAAGACTGAGCTTTTACCTGAAAAGAGCTTTAGCAAACTGGAAACGGACTGCTTAATGAGAAGTGACTGGCTGGTATTTCTCAGCAGGTTTAAAGTTTTCCTCTATCCGCAAGGAAAATCCCTAGATAAGAGAAAAATAAAGACACTATATGTTCTGTGCCTATCCTAGTGTAGTGTGACTAAGTCGTGGCCCACTACAATTTTATAATACAATAGAACAAGCAGAAGAAACAACCTTAGAAATTTGTTTCAAGGACAGATACAGGTCGATATTACTCAATATTGATGATTTAGACAGTCAAGAAAGGTTGGAACTTCTTCAGATGCTATATTTGTGTCTTTCAATTTATACATTCATTTTAGAGGTTGTTATAGATGTTAAGACATGGAATATATTACCCAGCTCCTTCCTTTTGTGCCTCCTAATACTTCTGCAAGTGTTCTGCATCTTTGTCCCTTGCCCAGAGAGGGGTATGTCATTAAGCATGGGAAACAGGCTTTCCACTGCAGTGACCACATTGTGGGGCCTCACAGGAAAAAGTTCCTTTTGAACACACTTAATAAATGACTCTGTGAGGCAGGACATCAGGAAAGATCCCACATATGTAACAGCAGATGATAAATTCTGGTAATTTACATCCATAGGTCACTCTGAGGACATTTCTGATTTATGACTTCGAACTGAGAAAAATCTAACTCAATTCAGAATCTCAGTAAGGCAGAAGCGAAGTAGCGCTCATGTCTGCCATCTGGCGAAAGTGAGCGGTAAATACAACTGTGTCTTCAGGACTGAATGCAATTACCTTGGCACTTTGTGAATATTCTTCCTGATGCCTTCTGTTAATATTCTCAGATTCATAGAAAAACAATTATTTGAATTCTAAGTTCTGTGATGTAAGAATTTCCCATGTACATTTTATTTTGCAGTCAGACTGTTTTTTTAAATTCTTGTTTACTAATAGGCTCTTGAAAACAGGAGGGGCTAAAGTTGATAAAACAAGGAGCAGAAAAAAATAAGAATGATTTTCTCATGCTGATATTTTCCTCTTGACAATTAACTTCTCTTTTGAATGAAACATTGTGGGAGTGAAGGAAGAAGCAAAATGAAAGAAGCAGAAATATTTCTGGGAGGTGAGAATCAGGTTTGGGTGTATAGCACAACAGAATTCAGGCTCACGTCTGGAAACCCCTGTTCTGGTGCTCCAGGGACTGAGGGGCTTCCCAGGATGTGGGATTTTTGGTGCTAAAACGGGGAAGTCCTGGGCAAACCAAGATGAGCTGGCCATCCTAGGTCAGAGTCTCAAATAAGGTACACTTATAGAACCATTTGGTTTCAAACTGAGAAGGCACATGAGCAGAGGATATATGCAGATATTTTCTACTTTCTATTGTCACTTTTTCTGTGCTTACTTTCAGCAGATCTTTTCATAAGGGTATGAGAAAACCACTTTCTGAGACACTGGGAAGCTGGAGGCTGATTTACCATTTGGTGACATCTGGTGCTGACTCCACATTCTTCTGCCGGATAAAGATAGGACCTTACTGAATTTGGTTCAAGAACTAGTAGATCCTAATATTTGTTAAGCTTTTAAAAATAGAAATACATGATTATTTGTATAAGTTGTTTAAGAATAGTGATGTAAGTGTGAGTATAACACAACTTAGGAAGAATTTAACCACAACTGACACTTAGGAAGAATTTAACCATTTCTCAGGCCTACCAGAACTCTGCTAGGGAAATGAGTTACCAGCCTGTGATTCCTGTTAGGGAAGCAAGGGGCCAGGAAAAGATTGAAGATATGCTGCATCTGCCCTGTTCTCAGTAACCATTCTTGCTGCTTAGTTTAAGTTTAGTGTCTTTGGTTAAATAAAGCAAAAACATGCAGTTCATATATTTACAAATGCGTGTGTATGTCTGTGTCTGTGTGGTCTCTCTTTTCTCAACTTCTAACCCACTTGAATAAGCAATGTGATAAAAATTACAATCATTCGTCTATTTTTGCTACCTAGATTTTTTTAGTTTCCATCTTCTAATTTGTTCCCAAATAGAAAGATGTAGAATGAGAAGGAAAAGCCCCCTTCATATCCAGTCTAGCTCAGTTGAGATAACTTCTGTAACAATTTCTTGCATAACCTTGACTTTTTAAAAAATTTTAAGTTCTGGGATACATGTGCAGAACATGCAGGTTTGTTACATAGGTATACATGTGCCATGGTGGTTTGCTGCACCTATCAAATCATCATCTAGGTTTTAAGCTCCACATACATTAGGTATTTGTCCTAATGCTCTTCCTTCCCTTGTCCCCTACCTCCTGACCCTGGTGTGTGATGTTCCCCTCCCTGTGTCCAGGTGTTCTCATTGTTCAGCTCCCACTTATGAGTGAAAACATGTGGTGGTTGGTTTTCTGTTCCTGTGATAGTTTCCTGAGAATGATGGCTTCCAGCTTCATCCATGTCCCGGCAAAGGACATGAGCTCATTCCTTTATAAGGCTGCATAGTATTCCATGGTGTATATGTGCCACATTTTCTTTATCCAGTCTATCATTGATGAGCATACGGGTTGGTTCCAAGTCTTTGCTATTGTAAATAGTGTTGCAGTAAACACACATGTGCATGTGTCTTTATAGAAGAATGATTTATAGTCCTTTGGGTATATACCAGTAATGGGATTGCTGGGTCAAATGGTATTTCTGGTTCTAGATTCTTGAGGAATTGCCATACTGTCATCCACAATGGTTGAACTACACTCCCACCAACATTGTAAAAGCATTCCTATTTCTCCACATCCTTTCCAGCATCTGTTGTTTCCTGACTTTTTAATGATCGCCATTCTAACTGGCATGAGGTGGTATCTCATTGTGGGTTTGATTTGCATTTCTCTAATGACCAGTGATGATGAGCTTTTTTTCATATGTTTGTTGGCTGCATAAATGTCTTCTTTTGAGAAGTGTCTGTTCATATCCTTTGCCCACATTTTGACGGGGTTGTTTGTTTTTTTCTTGTAAATTTGTTTAAGTTCCTTATAGATTCTGGATATTAGCCCTTTGTCAGATGGATAGATTGCAAAAATTTTCTCCCATTTTGTAGGTTGCCTGTTCACTCTGATGATAGTTTCTTTTGCTGTGCAAAAGCTCTTTAGTTTAATTAGATCCCATTAGTCAATTTTGATTTTTGTTGCAATTGCTTTTGGTGTTCTAGTCATGAAGTCCTTGCCCATGCCTAAGTCCTGAATGGTGTTGCCTAGGTTTTCTTCAAGGGTTGTTGTGGTTTTAGGTTTTAGATTTAAGTCTTTAATCCATCTTGACTTAATTTTTGTATAAAGTGTAAGGAAGGGGTCCAGTTTCTGTTTTTTGCATATGGCTAGCCAGTTTTCTCAAAATCATTTATTAAATAGGGAATCCTTTCCCCATTGCTTGTTTTTGTCAGGTTTGTCGAAGATCGGATGGTTGTAGATGTGTGGTATCACCCTTGACATTTTGATGCATATAAAAGCAGGTCTTTTAAAAAACTCACTATGCAAACTATTTTACAACATTTTAAGTGTATCCTGAGTATCTTTATAAATATATTTTTATTCTTTTTTAAAGGCTACATTGTATTCCACTGTGTGAGTGCTGACTACTTTTTAAAAATCAGTCTCCTATTGATACACTTTAAGATTGTTTCCAACATTTTTTACTTACAAATAAAACTTCAACAAGTAGCAGTGTACGGAGGTCATTCAACATATGTATAAAAATACTTGTAAGATAAATACCTGGAATTGAAATTGCCAGGTCAAAACACACATGCATTTGTAATTTTGAAAGATATTGGCAAATACTTTCCACAGAGATTGTATACATTTATACTGTTATTGACAATGTCTGATAAGGACTGTTTCCTATACCTACACCTACACGGTTGCATTTCTTTGCAAATCTTATAGGTGAAAAATAGTATTCTAGTGTAATTTTTAAAAATCAACTTTGTTGAGGCAGGTTTACATATAATATGAGGGGTCTTCAAAAAGTTTGTGGAAAATAATACTATGAAAAAACTATGCATGGATTTCAGAAATTTTTTTTTGCACCAAAACAACCTTGTACTCACTTGTTAAAACATGCCTGAACAGGATCTCATTTGAGCTAATATGAAGGATAAGATATTTTTTGAAAAGAGCCCCTATCAGAGCAACATGAATTCTGCTAAAATTGAAGCAAGACAAACTTCAAATTTATGGTGAAGCTTGGGTAAAAGAATGGCAAAGTCATTAATGCTTTACAAAAAATTTATGGGAACAATGCCCCCAAATAATTCAACAGTTTATAAATAAATAGCTCATTTTAAGAAAGGATGTGACAATACTGAAGATGAAGCCCACAGTGGCGGACCATCCCCATCAAATTGTGAGGAAAAAATTCATCCTCTTTGTGCCCGAATTGAAGAGGACTGACAATAGCAGAAACAGTAGGCAACACTGTAGACATCTCAACTGGTCCATCTTACACAACTCTGACCAAGAAGTTAAAGTTGAGCAAATTTTCTACTTGAGGGGTGTCAAAACTGTTGTGCTCAGATCAGCTGCAGGCAAGAACAGAGCTTTCAATGGAAATTTTTAACAAGTGGGATCAAGATCCTCAAGGATTTCTTCAAAGAATTGTAACAGAGGATGAACCACGGTTTTACCAGTACAATCCTGAAAACAAAGCACAATCAAAACAATGGCTACAAGAGGTGGAACTGTCCAGTCAAAGCAAAAGCAAACCAGCCAAGAGCAAGGGTCATGGCAACTGTTTTTTTTTTGTTTTTTTAAATGCTTAAGGTGTTTTGCTTGTTGAATTTCTGGAGGACCAAATAACAATAATATATTTTTATTATGAAAGCGTTTTCAGAAAGTTAGGCAAAGATTTAGCAGAAAAACACCCAGGAAAGCTTCACCAGAGAGTCTTTCTCCACCACAACAATGCTTCTGCTCATTCTTCTCATCAGACAAGGGCAATTTTGCAAGCATTTTGATGGGACATCATTAGGCATCTGCTTTCCCATCCTGATTTGGCTCCTTCATATTTTTGTTTTCTAATTTTAAAAAATCTTTAAAGGGCATCAATTTTTCTCCAGTTAATAATAGAAAAAACACTGTATTTATATGATTAAATTCCCAGAACCCTCAATTCCTTAGGGATGGACTGAAGGGCTGCTATCATCACTTACAAAGGTATCTTGAACTTGATAGAATTTATTGAGAAATAAAGTTTATATTTTTATCTTTTAATTTCATTTTACATGAACCTTTTGAAGTTCCCTCATACAATATACCCATTTTACTTGTACATTTTGAAGAGTTCTGAAAAATTTATATCCCTGTGTAACCATCATCATGATCAAAATATGGAATCTTTATAACACCCAAAAGGCGCCTTTCTGATTTCTTGTGGTCAACCCTTCCCACTCCATCCTAGGCAACAATTAATCTGCTTTCAGACACTATAAATAGGTTTATGTTTTTCAGAGTTTCATATAAATGGAATTATACTTTATGCACTCTTTTGTGTCTGGCTTTCTCCATGCAGCATAGTGTTTATAAGACTCATGCATATCGTTGTATCAGTACTTTATTACTTTTTATTGCAGAATAGTATTCCATTGTAAGGATATGCTTATCCATTCACCTACCACCAAACATTTGGATAAAGAAAGCTTCTATGAACATTCATGTAAAAGTCTTTGCAGATACATGTTTTCATTTGTCTTGGAGCAGAATTGTCAAGTTATATATGTTTTGCTGTATAAGAAACTGAAAACTTTTTTCCTACTTGGTGTACTACTTCTACTAGCAGTGTAGGAGAGTTCTAGTTGCTCTATAACCTTGTAAAAACTTGTTATTGTTAGTATTTTTAGTTTTAGTAATCCTAGGGATGTGCAGTGGTGTTTCATTGCATATCACTGGTGACTAATGACGTTGAGTACCTTGTCGTGTTTTTATTGGTTATTCATCTATCTACTGGTATACAGTATCCATCTGAATCTTGCCCTGGGTTGGTTGTTTTATTATTGTGTTATAGGACTTATCTATATATCCTGGATACAAGCCCTTTGTCAGATATATGTTGGTAAAATTTTTCATGACCTTATGATAGGCAGACTTCTCAGAACACAAAAAATATGAACCATAAAAGAAAAAAAGGAAAATTATGCTTCATCAAAATTTAAAAAATTCCTTTGTCAAAAGATATTCTTTAAAAAGTGAAGAGACAAGCCACAGATTGGGAGAGGATATACATAAAATGTGTATCTGAAAAAGAACCCAGTGATTCTGCTCGAGGTTAAGGAAAAACATGTGTCCACAAAACATTTTCCATAAATGTTCATAGAAATTTCTTCTTTATTGATATATGACAATTTTGGAAGACTCAGGAAAATGCTGAGTCTTCTAATCTATGAACATGGCATCTCTCCATTTATTTAGGTCTTCTTTCAATTCTTTCAGCAGTGGTTTTATAGTTTTCATTGTACAGGTCTTGCACATACGTGTTTAATTTAAACTTATGTCATATTTTTATGCTATTATATATGGTATTTTTTGGTAATTGTCATTTGATAGTATATAGGAATACAATTTATTTTTATTTACTTTGTAACGTATGACATTGCTAAAATCACTTATAAGCCCTAGAAGTATTAGGATTTTCTGCATACATACTCATGTTGTCTGCAAATAAAGACAGTTTTACTTCTTCCGTTCCAACCTGTATGCCTTTTATTTTTCTATTTTTCTTGACTTATTTCAATAAATAGGACTTTCACTACAATGTTGAATACAATTGGTGAGATGGACATCCTTACTGTGTTCCTGATCTTACGGAAAAACTGTTGTGTGTCACGGTAAGTATGATTTTAGCCATGGATTTTCACAGATCTTTTTTTTTTACACTAAGTTGTGAAATTTCCCATTTATTGCTAGTTTGATAAGTTTGTTTTTTAAAAAATAAAGAATGGGTGTTATATTTGTGCAAATGCTTTTTCTCCATCCAGTAAAGTGGAGATTCTTATGATGGTTCCTATGATGATTCTTATTTATTCTATTAATAGCCAATTATGTCAATAGATTTTTTGAAGATTAAATTGATCCTATAACCCTGGGATAAACTCTATTTTATTAAAATATGTTATGTTTTTTATATATCCCTGGATCTTTGCTAATATTTTGCTAAGAATTGCATCTATGTTGATGAGGGATATTAGTTTACATACTTATTTGCAAAATGTTAGTCTGATTTTGGTGTCGGGGTAGTTTAGATTTTCCCTTTACTGTTGCATGAGCTTTGGCAGTTTGTATCTTTTAGGGATTTGCCTAACTCATCTAAGTTGAATTGTTGGCATAAATTGCTTGCAGTATTCCCTAATTATTTGTTTAATATTTATAGAACATTTCTGATACTGAATACTTGTGTTTTCTCTTTTTCTTGACCAGTCTAGCTAGAAATTTATCAATTTTCATTGATTTGTTTCAAAGAACTGTCATCTTTTTGGTTTCATTACTTTTTAAAGTTGCTTTTGGCTCCTCTATTTCAATGATTTCTACTGTTACTTTCATTATTTTCTTCTGCTTACTTTGAACTTAATTTGTTTCTCTTTTTCTAGTGTCTTAAGAAGGAATGAGAGATTTAATTTTAGGCTTTCCTACTACTTTCTTTATTTTCTCATTCTTTATAAGCATCTAAAGCTGTAACTTTCCCTTTAAGTATTACTTTAGTTACATATCACAAATCTTGATATATTGTGTTTTCAGTTTTATTCAGTTAAACATGTTTTCTAATTTCCCTTGTAATTTCTTCTTTGGTCCATTAGTGATTCACAACTATGTTCTTTAATTTTCAAATATTTGGGGATTTTTAAAAATATCATTTGAATTTGATTTTGAATTTGATTCACCTGCATTCAGAAAATTTACTCGGCATAATTTCCTTTGAAATCTATTGAGACTTGTTTTATGGCCTAATGTGGTCTATTTTGTGAGTATTCTATGTGCACTTTAAAGGAGTGTCTGCTCTGTGGGTTTTAGATGTAGTGGTCTACACATACCAATTAGGTCAAGCTGGTTGAAAATGTCATTCAAGTCTATGTCTTTATCAATCTTCTGTATACTGTTTTACCAATTGCTGGTTGAAGTGCGTGTTGATGTCTTCAATGGTAAGTTGTGGATTTGCCTATTTCTTCTTTTAGGTCTGTTAGTTTTTGCTTCATGTATTTTGAAGCTCTCCAGTGTAATTTTAATTTTTAATATTATAGTGTATGAGATTTCACGTTTAAGAACTATTTGTATTTCCTTTTCTTTGCACTGTTTATTTTTCCCATTTTTTTCTAGTAGTTGATATTTGCATAAGAAAATTCGCCCTTTGACTGTGATGTTTGTTGTACATATTTTACCTTTGTCATGTTTACGGTGGCTTTTACCAAGCAGCAGTTTTTGATTATTTGTAATAGAATTTATTTTTAGAGCAGATTTAGATTCGCAGCAAAATTGAGTGGAAATTACAGAGATTTCTCTATAATCCCTGCCCCTACACATGTACAGCATCCCTATCAATATCCCACACCAGAATGATACATTTTTTACAATTGATGTACCTATATTGTCACATCAGTATCACCCAAATTCCATAATTTACATTAGGATTTACTCTTGGCGTTGCTATACATTCTGTAGATTTTGACAAATGTACAATGACGTGTATCCAACATTACCATGTCCTTCAGAATAGCTTCACTGCCCTGGAAATCCTCTGTGTTTTGCCTATTCACCCCCCTCCTGCTCTCTCGGCCCTCACAACAACTGATCTTTTTACTGTCTCCATAGTTTTGCCTTTTCCAGAACATCATATAGTTGGAATCACATAGCTGTAGCCCTTCCAGATTGGCTTCTTTCACTTGATAATATTCATACTAAGTTTGCTCTGTGTTTTGTATTGCTTGATAGCAATATAATTCAATGCTTATTTCATTTTAGCATTGAATAATATTCCAATATTCTGTTGTCTGATGTGCCATAGTCTACTTATTTATTCACCCACTGAAGGACATCTTCATTGCTTCCAAGTTTTTGGCAATTATGAATAAAGCTGCTATAAACATCCATGCGAATGCTTTTGTCTGGACATAAGTTTTCAATTCATTTGGGTAAATACTAAGGAGCACGGTTGCTGGATCATATTACAAGAGTATGTTTGGTTTTGTATGAGACTGTCAAACTGTCTTCCAAAGTGGCTGTACCATTTTCCATTCCCACTAGCAATGACTGAGAATCCGTGTTGTTCTTCAACCTTTCCAACACTTGGCATTTTCAGTGTTTCAGATTTTGGCCATCCTAATAGCTGTGTAGTAGTATACCATTGTTTTAACTTGCAATTCTCTAATGACATATAATGTTGAGTATTTTTTCATATTTGCCATCTGTATGTCTTCTTTGGTGAGATGTCTGTGAAGGTCCTTGGCCTATTTTTTAAATCATGTTGTTTATTTTCTTGTTTTTGAGTTTTAAGGATTCTCTGTGTATTTTGGATGACAGTCCCTTATCAGATGTGTTCTTTGTAAATATTGTCTCCAAGTCCATGTCTTGTCTTCTCACTCTTTTGACAGTGTTTTTCACAGAGCGGAAGTTTTAAATTTTAATGAAGTCTAGCTTATCAATTATTTTTTTCATAGACTGTGCCTTTTTTTATTGTATCTAAGAAGTCATTGCCATATGTAAGATTACCTAGATTTTTTTCCTATGCTATATTCTAGGAGTTTTATAGTTTTGCATTTTGCATTTTGCATTTAGGTCTACAATCCATTTTGAGTTAATTTTTGTGAAAGGTGTAAGGTCTATGTCTAGATTCGCTTTTTAAAATGTGGATGTCTAGTTGTTCCAACACCATTTTTTGAAAGGAATATCTTTGCTCCATTGAATTGCCTTTGCACCTTTTTGAAGATCAGTTGACCATTTTTATATGGGTCTATTTCTTTTTCTTTTATTTTGTTTTTGAGACAGGGAGTTGCTCTGTTGCTCAGGTTGGAGTGCAGTGGTATAATCACGCTCACTGCAGCCTCGAACCCTGGGCTCAATCAATCCTCCCATCTTAGCCACCTGAGTAGCTGGTACTACAGGTGCATGCCACTGTGCCTGGCTAATTTTTATTTTTAGTTTTTGTAGAGAAGAGGTCTTGCCATGTTGCCTAGGCTGATATTGAACTCCCAGGCTCAAGCAATCCTGCTGCATCAACCTCCTGAAGTGCTGGGATCAACCGAAAGCACTTGACCCATGTAAGCCACCATGCCTTGTCTATATGGGTCCATTTCTGAGCTGTATTCTGTTCCATTGATCTATTTGTCTATTCTTTCACCAATACCACACTGTCTTGATTATTGTAATTTTCTAGTAAGTCAAATCTGGGTGGTGTCAGTTCTTCAACTTTTTTATTTTTCTTCAATATTGTTTTTACTATTCTTGGTCTTTTGCCTCTCCATATAAACTTTGTAATCAGTTTGTTGATATTCATAAAATAAATTGCTGAGAGTTTAAGATTTTTTAATATTTCATTTAAATACTTTTTTTGTTTCAGTTTTTTGCATTAGAATTTTGATCCACATAGAATTTATGATGCAGGATATAGTAACAAAATCATATTTTTCTACATGGTACCCAGTTTTTTCTATGCCAATTTGAAATAATGCCTTTATTATGTGACAGATCCTTGCATGAGTTTGGAATTTTTTCTGGCATTTGTTTTTCTGTTCAGTTGCCATGTCTGTTTAATCATGCTTCAATATCTCACTTTTAATTGTTACAGTATTATATGTGTACATTTTAATATCTTTAGGGCTAGTCTTCTCCTTTTCTTCTTCTGTTTAAGAATTATCCTGCTTATTTTTGTGGATTATTTTTCCCATTTGAACTTTAGAATCAACTTGCCTAGTTAAAAAAAGTTGTTTTGGCATTTTAATGGTGTTATGTTAAATTGACATTTTCATCATCTTCATAATATAGAGTCTTTCAAAGAATAGCATATGACTTTCTAGTTGTTCAAATATTTTTTAGGACTTACATGATTTAAAACATTTAATCATGTGGATTTTGCACATGTGAATGTGTATTTCTATTGTAATGTATTTCTGTTGTAAAAATAGCCACACTTTCTAACTGGTTGTTGTTGTTCTAAACAGGAGCTATTTATTTCTGGATATTTTATTTGTTCACTCTACTGGATTTTATTGTTGTTTATAATAACTTTTTAGTTGATTCTTTTGGTTTTTCAGGTATATGATACAACCATATGAAAATACTTCAGCACTTTTCTTCCTAATTTATATACTTTATGTCTTTCTTTTCTCTAGTTGTCTCGGATAATATATGCAGGAAAATGTTGAATAGTGGTGGTGGTAATGGACATCCTTATATATTTTTTTTCCAGACATCTCTCTCACATTCACCTTGTATTGTTTTTGGCTTTAATGAGATACTCCTTGTGCTTCCTCACTAAGTATGATGCTAGCTTTGGAACTGGGATGTATATATTATATTATGATAAGAAATATATATTCTTTTTTTTTGCTGGTAAAACATTTATTTCAAAAATTCATTTGGCGTCCAGATAACAGGAATTAAAAGCCAGTATCTTTCTTAAGCTCTAAAAAACAGAAATAAGATACAATTTCATCTATGCATACTTTTGAAGTATGAAGTAATGTTTAAAAAATAGCCAAAATAATAACTGAATGTTACTCTTTATTCTAGTAGGTATGATTTATCCAGCACTTGCTTATGTGCTTTGATTTAGTATTGTAGAATATCTCCTGTATGCACAGCACTCAGAGCCATGAGTCCTCGCTTCTAACATTGGATTGCTAGGCCTCCTCATGGAGAAGCCAATAAGGGCTCTGTGTACAGCCCTGTGCTTACAGCCTGTGTGTCTACTGCTCTTGCCCTTGGGCTAATGGCACTCCTTGTCTGGAGCTTGGCTTTTCCCCTCTGAGAAGTGATTTGCTATGATATAGAAGCCATGCCAAAGCACAGCCATTCATTCTGTGCTCACCAATGGGTTGGCAGCAAATCTGAGCTGAATCTTTCATCAGGGGTTTTAAGTTTTGAGGGAAAGGACATCTTATTGTCCTTAAAGAATGATAATGCCATGACAAATTTCCTTTAGGAAAGAAAGGAATATTTCTGATTCATTGTCAACTGTCACTGCAGTATGTGGGATTTACTGGCTCCTAAGGTCTCAGGATTGAGTCAATTTAGGGAAGGCAGCAATATTGTCAGCCCACTCTAGGCCAGGGAACATGTGTCTTCTCTACCAGACCTCAATGTGTGCAAAGAAGGTAAATTCATATAACTTAATGGCTGGCTTTGGTTCGTGGGCAAAATATATAATTTCTTTCCAACAAATGAAGTTAATGCAGAAATGGAGAACTAATGTACGGTAATGTTCTTCTCAGGTTTAAAAGTTGCTTTCAAAAATAGTGAATACACTAGAAGATTTTCAGAAGAAAAGAATCATTAAAGAAGGAGCAACTGAGTATTGGCACATACAAGCCTGATTCGGGGCAGGGCAGTGCCTCTTCATCCTGGCTCTCGAGAAAGGAGCCTGCTCATAACCTGCTCATAACCTGGTAAGCTCATAACGTGGTAAGCTAAGGCTCGGCACAGAACTTGCTGGCTGTCCTGTGGCAGGAGGCATAGTTGGGGTCCTTCAACAACTCTTTATCTGGTTAGTTGACCAGAGTAATGTCTGGTGACTTTATTATCTGTCTAGTGCGGGTAGATTAGACATCACACTGATGATCTTGGCTAAGACCTGTGCAAAGTTAGTCTGGGCTGATCTTCATCTTCTGTCCTAAAGGAGACCCAGGTTCACTTCTTGCTCCTGGAACATGAGTGTAACCTTGTCATAATTTCATACACTCTACATATCTAGCTATACTCTTAACATTCACTGATCTTTTTTACATTTCTAGTGGGTATTTCATAATTTACTCCAGGAAAGTCTATTCTATAATATAGCTCAATTAAAATCAACTAAACATAGATTTTCTTTTATCTGCAAGGATGCTGCCTACCAAAATAAACCATATGGTGCCACCGGGCATCTCATACAAACATGTTTTTATTTTATTAAAAGCTGTTTTAATAACAGGAGATCTTAAAATTCATGAACACTTTTAAAAAGAAATTTTTGAGAGTGATGCTTAGATCAAACAAGAAGAAACACCATGTGAAATATTGATATATTTGACTAGATGAAAATTTAAGACTGCTTGTTTTCAAAATAAATCATAAGGAGAATTAAAAGACAGACTACAAACTAGGAGAAGATATTTGCCACAGAGGAATTATATATAGACTATACATAAAGGACTCTTACAAATTAATTTTTTTTCCATATGAACTTTACAAATTAATAAAAAATGACCAATAACGCAATAGAAAAATAGATGAAAGATATGAACAGAAATAAATGTTGGCTTTTACCAAATACCTTTGCATTTTTTTGTGCTGCTATAACAGAATACCAAAAACAGGATCATTTATAATGAATAGAAATTTATTTGGCTTACAGTTTTTCTGGAGGATCAAGGGGCCACATCTAGCAAGGGCCTTCTTTTTGTGTCATCCTATGACAGAAGGTGGAAGGGCAAGAGAATGAGGTGGGGGATGGGGAATTGAGAGGAGAAGGAAAGGGGCTAAATTGATGCTTTCATAAGAAACTCATTTCCTTGATAATTGTGTTAATATTAATACATTCACGAAGGCAGAGCTCTTGAGGACCTAATCACCTCTTAAAAGTCCCACCTCTCAACATGGTTGCATTGGAAATTAAGTTTTCAACATATGAACTTTGGGGGACACGCTCAAACTGTAGCAATGTTCCTTGATAATTTTCTAACACTTTTTTTTTTGAGACAGAGTCTCACTCTGTCACTAGGCCAGAGTGCAGTGGTGCCATCTCAGCTCACTGCAAGCCCCGCCTCCCAGGTTCACGCCATTCTCCTGCCTCAGCCTCCCAAGTAGCTGGGACTACAGGCGCCCGCCACCATGCCCGGCTAATTATTTTTGTGTGTGTGTATTTTTAGTAGAGACGGGGTTTCACCGTGTTAGCCAGGATGGTCTCGATCTCCTGACCTCGTGATCTGCCCGCCTCAGCCTCCCAAAGTGCTGGGATTACAGGTTTGAGCCACTGCGCCCAGCCACGTGTTGATAGTTTTATTAGGCATTTTGCATTGACGTTCTTGAGATGTTCACCTATGGTTTTGTATTTTTTGATGTGCTCTCTCAGGTTTAGGTGTTAATGTGGAGTTTCATTTATACATGCCTCTTTCTATACTATGAAATCACTCAAGTAGCATTGGAATTACTTGTCTTTAAAAGTTTGGTAGATTTTTTTCCCCTATAAAACTATTTGGACAAGGTCCTTTTATAGATGGTTGTGTGTGTGCATAGAGGGTGGGGTGGGTGATGAGGTAGTGAGCTCTTTGACAACTTTTTCTTTTTCTATTTTAATTTCTCTTTAGGTTTTCTATCTGTTTTAGTCAGTTTTGTGAATTCGATTTCTTAAAAATTACCCAATTTCTACCTTTGCTTCCCTGTTGTATTATGTTTTCACTGTGAAAATCGTCTTCTAAATTGTCCCTCTGCTTTCCATTTCCCTCTCCACACCAATTCTTCCACAGTGCTGCCAGAGTCCTATCTCTAAAATATGGCTCTGGTACTGTCATTCTTTCACCCCAACAAAAGCCACAAAAACCTTTCAATGGCTCCTAGTTTCTCATGGACAAATTAAGACCAACTTGACTCCTATGAGCTTTACTATTACCTGGAGTAATAGTAGGCAATTTTGTCTCCTGCAGTCATGTGTTTTACTTCACCTGAAGTATCTTCCTTATTTTCTTCTCTATTCCTCAACTGCTGAAATATTTTAAGATCTAGATTCATTGTGAGCTCCTGAAGTTACAGCTTGTGTCCTATTCATTGTCATATCTCCAGTGCTGATATCTAGGACATGCATGCTCATAACATAAAAGTGGCCCATACATATTTGCAGAATCACATTGGCTGTATGTGATACATGTTTATTGGATGTGTGTGTGGTTGTTAGTGTGTTCCTTTATAAGATAAATACATCTGAAAGGTGTTTGTGTGGGGAGGTGAGTATAGACATGGTTTATAGATATGGCCAAGGATCTGGCTTCCTAGCATGTCTGCTATTTGATCAAGGGTGACAAGATTTCTCCCCCACCTAAATATCAATACAGACACATGTGCACACATGCACATACTAACATGAACACTTCAGGAGGCTAGGATAGTAATTCAGTCAATTTATTAGTCTGAGTCCACTTAAATGTCTGCCTGAAGTTGGTGATCCCAGAAAAAGGTAAAATGTTAAAGAGTTTTTTTTCTAAGAGCACTACCAACCTTTTCCCAAGCACCTTTCCTAAGCCAGAGAATATCTGCTAGTCTGTCCATCAGCACTAAATGAGCATCTGAATCAAGGCAGCTAGAGTCAGGCTAATAATTCCTGTTGGCAGCTTTTTTTCCTCTAAGGACATAAATCTGTGGTCTTAAGTACAATGTAGAGAGTTCAAAACGAAATGCCGCATAGAAAACCAAATACTTCACTCTGCTTCTCGACAGTATAAGACTCTGCCAGTATTGCCAGGTAGCTACTACAGTAACAGTGATGCTAACCTAGTGCCAATATTTGTACAATATTTGTTCACCTGGAGAACAAAAAATGAAGAAATTTTGTTTGAAATAACATTCATAAGCAGGCCATTTTAAGCTAATGCTTTCTTTAGTTCCAGAGATGAGAAAAAAAAGTATATGAGCTTCACAGATTCTCAACATTTTATTTCCATCAAATGAAATCACCTCATCTTAAAAACTGTATTCACATGTTTTCATACTCATTCTACTTGATAGTTCCCATTGCAGCCTAGATAAATTGTGATTGTGTTTTTTACAACTGATTAAAATCTAAAGTCACTATAAATGTGTACACTAGAATTTGGAAAATATTATTTTCTGGAGCTTATATGTCCTTTGTCTAGAATAGAAAAACAAACACTAACACAATCTTCTTCTCAACTAAAATTATATTTTGGCTTTTCAATCTTTATCTGTATACTTTAGGAAATTGTTCCTGTATGAGTTCCATACCTGATAACAGAAATAGTGTATCCACGGTAACTCCTGGCATCTTCCAGTGTTTTCTTCTCTCTTGTTCCCTTCACAGCCATCTCAATTTTTTTACTGCAGCTGCATAAATGTTTTACAGGTCTGACATGCCCCCAAAGTCGTATTAGAATCCAAATAAAATCATATGAATACAATAGCAATAAGATCTTGAAACAGAGTAATATATCAGTGGTAGAGCTAAAAATGTTTCCTTTAGACTGTTGAGTCCAAAGATTCTGCCTATAACACTGTAATAAAGGAAGTAGGCAAATAGTGGTTTTGAATTTTCTTAGCACGGTATGGCTGGCACTATACATTCTCAACATTACACTTGTAAGATAGATGTTCAGGTTCTTTGGGAGAACATCCTGCTTTGGTGATTGAGTATTGCAGAAGAAGTTTTGGTACGTGTAAGAGGGAGAATCAGAGAGGGGCAGATATCGGGGGAGAGTTAGAGTAAATCTGGGGGGCTGACTAGGAGGGCAGAAGGAAAAGAAACAGCAATGGGGGTGGAAGAGAAAGGGGGACTTGTGTCCTTGGGATGGAACACAGCTCCCAGGGAAGCAGCCCCAAGTGGAGATCTGCCCGGCTTGTTTCCGTACAGATCCTGGGCTCAGCTCTGGACTTGGCCACTTACTTCCTCCCTTGAGAAAGTTACTTCACTTTTCTGTATTTTCTTTCCATGTTTTAAAATGAGAAAAATAATGCCCATTTCCTGGGGTCTTGTGCAGATTAGAAAAGATAAACACAGAGAGCATGTGTAAAACTCTCAGTCTAGTGCCTGGCACATAGTAAACACTTGAAAAATGTTAATTTTCTTTCCTATCTCTGGGTTACTTTCTTATCCTCCTCCAATGCCCAGGGGTTAATGGAAAAAGGTTTCCAAATGCAGAATTGGAAATCCAAATGCAGATTGTTTTCCCATTTACTTTTTAAATACGGCCCCTTCATGGCTTTCGTTCCAGTAGAGGCCAAACTGTGTTGATGTAGACCCAAGAAATTATAGGAGTGAATGTTCGGAAGGATCCTGGTACTGTTCCCAGAACGTAGTTGGGTTGGGTAAGTGGAGCCTATTGTGATTTTACAGGTGCTCAGTCTCACTGACTTGGTGAAATGCACTTGAGCTGGCTGGAAGCCGTCATCTTCATATAGAACACTTCAGGTAGACGGGTACTTCCTTTAGTTTCCACCATCACCCTGAACTTTCTTGATGGTGCAGCTTTACTGCCCCTCCCAGTGTATGAGGTCAAGCTGTTTCTTTTAGCTCTTGGCAAATGTGGTTTGCTTGATTTTTAATCTCATTTTCTTCCTCTTCATTAAGCCAAGTTTGACTCATTCTTGAAACCTCAGATCACCTGATAGTTAATCAGGAAAACCTTCCCTGATCCCCGTGGACCAGGCTAGGCCTACTGCTGTGCTATCTTAGCACTCTGTACATCTTTTTGATAATGCTTGCTACAATGACACTAAATATTTGCATATATAGTGAGCTCCATGTCTTATTCTCTAATCTATTTCTAGCACCTGGTACAGTTCTTGGATCATGAGAGGAGAAAATAAATGTGCATTAATCAAATGCACACATAAATAAACTGACCAGTCTCAGAAATGGTAGGCTAAGGTATTATGTGGCTCTTCATTTAAGTTTAATATTGGCTTTAAATTTACAACTCGGGTTTAGTTAAAACTCTGAAGCTTTTTGGAGTTTTATATGCATTGCTCCCTTATATGCATATGCATTGCTGCTTGAGATACACCTGTATCTATGGGAGGAGTTGTGGGGCAAATAATTAAAATAATAATTATTTTAGTTACATATGGGAACACAGGGTGAGAACTTCCCTTGTCTTCCTACCTTCCTAACTCAGAATATTTTTTGTACTGCCTAAAAACAGTATCAAGTTATAAAATAAACCATTCTAATTTACAGTTTATAAGAAAGTGAAGTTTTATCCAATGCAACAAACTTAATTGAATTATTCTACTCTAGGCCAGTGGCTCTCAAACTTTAGTGCACATTAGAATCACCTGGAGAGCTTGTTAAAACTCTTACTGTATTTGATTGGGACTAACACCACCCCATTCTCAGGAACTGATAGAACTACTAGAAAGGATATTAGCAAGGCTATGCAACTGAACAACACCATCAAACATAAAGATCTAATGGCCATTTATAGAACATTTCAACTGACATAAACAGAATGCACATTCTTTTCAAGCACCATAGAACATTCACAGAGATAGACTATGTCCTGGGTCATAAAACAAACATTAAGCAATTTAAAGAATTAAAATCACAAAGAATGTGCTTTCTGACTATAATGAAATTAAGCTAGAAATTACTGCATGAAAAACAACTGGAAAGTCTCTAAGCACTTAGGAATTAAACAACATACCTCTAAATAATCCGAGTCAAAGCTAAAATCTCAAAGGAAATTTAAAAATACATAAAACTGAATAAAAATTAAAACACATATCAAAATTTGCAAAATGCAGATAAAGCTTGGATGAGAGGGCTTACTGCTTCCATTAGAGAAGAATGATCTCAAATCAATAATCTAAGTGTATTAGGGTTCTCCAGAGAAATGCAACCAATAGGAGATCTATCTATTGATCTCTCTCTGGATATATACATGGTTATCTAGATATCTGTGTATCTAGAAAGAGATTTATTGTGAATAATTGGCTCTGATGTAATTATTGAGGCTGAGCAGTCCCATATTCTGCCACTTGCAAGCTGAGGACCCAGGAAAGCCAGTTCTAGTCTGAGTCTGAAGGCCTGAGAACCCAGAGAAACCAAAGAATCAGTGGTGTCAGTTCTAGTTCAAGTCCAAAGGCCTGAGACCCAGGAGTACCAATGGTGTAAGCCTTAGTCCAAGGGCAGAAGACTGATGTTTCAGCTCAAGCAGTCATGCAGAGAGAATTCTCTCTTCTTTTTGTACTTTTCAGTCCTCAGTGGATTAGATGAGGCCCACCCACACTGGGAAGGGCAAACTTCTTTATTTTACTTCTGCTTTAGAGCCTGCAGATTTAAATGCTAACCTCCAGAGAAATCCTCACAGACACACCTAGAAATAATGTTTAACCAAACCTCTGGGTACCTTGTGACCCCATCAAGTTTACACACAAAATTAACCATCATCCTAAGTTTCTACCTCAAGAAATTGGAAAAATGGGTAAAAATAAACCCAAAGCAAGCAGAAAGATGGGCAGCAGATATCAAGATAGCAGAAATCAGTGGAATTTAAAATAGGAAAACATTAGAAAAAACTAATGAAGCAAATCTGTCTTCTTTTTTTTTAAATCAATGAAATGGATAAACCTCTAGTAAGAGTGACAAAGATAAAAATAGAGAAGAAGGCCAGGCATGGTGACTCATGCCTGTAATTCTAGTACTTTGGACATCAAGGCAGGAGGATTACTTCAGCCTAGGCGTTCAAGACCAGTCTGGGCAATATAGTGAGGCCCTGTGTCTACAAAAAATAATTTAAAAAAATAGGGAAGCATGGAGGCATGCACTTGTAGTCCTAGCTACTTGGCAGGCTGAGGTGGGGGATTGCTTAGGCCCGGGAGGTTGAGTCTGCAGTGAACTTAAATTGTACAACTTCACTACGGTGTGGGTGACAGAGCAAGACCTTGACTCAAAAAAAAAAAAAAAAAAAAAATTAAGAAGAAAAAAATCACCAATATCTGTGTTGACAAGAGATCCCATTATACATCCTGCAGCCATTAAAAGGACAGTCCAGGCTTACTAGGAAAAACTTTAAACTAATAAATTCAAACAACTTAGAAAAAATGGACTAACATCTCAAAAACCACAATCTCCTAAAATTAAGCCACGATGAAGTAGATAACATGAAGAACACTTTAATAACTAAATAGATTAAATTTGTCATTTAGAAATTCTTTAAAGAGAAATATCCAGGCCCTTTTTTTGTAGGATTTTTACCAAATATTTAAAAAATTAACACAAATTTTACACAATCTCTCCTAGAAAATTAAGGGAGCATGTTTCAGTTCATTTTATGGGGCCAATATTACCCTGATGCTAAAACTAGACAAGTACCCCTAAAAGAAAACAACAAACCAATATCTTTTGTGAACTTCGATCTAAAATTCCCCAAGAAAATCTTAGCAAATCAAACCCAACAATGTATAAGAAGAATAATACACCACATCCAAGTGGAATGTATTCCAGGTTACAAGATTGGTTTAATATCTGAAACTCAATCAATGTAATACACCATATCAACAGACTAAACAATAAAAATCACATAATCATATCAGAAAAGGTATTTGGCAAAATTCAGCTGTTATTTATGAGAAAACTCAGTACACTAGGAATATAGTACTTCTTCAAACTCATAAAGAGCATGAACACAAAACCTCAGTTAACATCATACTTTTGCCACTAAGTTAAGGATGTCTGCTCTCACCACTGTTCTATTAAACGTCATGCCTGAAGTTCTAGTCAGTGAAATAAGCCAAGACAAAGAAAGAAAATGCATACAGATTAGAAAAGAAGAAATAAAACTGGCTCTATTTTCAGATGACTTGATTGTCTGCATAGAAAATCCCAAGTAATCTACAAAAATAAACAAAACTCCTAGAATTAATTGAATTCAATAAGGTCACAGAATACCAGAACAGCATAGAAAAAATAATTGTTTTTCTGAATATTGACAATAAATAAGTGGAAACCAAAATTAAAAATGCCATTTATAGTTGCTCCAAAGAAAATGAAATACTTAGGTTAAATCTAACAAAACATGTACAGGATTGGTTTGATGACTATTATAAAATGCTTCTGAAAAACATCAGAGAAGTCCTAAATATTTGGAGAAACACGTGTTCACGGATTAGAAGACTCAGCATAGGAAAGAAGTGAATTCTTTCTAAGTTGATTGTTAGACTTAATGCAATTCCTATAAAATCTCAGCAAGGTTTTTTTTTGTAGACATAGAAAAGCTTATTCTATTTAGAAAGAGAAAGGTTGTAGAATAAATATAATTTTGAAAAAGGATAATAAAGTAGGAGGAATTACTCCTCCCTTGTTTTGTCTTGACATCAAAAGCACAATACATAAATATGGGAAAACTGGTAAACTGAACTTCATCAAAATTAAAAAACTTTTGTTCTGCTTAAGACCCTGTTAAGTGGATCAAACATAAATTACAGATGGGGAGGAAATATTTTAAAGGCACATATTTAACAAAGGTCTTGTATGTAGCATATATAAATAAAGCTTTAAAGTTCAACAGTAAAAAAAGCAAACAATCCAACCAGAAAATGGGCTAATAACATACACAGACGTTTCACAGAAGAGGATATACAAATGGCAACTAAGCAGATGAGAAGATGCTCAATATCATTAGGCATTAGAGAAATTCAAATTAAAACTGCAATGAGATATCATTCCACTCCTATCAGAACAGCTAAAAGCTAAAAGTAAAAAGTAGTGATAAATGCCACTGGCTGATGTGAATGTGAAGAAACTAGATCACTCATGTATTGCTGGTCAGAATGTAAAATGGTACAGCCACCCTGGAAAATAGTTTGGTAGTTTCTTTTACAGTTAAAAATGGACATACCCCTTTTTAATGATTCAGGAATTACATTCTCAGGAATATACCCCAGAGAAATAAAAACCTATTTGTACACAAACTTTTCTATGAATGTTTTTAGCAGCTTTGTTCTTAAGAGCTCCAAATTAGAAACAACCTAAACTATCCTTCAATAGATGAATGATCAAATGACCTGCTGTATGTCCATATCATGCGTCTTAGTTTGATCTGCTGTAACAAAATACCATAGACTGTGTAATTTGTAAACAACAGAAATGTGTTGCTCATAGCTTTGGAGGCTGGGAAACCCAAGATCAAGGTGCCGGCAGTTTCAGTGTGTGGTGAGGCCTTGCTCTCTGCTTCATAAATGATACCTTCTACCTGCATCCTCAGATGGTAGGTAGAAAGGGTGAACTAGCTCCCTCCAGAAGCCTTTATAAGGACACCAAGCACATTCATGAGGTTGGAACTTCATGGCCTAATTCATTATTCTCATAGGTCCTATCTCTTAATACTGTGGCATTGGGAATTAGGTTTCAAGATATGAATTATGGGAGGACACAAACACTCAGACCATAGCACCATGGACTACTATTAAAAGTAGAAATGAATGGACTA